>NW_020884894.1:2680941-2777419 GCF_003945725.1 Corapipo altera | reverse complement strand
GCCGCTCCCGCCGCCCCCGCGGCCCGCTCGGGCTCCCCGGTGGGGCCGCGCTCACCTGTGTGCGCCGGGCAGGGCGGGACCCGCTGAGGCGGCCTTGGCTCCCCCGATGGGCGCGGGCTCCGTGCGGGGCCGACTCTCTGCGCCGCTCCGGCCGAGACGCTCCGTGCGCGGCCCGAGCCCAGCGCGCGCTCCCTCCCCTCGCTCGCTCCCTCGGCCGCGGGCACGCGCCGGCTGCGCCCGAGCGATCCCGATCCCGCCGGTGCCGCCTCCGCGCGAGCGCGCTCCCGAGGCGCGCTCCCGCCACCCACCGCGCACGCGCGGGCCGCGCTCTGCCCCGCGCCCGGCCCGGGAACAAAGGCCGCGCTGCCCCCCGGGAATGCTGCGGGAATGATCCGCGATCCCACGGGATCCCAGCCGGCCCCCGAGCCCCGGCAGAGCCGCCGCTCACCTGCGCCGCCGCGGGGTCACCCGGAGCCCTCTCAGCCAGCCCGCCCCGGGCAGCGGCCGCCCCGTGCTCGGCGCTGGGAGCGGGTGTGGGGACCCACCGGCATCCGCAGGGCCGGGGCCTCGGGGGCCACGCGGGCTCTGTCACGGGGACTCGTAGTTCTGTTTTAAAAAATAAAAAAAAAACAAACCGCAAAGTGGCCTCTCTGAGAGAGGCCGGTACCGTCCAGCACAAGGTTTAATGGACTGCTGAAAACAAACCCCTCCTCCGGGCTCTGCACAGACTGTGCATCGTTCGGGTTGGGTCCCCGTCCAGCAGTGCCCTAAATACATACCTAAGTTTCAGCACATAAACTGGATGGAATAAGTGTAATTACTGGTGTGCTTACATATACTTTGTTGGATTAGGACCCTGTTCATCTGCAGAAGCTATTCAGAGGTTTGCCAGAGGAGAGACACTTGTTTATTTTCAGTAAAATATTTAAAAATATGTGTTTGCTATCTTATTTCCATTTTTTTGAATGACTGAAGCATTTTCTTGGCCAGTTTAACTGATTATCCAGATGGTTCTCAGTATCCTCCTCATTCCTTTTGATGACCAGTAAAGCACTTCTTTTTGTATAACATTGCTACGTTGAATCTGCCAAGTCTGCTCTTCAGAGATTTTTGTGATTAGTTTTAAGGCAGATTCTAAAAAATACATCACTGTAGTGATGCAATGCAATATGTACCAAAACCACTCTTTAAGAATCCCCCCAAGTATGGATAATATCAATTATTTATTGTCAAAGGATGGCAATTACAGGAGTTTAACTTTGCACGTAATTTCTCCCTGCACACCTTGTAGCTATGCAGTGATTATTGAGCCTTTTCCTTTAAGTATTCATGGGGAGTGATGCACTGGCAGTGACTGCCAACTCACAGTTGGGCTGACTTATTGAATACTTAAAGAGATATGATTAAGTAAGGTACTATTTTTGTCCTGGATAGGAAGGGCACAGTCCTGAAGCAACATATTCTCAATATTAAATTTTTTCCCCACCTTCAATTTTAGTACAGAGTAGGGCTAATCATTTGATGTATTTTTAAACATATGGAAGTCTATTCAACGGTGGAAACTTCAAAAAAGGTAGTATCCTATAGAGAACAAGGAAAAAAGTATCTATAATAGTAGCAGTTAGTATTTTTAGAGAACCAGAATGCTCATCAGTTCCGGTAATCTGTGTGGTCTCTACAAAGCATCTCTGTGGTTAACACTTTGATCCTGGGAACACACACTAACCTTTTGCTAAAAAGAGGCAAGTGACAGTCTCGCAGTCCTGTATCAGATCAATGTGTTGCTAGTTGGTCAACATTACTAAGCATTTGCTTTTCCCTGGGTAGAAACTAGTTTCTTGGGCAGTGAATGTAATTAAACCTAGTTTCTGGTGGGTTTTTCTTCTCTCTGACCTCACCACTGGAACCTCCCAATTCACTCCCACGTCCCTGCTAGCTCTGAAATGCCTCCAGCTTGCTCACCTGCCTGAACCCTTTGCAGCACCTCAGCTCGCTCATCCCTGTAACTGGAGGTGGCCCAGAGGGAACACCCAGCACAGCTCCTTCCCAGCTGTGTTCCACCCACTGCTCCATGACCCAGCTCATACCTTCCAGCTCTCCAGACCAGTCACCTTTCCCTCCTCCCATCAGAAGGACCACTTATCTCAGTTTTCCTCCATTATTAATCATTACACTTCCTTGTAAAGTTACAGGAACTGCAGAGTCTTTGAGACTCATTCCTCCCTCAGACTGGGGTGTCATTCACCCACAGGGTCAAGAGTTGGTGGAGAGGCCTGACTGGAATAGACCCCATAGCATGAGGCACAAACTTCATTACTGTAGGAAATGAGGGCTAAAAGATCTCAAAGACACTTTAAGGCATCATCTAATCCGTGTTCCTGCTCCAAGGTAGGATCAGCTATACCTTTGTTATTTCTACCAGAAGTTTGTATAAACAGCTCATAAAAGTCATTCATATATATCATTACATTATAATCTAAATCTCCCATTATAATTTCAGCTCATTCTTGAAACACTTCAGTGAACACAGGAACATCTTTTTTCCATTTCTCAGTTTTTGATGACTTTAATCTTCAGTAAATTACATAAATTTCTTTCCGTCTACAGGTTAGCACTGCAAGACCTCTGATCATTCTTTTCTTTTCTCTCTGCATACTCTGCAACTGCTCCTTTTATTCTTTTTTTACCATAGTTCTGGCAACTGGACACAGCACTCCAACCGAGCCCCTTTTAAATGATGAGTAATAAAGGCTCACTGTGGAGGTGCCATTAAATTAGCAGTATCTGTTAACATAATAATTTTAAACCAAAGTTAAGCATTTTAACATCAAGTTTTACTGATTATTTTTTTATTCACATTATTTTTGTATGCACTGGTTACTAGGAAAAGTACCTACTGTAACTATGGAAGTATATAATACTACTGTCATTGATGTTATATAGGGATGTAGGCCTATAGTTTAATGGGATTACTGTGTTTCCTTGCTAGACAATAACGTCTGTAGGTCTTCAGTTTCATTTTATGCAATAAAATACTTTTTTTCTCCTCTAAAATTTAGACAGTATCCTCTTCCTTAAAAGTCCTATTATTTCACATTCATTTAGTGAAAGAGATAAATTGATTCCCACTGTTTATATAAGTTACTGTAGTATTTTACAAAGTTAATATATTATTATAATGTACACGAATTTTTATGTGAAAAGTCATTGATGGTTATTTTATGTTTCTGTAAAACATATTTTTTGTTTTACAAATGAAGAAAGTATTAGCAACACATAGCAGCATTCTCTTGAGATGAAGAAATATGATTATCAATGGATAAATTTGCTATCAAATATCGTGTCTGGATCTGGTTTCTTAGGCAAAAACACTGCTGTGATCATTCAAAGTAACACTCAATCCTATGAGCTAAGTACCTACTCCCTCAGCAAAGCACCCAAACATAAATTCATTTCTAAGATTGTCTGTAACAACACTGAAGGTAGAAAAAATACACATGCTTAAGTGATTTTCCTACTTATAAAGTCTCTAAAAGTAATGAATTAATTTTTACCCAGTATCCTTTCCTAAGTACTTTTTTTATATATTGAAATGAGACCACTGAGCCCTTAAGAAAATTGGTGTCCAACAAAACACACATTTTGAGACTTGAGTAAATGAAGTATCTGAAGGTAATAGTACACTAATTAAAAATTAGTGATTACACAAGTTACAAAAGGACACGTCGGATCTCTACTGATCTCTTCATTCTGCAGTAGGGTGAGTTTGGTTTTTTTAATTTATATTCATCACTGCCTAGGCTGCTAAACATCTGTATTCCCAAACAGTTTATTTAGGGATCTTCTGGCAGCAAGAAAGTGAAAGAACAGCATGACTACTTAAAGCAGCTCATTAAAAAATAATCTTAGTTTTTCAGAGAAGCATCTATAGCTGTTTCATATGTCTGCTTGAACCACACAGTCTGCATAGGAACCAAATTCTGAGCTAACAAGAATTCCATAAGAAAGCAACTTTGGATGTGCTGAATCTCTTCTTATATAACATGCTGAACTAAACCTAGTTTGCAAGAAAGCAAAGAGATTCTCTGAAATAGGTGTGATATCCCACTCCTAACCTGCACAGCCTCGTACACACACGGGGTTGCTGACTCCTGTAATTTCACTGATAATACTTCACGTGACAAAGAGCTGGGGGATTTTTCCCTGCAGTGCTGCCTTTAACATCGGCAATATTCAAGCAATTTCCTCAAATTTGGTTTCCACTAAAATAAGTGAACAAGCAAAACTTTCAAAAGTAAGAGCTAAAGTTTCAGAACGCAAAATGGAATTCAAAACGTTCAAAATAATAAATATTTCATTTTAAAGCTAATGTGTTAGACTGGTTGGATTTGCTGGTCCTGATGTACCAGTTGAGTTCATTGGATATACTCATAGAAACGATATGCTACATTCTATTATTAATTATAGTGTAGCTATGTACTAAGTCTTCAAAAAATTAAAAGACAGCCAGCCTGACAAACATCAGACTGATATTCTGTATTTTGTAATTATCATAATTGACTGATTTAACTATCTCAGTTATTTTATAGGGAACATTTTCCACTTCTGTTTGACTTTCATGCATCTGATTTATTTACCACATATGTTCTTTTTCAGGATTTATCAGAAGTTGAAACTGAAAGAAAAGGTAGAAGACAGACTTCACAGAAAGATTAGGAAAACAAAAGCATTTTTAGTTTAACAGTGGACACAAACAAAAAGAATCTTTTTAAAGTGAAAAAGATTCTAAATTATTTTTTTTAAAGTTATTCTGGGCAGGAAAATGTGCCTTGTTACCCTTTAAATCATATAAACACATTGCAGAAGCCTCTTTAGAACTGGAGATTTTAGGCAATCCCAAAAGAATTAATTCTTCAGAAGCACTACAGAAGTTAATGCCTTCTTCCCCTCCTGATAAAGGCTGGCACCCTAACATTTTGTAGGTATCCAAGCATACAGCAATCACAGGATTAGGCTGCATGTATTTTTTCTTTATGCAGCAATTATTTAAAAAACACATTTTAATAATCTGTCAGTTGACTGCAGGCCTGCTAGCAAATCTGATGGGTCACAGAGCTCCACAGAAATAGTTATGATCAGCATATTTCTAGGCAATTTTTACCCTGCAGTTTTAGGAGGGAAGCAAGTGACTGTGTACCAATGTGGGTGAAGTAATTAATCTAAATTCTGTTTTAGAACAAGCTCTGGTTTTCAAGACAGAAGTAGTACACTCTCAGCCACAGAAAGAGCCAGCACAAGCACTGTCCTCCTGAGGATCAGCATGAATCCAAGGAGAGGCTTAGGACCATCAGGTTATTTTGCAAGAATCTATACCTAGTCATTAGACAAAATACAATTCCAATCAGCCCTGACCTACTTTAGATTCCAGTTAACTAAATTTAAAAGCCTTTAAAAGCAATTAAAATATCCTGAATCATCCAGGTCTTATATGCTGTCTTCATTTAACTCCTTCTGAGTGAAAAATGAGATGTGTAATTATATAGCATATAATTATATACCATAAATAAAATGGTATCACATTGGAAAAATTATATGGTCCTGTAGCACATGATATTATATAGAAATAACTTAATTACTACAAGTCGATTCACTAAGTGAACTACAGGATGTAAACCTGATTTTAAAATAATTTGTAACACAGACAATAACTTTTCCAGTTTTGAAATTTTCATGTCTGTAAGGCTGAACAAGTGTTTTTTGAGGGCTTTCTTTTGTCAAGGTTTTTGGGAGCTTATGCCTGGGTGGAAGACATTATTCTTACACCATACCATGAAGAACAACAATACTGGACAGTCCTAGGTAATTAGAAACAATATAAAGCAGTAAGTCATCCATTAAACAGGTTGGGGGTTTTGTGCATTTTTGTTGTTGTTTTAAGTCTGAGACTATTACCAGATCTGATTTTGTTTGACAGATAATCTCTATATACAAACAATCAGGTGCCAGCTAAAGCCTAATCATTATACAGAAAGTTCTGAACTGAACTCAACACATCTCTAGTTTAATCCAGAAACAAACAGCAAACAGGGTATGCAAACACCTGTAGCTGGCACAAATAAGTTAGTTTTCAAGATGTATAGTCACATACCAAGCACATTAAAGGTAGTTTTTCTCTAAATTCTTACAGGTTGTTCCATTATATAGTTACTCACAGTTCAGGCAAACAGCCAATGTTTGGAGCCTTCCTAAAATGTTTCAGTCAGAAAGAGACCTGTATAGGATTTAGGTATGTCTTTGTCATAACCCTATTGATTTATGAAATAGTTGCCTTGAACATACTGGAGAGAAAAAGAAAGTGGCATCACTTTCCTTGCTTACAAATCCCTTTTTTTGCTTTTGTGAAATACCTCTGACAGAGCCTCATGGCTTCTCTTCAAGTTTTCTGATGAGAAAACACACACTAATCCCCATTTCTGTACTTGCAACCAGCCTCCCAAGGCACATGATTAACACCTTGCTCAGATCCTGCCACGTCTCCCAGTTCTTACTGTTCTAGCTCTCTCAGCACACATAAATGTTCCATTGTTCTCCTCTTCAGCCTTTACTTATTGACAGCCCGTGACTGAGCACAGGCACAAACATTTGCCAGAAAAAAGACCATTTTGAGAACACCTCCAAAGAAAATGGTCATGCTTCCAGTCTTTTTTACCCTCTTTTCTTCCTCTATCCATACAAACAGGGACAAAAAGTCTCCTGGTTTTCATTTTCTGCATGAATCAGTAAGAATGGGAGCACTACCATGGGGAAGCCTGGACAAAGAAGAAAGGTTTGCATTCAGCTTTCAATGAAGGGGGATTGGAGAGTTTTGAATTTCCTGTTAGTAATTTTTCAGCAAAGTTCTGGTGGTCACCAAGATACAAATGCAGCAAGATCATATAGTACAGTAAGGGTTAACTTTACTTACATTTCTATTTCTGTTTAAAATACATTTTAAAAGCATTATCAATGTCAACAGAGACTTCTCACCAGAAATACATCAGCAAATGTACTGGATAAATATAACACATTAGGTGTTCTGGGAAAAGTGCAAAGTAGGGATATTTATTATCAGGGATCCTTTGTCATTCAACATTCCTGTTAATTTTACTGGGAGATAGTCTGAGCAGACACCACAGAGTGTACTGAGGATTATAAAATTGGAGTGGGTGAAGCACAGAAGAAGCTGTTGGCCACAGAGAAATCTGATTACATGCATTATCCCTGACACTTCTGATTTACCAGAGAAGAGGGAAAATTACAAATGATAATGTTCTGGTTTTCACACCTGAGTACAGAGAAAGCTTGAGGCATTATAATGTTATTTGATATAAATGCCTAATTCATACTGCACACATCTTTTTTCCTTCCTACTGTAGTGTCATTTACCATTGTAGCACCTCTGTTTCCAGCCTCCCCATAGACTGCTGGTGCTGCACAGGAAAGCTTTTGAGGCTTCCTTTTACTCAACGAGGTTGTTATAACAGTGTTATAAGAGAAAAAAAAAAGAATTAAAACACAGTCTGGTTTGCAACAGGATAATTAAAAAAAATGTAATATGACAAGAATAGGTTCACCATCTCAATTAGGATGGTGACACTGACCATCAATAATGTCACCATAATTCTCTCTGCTGAAGATGTTGGGTTTTTAATTCTTGTTATTTTTTGTTGGGGATAGGTTGTTTGGTTTTTTTTCTTTTTTCATTTCTCTCAGTTGTGTGGAGAGGACAGCTCCCTGGCCAAGGTAAAAGACACTTTTGTAAAATTATTAGACTCGATTCATTAAACATTAAGCATATACACCAAAGTAAGCCCAAAATTAAATGTAAAATTCTGAGGTAGTTATAAATAAATCCATACTTGCTTTGATTATTTTGCACATTTGCTTAAAATGAAAAGCTCTTGGAAAGATCACACATTTGCAGAGCTGCCTGAGAGAAAATTTATAGCTTGTCAGCTGCATAAAGATATCATCTTCCAAAGTATTTTTGGGTGACATGGTAACAACATTCAATAAGATATTAAACAGAAATCCTTTGCAAGCTGTGCCTGTGTTCACTGTGATACTGCTAAAAAGTTTATTTCTCTCTAAATGGAAGAAAGCAAGTACATCATTTGAACATCTGCACAGTGAAACACACATCCTTTTTCATAATTATGGAGCAAATTCTGCCCTGGCTGGCCCAGTGGGGATGAGGAGAACACTGCACAGTGCAGCCATTACCACAGGGACCTTGCAGACAGGACTGGATTCCAACAGGCACACCCCAGGGAGGCACTTCAAGACATGATAAAATACTGCAACCCTGTCTGCCTGCCTGGCCTTATATACAGTATTAGGGAAGCCTGCAACAGCACCTTCTTCTTTTAAATAATGTGCCATTGCAGCTGTATCATATCAAGTAGAGGTCTGCCACATTACAGATCTTTAACATATTATTGTAACATGTGCTGCCTTAAGAGTGCTAATGGAAAAATCCCTAGTTTGTTCAGAACTTAAGCTCCAGAACACAGGAATTTCTGGCTGCAGAACTATTCTTGCTGTTGGGCATCCTACACATTCAGACAGTTTGGATGGGTGGTAGGGAAATCTACTGCACAGCAATAAAATCAATCATCTCTGTATGAATTCTAAACTAGGCTATTCAGGGACAAATCTCAAACGAAGTGACTCCAATAGTTTCAACAAACATGTCTCTCCCTTTAGTCATCGCATTACAGACAATAATTTTCACAATCAATAAATTTCATCCTAGAGCTTACAATAAATAGTCCTTAGAAGCGTATTACAATGGGAAGTCCTGGAATGTGACCTATCCTGGTAACTAACCAAAGCAGAATCTTCTCCAGCTGCACATCAAAGCAGCTGTAAAACTTCTTTTAGCAAGGAATTAGAGTTCATTCAGAAAATTCAACTATTTTACCCTATCAAATTTCTCCTCATCATTGACTGTAGAGTTCCTACAGTGCTGCATCCAAAGTTTGAGGGTTTTCTTGCGGAGGTTTTTTTGAGACAGAGATAAATTTCAGAATATTCCTGAAAAACAGGAAAGAACTTCTTGACTCCAACTACTAAATCTGCCTCCCCTCCTCATTTCAATTTTTTTTGACAATTTAGCTTCCTTTTACAATGACTGCTCTGTCTTAAATTGGTTTTTTCCCACTATTGTTTTATTCCACTAGGTTCAAATTTTCGAACTGTGCATTGTGTTTTTCAGAGTTGCATACCTCCCTTTTTCTCCTTAGTTGTGAAGTCCATTAAAAAACTACTTTAATCCATGTCCACTTTAACTTTTTCCTCCTTTTTTAAGTGTTGTTTACCATAAGCTCTCAGTTTTATTGTCACCTTCCTGATTGCTGTCTACCAATTAGACACTGAAAAGCAAAAAGGTATCTGGAGTCTCTACCAAGGAGAAAGTACCCCTTGGGAATGAAAAACAACCCATGGCTACTGCATCTGCTGAAATCTAATGGAAATGAATTTAATCTAGTTAGAGGATAGACACTGGGGCTTAGTAGTGCCAGAGGCCTTCTGAACTGTGTACATGCTTATCATAAATCCTCACAAACTATTTTAAATGTCATTTATCTTTGTAGCTCTCTAGTTCTGTAACTTTGTTATAACATGGTGCTTAAGGAAACCATAACAAAAACCTTCTTACTATGCAGAACTTTTTTCCACATGATTTTATTGAGTATAAACTGAAACCAACACAAATAGGAACTGGGTGGTGGGGGGATGCTTGTTTATGTCAGTACTGCTAAATACATAGGCTCAGCAGCCTAAGCTTGCATGTGTCAAACCTGTAACAATATTTAAAATACTGTCCCCATATTTAAAATACTGTCCCCCAAACCCACTTACCTCAAAGAGGATGGTGACAAGACCATATCCTAGAAGGGAGATAAATCTCTACACATTATCAATACAAATTAAGCAGGGAGGTTATTGATTATAATCTCTTGTGCCAAGGGAGGAAAAAACCAACCAATTCTTTGTCTGAGAAAGGCACTTTTCTAACATTCTCAGTTTCTTGTATTTTTACCTTGAGTTTTGAACTGCAGTTGCAATGACATCAAGATGTAAATATTATGATCTGACTTAAGGGAGTTGAACCACTATACAACTAACTAATTTCAGACAGTAGGCTAAGAAATTCTGGTTTCTCTGCCTTTTGGATTAGTTGCTGTATGCATGGGGGTTTTTTTGGTTCACCAGTAGAGACTGGCCTAGGCCAAATGCTGTAACTACATATTATTACTCATACAGACAAGTTACAAGGCTAATTTAAAAAATATATAATTTGCTGTTTTGGAGATCTGACAGATGTTATTTCCTACATCAAAAGAATTATGTTATCTACAACATTAACCATGAGTAATGTATGTATCACACCATGTTAGCAGTCTACCAAGATTCACCTAGACAATCATAAACTGGGAATACTCTGATACATCTCCTTTTGCACGTATTTAATACAAACATTACCAATCTTCCTTATTCTTGGGTACCCTAAATTCAGACAATTAACAAGAAAAGCAAAATGGGACCTGAAATCCTGTGTCTCTATTCCCATCAGCAGATTCTGTGTGTCCTGGGAAGGAGATGGAATAACCACTCCACTTCCCAAATTGCCATATTTGTCTTGATGTGTGCATATAAAAGGACTGATACATTTGATTCACTATCCTCCCTCAAGAGGACAATGAAAAATCCAACTCTTCATGACCGTAATTCACAGAGTACTTCTGAACAATCAGGACATTAGAATGCTCATGGACATTCCTTCTGATGTCACGAAGTTACCTACAAGCAAGACCCCTGGCTAAAGCCTTCATACTCAGCCCACACACAGTTGCCTCAGTTTTGTGATGGAAGACTCAATTTAGTTCTATCTACTGTACAAACTGCAACTGCCCTCTTCAAATTTAAAGACACTAAAGTGTATTAGGTAAGAATATGTAATTGGATTTTCAGACACCTTTGATCATAGATCCCTTTATGGAGTCTTAACAATATCAATTCCAGTTTTGCACCAGCCTAAATTACATAGGTAATGTTTTGTTTATTAAATGCACCGTGCTTATGAATCCTAATCATAAGCCAGGGCTTCAGTATGCCAGATGTTCAGTGGATATAAAGTTAGGAGGACACTTCTTGTCCCACACACGCTTTTGTATAAGATGGGAGAGAATATGGACAAAAGAAAGTGGCAAAACAAAAAAAGCAAGCAATATAGGAAGTACTACACTGTGTTGTCATTCTGATATTTATCCTGTTTTGCAAGCATGACCAAAAAAAAAAAAAAAGAAAAAAAAAGAGGGATAAAAAGTTTTCTGGGATTTCAATGCAAGTAACAGTTTTGCAGGTGTGCAAAACCTTCTTCTGCAGCATGAGGAGGGGCATAGAAAAACATGAAAATCTGAACTGAGTAACTAAGTAAAAACTAACTAAAAAGGCATCAACCGTACTGTGTTAGGGTTATTGGAGAAAGGATTTAATCATTCAGTACCACTGAGAGTTGGCAGACATTAACAGAGAGGCTGTGAACGGATCTAAGGAGGAGCAGGGCTTATTTGCTTGATGCAATATGCAAACCAGAAGCATATGATCTCAGAAAGGGATCATGTTCTCAAAGTTGGTGCCTAGGAAAAAAAAATCCCAGATTTTAACAAGACAGACATCAGCAGAGAAAAATACCAGAATATGTTCATTTACTATGAAGCAGATACAGAATCTTAGAAATACAGCTTTTTTTTTCTTTTTTTTTTTCTGGCTGACCTCTGGTATTTGTTGAGAAGAACTGAATTACAGTACTGAGAATCAATCCTCAATGTAGTTTTTGAAAGCATTTCACATTTGCCAGCTAAAAGTTTAAACAGAAGAATCCCCTGGCATCGCCACTGGCTTACACACAGATTCACTTACACACATTCCATTTTTCATGAGGTGCCCACATCAGCCATATAACATTACTTACAGAGAAACCTTACTGCTTTTTCTCCACTGTTTTTTAGTAAGACATGGCTTCTGTTTCCTCTGGGTCCTACCGTTTCTTCTTTGTTGCTTTATATCCAGAGTCACAGAAGAGCATCTCCTGCCTTTCATTGTATTCCTCTGCTGGCTGTAAGGAGTAATTTTCATGGCTGGTGTATGAAAGAGCTTCATTAGGAGAGAACATTTTAGCCAGAAGACCTCTCTCTGGTTTGGGAAAAGATTAGGTTATTTCTTCTTTTATATCTCTGGCCTCATGGAGAAACTGTGTGAGGCCTTCCTCATTTACTGAAAGTCTGGGCTGAGCTTCATCTTCCAAAGAAGCACATCTTCATCTGCTTATGCTTCTGTATAAACAGAGTTACATAAAAATTTACGCTGGACTGATGACAGCTTATAAAAGGCCCTGAAATTCCCATGATATTAGAATTATATGAATGGCAGGGAAGATTAGTACCCCGTTTATGCTGTGGGAGCACAGCCCTTCACTGTCTACACACCAGACAAGCATTAAGATCTGGGGTCCAAGTATGAAAAGCTGAGCTATAGCCAGATGGCTCTCCCATTAATTCATATAATGCATTTAAAATAATTTTTTTTCCCTCTGATGATGGTACATTGGTAAAGAATAAGCTGTATGGATACTCTGCATGCTACTTAAAGTTTCATGGAGAGAATGGAAACTGCTGTCATAATTCTCTGCACGTATCTGCCAACATTCTGAGCTATAATTAATGAAAAATCTCCCAAATGTTTCAATAGTTGGTAAAAGAGAGCTGGAAGTGTTAAGCTATTTTACAATTTTCCTCAGTAGTTTTGGCCATTAACTCTCTTTGTTCTCCACCAACACAGGTGCAATTTGTCAGGCATCAGATCTTCAAGGAACTCCCCTGGTACTTGTTGATAGTCCTCAGGAAAAGTTCTATTGTATTATATTCCTTTAGTGAAACATGAGTAAGATAACTGCTTTAAACCTTTTCCATTTTCAGGAGAATTTTAACAAAGCCTGTGTTAGAATCTCCATAGCTTTAGTGATTTGAGCCTAACAAGCAGCCTAATTGCTCAAGTCTTTGAATCTCTCAACTGGAAAGAGATTGCTACCTGTAATTTAATTTATTAACTGTGCACATACCCTTAATTCTCTATTGGAATGAGGTAAAGGATAAGAAGGGGAATAATATATCTTAAAGCACATATTTAAGTGGCTATGAATTAACTCCCTCGGTTACTGCATAATCCATTGTATTTTTCTTCTCTTTTCCTCTGTGTTTTACTGAAAAGCCTGACTAGATAAAAGGAAAACAAGGAAAACTTGTAAAGAAACAGAAAGGACCACTGATAGATTCAGCAGGAATTCAAAACCATCTTCAACATCCAGGTCTTCACTTTACCTGACTAATGTTTATATGGAGATTTTGCAGGCAAGTCTGGAGAATAGTGTATGAGAATCTACAAAGTTAGAAGGAATTTTCCAAGCTAGAGCAAGACACGGTGCAGGACAGAGTGTAGACAGTGTCTATATGGTCTAAAACCTCTGTTCAAGGTGATGCAAATCTGCATTAGGTTCATCACTTGAGAAACAGAGAGCAGTGACAGCATCTGCACCTCTTGCGTAGAGCATAATTTAAACAGGAAAGCAGTACTCTTAAAAACACAATTGAACAACTTACAAATTATTAAATAATGTTTTGGACTTCATATAACCTGAATGTGGTCTCCTTTCCAGTGACCAAAATCTAATTTCACCCACAGTAAGGTATGAGATAATTTAATTACTAGAGAGGTAAAATATACTGCACATTTTAAATTAATCACAAGGGATGGAGGGAATGTTTTCATACAGCTCACACAGGAAGAGGAGATTATGGTAAATGTAACCAATTCCCACTCTACTGAATAGTGCTCTCCAATTTAACAGATCCAGAGTTTTCTGGCTACATTGTGGAACAATGGAACAGCTCACAAGACAAATTGACAACTTCTTGGGTTATGTTTCAAAGAAGATGTTTGTCATACTAACAAATTCCTCCCACACATGATGGCCATAACATAAATCTTTAAATGTGAGTCAGAGTTCTCACGTACAGGAACTAAAGGCATACTCTGTTAAGCTTCAAGGGAACATGGGAGCAGCATCTATCATGACAAAGACTTTGTGAGCATTTTATTACTTGCTATCCTCTTATTTTAACTCTCTGCATTGATTTGTCATAATCATCATCCTTCTCTCTCTGTCCTTCTGTCATTAGTCAAGTGATATGTGAACACCCTCATATGCTGTAATTAACATATTGCTCTATAGTGGAAATTTGTAAGATTGCCACTGTTTGTGTTACAATTCATTGTACAAAAAATGCCTACAATTGAACTTTCTCTTCCCATCTCTCATCAAAACCTCTGAATCACTTCTCATAATTCTGACTTTTCCAAAAAATACAACTTCTATTTCTTCTGTATTTTTCCAGTATTCTTTTTACACGGGGCAGGGGGTATCAAGGGTTCAAACTGTAAGCCAGGATAGATTCAAGTGTGCTATGCAGGAACACCTAATCTCACAGCACTGTACAAAGCAGAAATATTCAACTGTGTTATGATACAGATAACCTTTCCCATTGTTTCCCACAGAAAGTACAAGTGTTTATTTAAACTAAATATAACACTATCAAAAGCATATTTCTTCATTTTATATGTCAGACTGAAGAATATTTAAATAATAACAATAAAACCCGCTTAAGATAAAAGGTAATTTAATTTTAACATGTATTTCACGTACTTTGACATGATCTGGGAAACTAACCATAATAAAAGATCTAAAAAGGTTTATTTACACAGTGATATGCTGCCAACAAGTGTTGGATATGAAGGCCAGAAGTCAAGTTCCAATCTTCCGAGTCAAATCCACAATAGAAAACAATGTCACCACTTCACATTTTCTGGAAACATTGTCTGTCATTTTTGCTACCCATTTGTCAGCACTCCATCAAGCTTCTGCCACACCAGGATGAACTGTTGGCTATCTCAGATTATTCACTATTATTTATGTAAGATCTTGCACTATTTGGCTAGATATTTTTGAAGCCTCATTAGCAAAGATTACATAATTAATGAAGATTTAGCCCTGACAAGGCTGGGTCCATTAAGAAGGAAAGAAAGGCTGAGTTCTTATACTATGTAGTAATTTGCAAGTTATATTAACTATCTTCCACACTTCGTCCAACCGTTTTTATATCAGGTATTTCGCTGGTATGAGAAGAAAACATGATTACCAACAAACATTCACTCTGTGAGCAGTGAAACCAGTCAAGTCCAGCCTCTGGACTTGATTGGAATTCAAGCACTTGTGGCATCTGATCACTTACTGTCACAAATACAATAAGAGAAAAACCACTTTTATCACTTTGGTAGCAACTGGATAGTGGTGTGAAAGATGACAACCTGAGCAGCAGCTGAAAGAGGGTAGAAACTCATAAAACTTATTTAACTGCAAAGACAAGCAGAGTAAATATTAAGTCCTAATCCACGCTATTACACCATCAAGATATTGTATTGTGAGTCAGGACTTAAGAAGAGCAGTGATGTTTATCCATCAGCATATTAAATGCTTTCTAGCAAGTATGAAAACAATATAATCTAAAAGTTAGCAATGAGATTGAACATGTTCACATAAAATGCTTGATAAGAAAATATACTCAATATATTCTGCTCATATCACCAAATGTAGACAGCTGTATAATGTGATATACACAGGATAAAAATGAGAACAATGAAAATAAATGCCTGCTATCTTTAACACACTGCACTTCTACAGTCCACTGCAGAGGAAGCTTGAAGCCTAAAGTTTACTTAGATTTATTTTTCAGAGATTCTAGGAGCTCCTTAGAGGACCTCCAAATGTTGTCAGAGACCTTTAATTTATCTTGAAATACATAAGCCAACTGTGCTTCAATTGCTGCTAAATGTTTTCCTCCATTCTTGCTCTGCTGGCACTACACTCCCCTCACAGAACCTGAGCTTAGCATGCTGCTCATCTTGACCCATGCAAGGGGCCAGGAGAGCTAAATACACAGGCTACTTTAATTTCTTTATAGTCAGCTTGTGAAAAAGGTCAGTATGCAGGGTATGGGTAGGTCAAAGCCCACTGACACAGACAGCAATATTATATAGGTGCACAGGGATGGAGGTTTGCACAGGAAGCTGCAATTCCAGTTTATGTATCAGGGAAAGGTCACACACAGCAGAAGTCCCTACCACAGGTTTGGTTGACCTAAGAAATAAACTGGTTAAAAGATGGTGGAATCACACTTACTTTCTTCCTCTGCTTTGCTTTCAGGAGCAACACAGTGTAGAAACAGAGATAACCTGGGCATTGGGATCACTTGTATGTGAGCATGGCCACACCCCCATCCTGCTTCTGTCCCAAATCACAGCAAAAGCTCTGTCCATCCCCCTTACCATCTTGGCTGAATAGACCCTACTCTATACATATTACCTTCAAAACTTTAAAATTTTTCATTTCAGCCACATTGTTTCTCCTTGGCATATGGAGGAACATCAGTACAGTTTGCTTAAAAGAAGAGTTATTTATATGATATGATATATGATATTTATATGACACCTAATAAATGGTATATAATATTGCATAGAGTTATATACTAAGATTACCTCTGTAGTAGCATATGCTTTCTAAAGCACATCTGTGTAATTTTTACAAGGTATCTAGAAGTAATCTTTGTATTCTAGTATGTGCAGAAATAAAAATATCAAAAGGGAAGTCTCCCAATACATTCTTTCTTAGGAATTGATAGATCTCCCTTTTTTTCTCATTTTGTAGATCAGCAGAGTATGTCCCTCTGTAGTATACACATTTATGAATATTTCCTCTTGAACTCAATTTTTCAGGAGGGAGTTTCCCAAGGAAGGCCTTCCAAATAATGTTCCATGTCAACTTGTGACCCTGAAGCAAAGTAGCCCACATGCCAGTATCATCCGAGGGTGACATATCTATTCCCCTGATATATGAGCACCTTGAACTCAATGTCATGTAGTCCAAATTGCAGGGATGACTAGATCATGATGCAATTCTGCTGATTTACCAGGATTGCATAGAGGGGCATTTGGTTTATGGAACTCAGTGATGTTTTCAATCTCTGTTTTGAAAGTGTACTGAAGAAAGACAACCCCCCCCCAGACTGCCTGATTAGCTCCATGTCTTTTTTCCCCACTGCCAGTACTCTCACAGACATTAGTTTTGAAAAACAAAAACCTGCAGCATGGCATGTAGATACTATCCCTTCAAAGGGATATGTTTCTTGCACTCTCGTTTTAATACTTCTGCCATCTTCTAAATACCTGCTGTACTCTGAAATGATGACCCTTTCCTCCTCCTTCTGTTTCTACCCTCATACCAACTTCCTAACTTACAGGGATAGGGACAGAGTCTAGTCGTAGTACAGATACTAGAACCTAACCTTTTATATATACAGCACATATGGATAACATCAAAATACAATAAAATCATCTCCTGAGCAATTCAGTAGCACACTTGCAGTCCCACCAAGATCAGTGAACATGTAGGAAAACAGCATTTGTCCCATAGTAAAAATGTCCCAACTATGCATAAAGAAACATTCTTCCAAGAGCCATTCTGTTTTCTTCCCAATAAACTTTGATAGGATTTGGTTCCCCAGCAGGCTTACAGATACTGCTCAAAACCTTCCCTACTGCCAAGTGGTAGAAAAGGTGAAGAAAATTATTATACCAGAGAAGAATTAAAAGGAGTGATTTATAGGAAGAAAGTAAGAGCCATTAATCTTTCATTTCAGAAAGCAATAGCTATAATGGCATAGACTCTTGCAAAACTTTTTCCCTTCTAGCATGAGTTGTAAACACACTGCAGTCAATGAGGAAGGACTATCAGTATCCCAGCTTTGCTTCTCACAGCAGTATTGGAAGCAACTGAGTTTGACTGGACAGTGGATAAAACCAGGAGCACAGGGATCAGAATGTAGAATCTTATTTTGCTTATATTCACTTTAAGTTTTTGAATTAAGTCTCTGCTGCAGCAGCAATTACAAACATTGCTAAGATTAAATTCACAAAAAAAAGTGTGTATGTGCATATTTGTACTTCTGAGCAATTTTCACTGGGTAATATAAAACAGCTGAAAGGAGGAATTTCTGTGTGAGGCACACATTCCTATCATTAGTGGTTAAAAACTCAAATCTCATTGGGGCTTTTCTCTGCTGAATTCAAAACACTGTCACTGATGACCCCACTGTTCCTCACCATGGACCAAAAGTCACACACAAATAGGGTTTTAACACGCTCTGCTGGCCAGGTCAAACCCTTTGCAAAAGCATTATGGTATTAGCCTGTCAATTGTTCCTGCATTATTTGTCCAATTTCTATTAAAGCTGCATGAGTACAGAGAAGAAGGGAGAGGACAAGGAAGTGTGACCAGAGCTCGTGCATCTGGAGGCACCCATTTTCAGAGAAACTATGAAAATAATTAGGCTTTCGTATGAAAGTCATACTGCTCTACTCTTGTGGCAAAACCAGCATCAAATGTAGCAACTTTGCTCGGTCACAGAAACACAGAACAACTTCAGTCCAATCCCCTGCACAGAGCAGGTGCTGTTAGATCTGGAACAGGGCTTTGTCCCGTCCAGTTCTCCAAGGACAAGGGTCCCACGACTTCTCTGGTCCTCTGTTGCAGTGTTTGATCACCCTCACAGTAAAAACATTTCTCTTCCTATGTAAGTGAATTTACTGTGTTCTAGTTTACATGCTTTGTCTCTCATCCTATAGCTCTGCAGCCCCTGGGAAGAGTCATGCTCTGTCTTTTCTGTACCTTCCCATTAAAGAGATGTAGAGAGCAATAAAGTTTCCCCTTCACCTTCTTTTCTCTAGGCTCAAATAACCAAGTTCTCTCAGCCTCTCCTTTTGTATCATGTACTACAATCCCCTTGTTATCTTAATGGTCTTTTGCTGAATTAACTCCAATATGGAAATATCTTTCTGGTACTAGAGAGCCATTAAGAAGTTTCTAGTGCTTGTGTACCAGACAGATGTATCTCAGTTAAACGATTTTAAAGCTTTGAAAATCTTTCAAAAGTAGCAGTAGAATATTTTACAAGTGGATCATAAACTCTCATACTTTTTCATTTTATCTCCTCCATCTTGAACAAAGCTTTTACATACTACAATATACACAATTTAATCTATATCAATACAAGAAGCTGTCAAACTTCTGTTTTCTAAAGTTTTTCTGCTGGAATTAGGAACTGGAAACTAGGACACTTCCTGCGTAAGCTTTACCTTCACTCACAGCACAAAGAAATATTAACAAGGACACTGGGACTTTGAAAAGTGTCATAGCTTTGCTGTCCTAGATTTAAAAAGGAAATGGCAATGCAGTGCCTGCTACATCGAGATTGACTCCTGGGAGCCAGAGGGAAAGCAGATGAAAAGCAACATTTTTTTTTTCCTAATGACAGCACAGCTTTCTAAATTTAAACATCCAAACAGAGAGATCTTGCAAAGATCTTAAAGTGATACCTTAACCCACTTTTAGAAATAATGATTTTTTTTGAAAGTGCTATTCATATGTAGAAAAATAACAGCACAGGGATTACATCACCTCAAAAACACATAAGAGGATAATCAAGGATTCTGTGCTTCAAAAAGAAAGGTGGTGCAAACGTCAGCCTTCTCTGGGTTAATATTGACAAAAGCCAAATGAAACAAACTTTCTGTGGCTGCAGCAAACCTGGCAAAGCAGAGCTCCAACCGGGCACGTGCCAAGGGAGGGAGCAACAGCCTCACGTGGGAAGGGTGCTGGGACAAACAGTGCTTTCTCCTGAGGAACCACTGCACAGATCCCTCCATAATACTGCACCTGCACCTGTCTCATACCAGCATCTGTCTCAGACCAGCAGAATGCCTCCCATTTTCTCCAGCTGGTTTCCTGCAGCACTCAGAGGATCTCCACAGCTCCAACAGACAGCCAGGTCATATACAATAAATAAATCAGGAGCCTGCTAAAATGTGCACTCAGCCAAAATACAGCTTTCAATCAGTTTTGTGGGTTTCTTTGTTTTGTTGTTTGGGTTTTTTTTAACCCATGGATGCCTGGAGGCAAAATGGGGACTGAAATCCTCCCTAAATCTCATATTAAATTGATGTCTAGATTACTCAGATACATTAGCCTGCACTGTAGGCACAAAAATCTTTGACCTCATTTAAGCTACTACAAAAACAGAGACACAAAGATGGCAGTGAAAAACATATTTAAAATTAGACACTGAGATATTCAGACATCATGTGCTAAATGCTGTTTTATTCACTGTCAGGGATGGAGTGCTGGAATCAGGAAGTTCCATAAAACCTGAAAATGACAGTGGCTTGTGTAGTGAGAAGGAAGTGAGAACTAATCCAGCCAGCTCCTGTGTCTGTAGGCATCAAAATTCTTTGTTTGTTTTGCATGATTCTGCACAGTTTAAGCTCAAATGTTTAAGAATTTCAGCACTTGGCAGATAACCAAGGCTACTAGTTAACAGTGACCAGAGTTAGAGACCTCCTGCAACCTCCTTACATGAAAAGCTACAACTTGAATAGAAGCAAGTGACCTTTGCTGAAAGTCACGGCAGTGTAAACAGAAGTGTTGTCTTTCCTTAACAAGTACTTGCATAATTAGGGCAACCCCCTGAACTGAGGAATTCAAGTACCTTTGCAAAACACAGGGAAGCAAGACTATAGCTGGAAATGACCTGACTTGCAAAGAATCTCTGCCTATTTATTCTTTTTTCATTTGTACTTAAGGAAATAATCAGAAAGGTTGTAACTTCCACCGTTATGTGTAGTGGTTCAAGCACAACCAGCTCTCCTGATTTTCTTTCTCAGCAATAGTGTTGTAGGGTTTTTTTACTGTAGCAGTGCCAGGCAGCCATCACATTCAAATCTCAGTGTAGCAGTTGGTGTTGTTTTCTTCAGCTCATGTTTGGTGCTTGTTCACATTCTCATTTTCTACCCTTAACTTTAGGGAAATAAAATGTTAGTGGCATACATAGTATTGCAGATTTTTGCTGTGGATGCTGATCAATACAACTGGTGGAGTTCTTATAAAATATAATTGGAAAATTAGTGAAAAAGGGGCTACACCACTTTGGAAACTTAGTCCATTGTACCTCTGAATAACCTGAAAAAGGCTTAGAAATAAAAATACTGAAATTCATAAGAGGAAATGGGCAGGGAAGAATCTGTTCCTTTTCCATACAACATTTAGGAAGAGACAAAATAAATACTGCACAATCTCAATCATTTAGATTCCAAGAAAAAGGACCAACTATGTTTGAAAGAAGTGATTTATTATGGTTTATATAGTCCATGTATGCACCCACATCCCCCCCCAGGGATCTGGATACCAAAGTCTCCTGGACCTTCACCTACTACAAACTGGGAAGGAGGCCAAGAACAACCTTTCCACTGGCTTTGATGGCTGTGTTTTCTATCAAGCCATGGAAAATTGCAGAGGGACTGTCAAGAAGTGAATGTATATCTGTGCTTCAGAAATGTGGACTGGTTATTTTTGTACACAAAATCTCAAGGAAAAGCCCCCATAAGATCCATGACAAGGGATATTCATATAATTGATGCATGTGGAATGGGTATTGCATCCATGTTCTGCATGCCCATATTGCTGTATCATATAAGTTTTAAAGATATTGTAAAAGCCCTAATATAGAGCCCTTTGCATTAATATTTAGTGTTTGATTTCTGAGCATTTTTATACTGTCTCTTTGTTGCCAGTTAGTAAATATTGTACAATTCCCCCTACTGTTGGAACTTTAGAAGTGAAAGCCAGACAGCACATCTGAGCAAACATGCCAGAAGTTGGCCTGATGCACCAGCTGGCTCTGAAGGATCCCTCTGACCTTTAGGATCTCACCTACACCATTTAATATTTAGAACAATTGTGAAACATATACTGCTCCAAATTATTTAAAAATTTATTTAGATATAACAGAGAACATAAAGGATATCTGTGCCTTTTGAATGGGAAACCAGAGTAGAGGTGAAATATCTTTGATCATCACAATGGCAATGGACAGTTATGTTTTGGGAACTAATTCATGCCCAGAAATGAAGTCCCAAAAACTGGGGAAGTAGGATAGAGCATGTAAGATCTGTGCCCTGTCTGCTGTGTCTAAGTCAAAGCAGCTGCATAGGATATGAACTGCACATCTTACAAGGATGTAACAGTGCTTAACCAAACCTTAGGTAACACTTTCTACAACTGGAAAACTTTACAGAGTTAATCCTTATAACCTGTAAGATATTGGCATATCGTAATTTTACAAATTGAAATGCAATTATTTGATTTCCTTGACTCAAAGTACTACAAAATTGCAAGGAATCAGGATAGAAAATTGACTACAGTGATTTACGCTCAGAGCCAGAGAGGCTTAACACAGGCTGGAGTGCACATGTTCAGTCAGACCTCTCCCCACCTCACTCCCCCAAAGGCTTTTATTACATATGGGAACAGCTTCCCATGTTGTTTATAAATTGCAAAATGAATATGACTTGACCATGCAACTTAAATTCAATCAAGAAGGCCCATCACTTTGAAGTTACAGCTATAACTAAGGAATTAAATTTGTTCACTAACTAATCAACAATATTGATGTCCTTCATGGTTACTAATGCTCATAGGCAAAAACATAAATATTATGATTATCGAGGGATTTTTTTTCATGGATTCCTGACAGTGTTACTGTTTCATGTACTATTTAGTACCTCAAAGGGAGATGCTTGGTACTCCTCTGATTTAGTCATAAAGGTCCAAATTTACTCACTCTTGAAAGAAATAAATTGGACATTTGTAAAAGGCTAGCAAAGCAGCTTATCATATTTCTGTTATGACATCAAATGGCAAACAACAAAAATAAGTTCAAAATGAAAACTTCCACTATTCTGAATTAGAAATTATTTTACTGCCATATCTTTGAACAGTGATTCCTGAAAAGGTTTTGTACACCTCTATTACAAATCCTATGATTATTACATTGCAGCAGCATTCTGCATGTGAACTTGCAATTTAATTTTCTTAAGATACTTAGTATTAAAGGGCACCTACTGGGTCTCAATTAGTTGGATTGATGGTAAATTTTATCTCATAAGAGTAGTGCAAACGAAGTATTCAAACCTCCAGACACCTATTGCAGTGCACTGGAGAGAGGCCAGCTTTCACTCACAATGTTCTTTGACTAAATTGAATCCATATGTTTACATGGAATAAAATATTACAAATGTCTCCCAAGGGCAGCCAATCATTATTGAGTGATTTAAAAACCTAAACCAAAAATTCCTTAAGGTGACGACTAACCTTTAGCCAGAAAGATACTTTTGTTTATCTTATTTTATTAATAATGCAGGGTGTATTATCCTAATTTAATTCTAGGTTGTTGTCAACAAAATACTTATCTGGGATAATTCTGAAAAAGCTGTACAACAAACCATTTGTGAAAGCAGTAATAACTTAGTTCTAAACATGTGGTTCCAATTAAGTTCCCTCCTTCCATAAATCCAAGTTAGTTGTAGTTTTATTTTTGTAACACAAATCTGATATCTTTGAGAGACAAATCTAGACATAAAAAAAAGGCCGTATTTACATTTTAAAACTGCTTCAATTGACCACCATTTTCTCCCCATAACCATATAGCACTATTCAACAGTGTACCAGTTCTTGAAGATTAAATTCATAGAGAGGCTACTATTTAACAGGAAATTCCTGGAAAGACATTTCATCTTTACATTTCTCGAGAAAATTACTTGACACTGTCTAAACAAACAGAGTTTATTTGTGTCTGAAGCTTGTACACATAGAAATCTCATTTCTACATTTCCTAGAAATCAGTGTGAAGCTGACCTGTGAGACCTTAACAGCAAGTCAAGAAACTAATATTAATTTTCAATATGTTCAAGTGTATAGCAAGGTAGTGTGAGAGTCTCACTTGGATTTCAACTGCCTTCTTGAGTAATTTAACCTAATTTACTTCATTGGAAACTTGCAACATCCAAAAAGTAAATTTACGGTCCATTTTGGTACTAATAAGTATTTTGATAATTAAAAATGTTTATTAAATATTCTTATGGGTTTTATTTTTATATCAATTTCTTAAATGCACTCACCAACTTGTATCCACCCTGGTCCAAATACAGGCCAGGGTCCTGTCCTTGATGATTAAGGATGCCCATTCCTCTCAAACGCAGAAGTCTTATTCTGAAGTGCCACTTGGTGTTTAGTCAGGAAGAGTCCTTCATGACTAAGACTCCAGGCACAAATTTCTTTCTTCCTCAAAACTTCTCTCTAACAAAGCTCATCCCTCTTCTCTGTCCCAGCTGTTACAACCACTGTCCATGCAAGGAATCTCTAGCCTCCTGATTTACCAGGCATATTTACCACATAAGAGTGGTAAAATGTGGCTGTATCATTAATAGAAACATGTCCCAGAGACTTCAAGAGAAAATATTTTTGTAACCAGGAAAACTGCTTACATTACATGTCTGTTAAAATGCAATACATAGTTAGAAACACTAAAATTCTATGTAAGGCATAGACATTTCTGGAGCATCTTTGTGCTGTAAGGAATTATTAACTTCAAAGAATGCTCAATGACATCAGATACACTGGAGAGTTTTACCATCATGTTTTATACTTCCTTAAAAGAAGGGATGGAAATATCTGGGACTTGTTAAAAGCTTTCAGTGCCTTTGTCATGTGAAGAGACAATGGAACATGTAAAAATCCATCAGCTAAGACTCTTAAGTACTATTCACAGAGAAATACTTGTGGGACTAACCCACCAGACATGCAAAGACCAAGCCAACACAAACACAGATGGTGAAGCCCTTTTCAGACCCTATCTGGTGTCAAAGGCAGGAGAAGGTATCAAATGAATTTTGCAGCCTAAAAGTACGTGAGGAATCCAAATTCCTCGATCTCCTTTGCACACCAAAACAGGCAACGATGCAAGGAGACGACTTTCTAGTCTTGCTTTCTGGTTTGCTACCAAGGGCTTCTCTCAAAACCCTCCTAGTGTAACAGGTTGACAAACCTGCTTACCCACAGATACACACATGGCTGCTGCCTTCTCTTCTACTTGAATTTCATATCAGTTACTGAAATGAGATAGTGAGCATGTCAGTAAGAAAAAAAGCCCAGTATACTAACATATGGAAGGGATGTCACAGAGAGGGTTCTTATCTCCTCTACAGACATGGGTGGTGTCACTCAAAATATTCCATATTTATACCATTTGGAGGACAAGATTTAGGCCTCCATTTATTCTGAAGCCAGGCTCGTGATACTCACTAGCTGACAGAAAAGCAGTAGCTTCCAGGAAGGTACTCTAACACGACAGAGATAACTGCAGTACACAAATCTATAAAAATTGGATTACAGTGCACTCCTTCCAGGCCCCTTTCCTCCCTTGAGGATCCTAGTCCATTAGTTTAAGGAGGTTATGCACTCAGGTTCCCAATGTACTTCCATGGAAGCTTCTGGTTATTTTAGACCTGTTGCAAAACTGTAGTTAGAGACAGACAGTACCACTCCTCTTAAATTGCAGCTACTGCTTGCTTCCCAATTATCAAATCTTGTTTCAAATGCCATGTCTTTAAAATAAAGTAACAGGATCTGTCCTATGGTTTCTTTTTCTCAGTAGTTTCACATTGCAATGCAATCAAAAGAAGGGTGCTAGAGCATGAGGTATCCATGCTAGACCTTGGAGTTTAATTAATCTTCATTCATGTTTAGTTCCAGAAAATTATTTATAGCATCTTTGAAATGTTTCACTTTGGAACTTAGATAATGGCTGAGAGCTGCAAAGGAGTAAGGTACTGACTATATTTATGGTTTGCAAGGGCTACAGAATAAAAGTAATGGGACTGTAGCAGACACATACCTGCACTTTAACATATGAACACTTTTTACAGCTACTCAGAACTGAAAATATAAAATAAATAGTAAAAAGGGGACAGCAGACAATTTCTGATTTCAACAGTAATGACGCTCATCTATATGCAAGACAAAAAGTAGTTGGAATTAAAATATTCACATATGAGCTGCAATCTGTGCTTTTGCTGAGTCACATCATATAACATTTGTATCTTCTGTTGATTCTGGATTTGTCTATATTTATGCAGGTGCTTTGGTAGGAAAAAGAGCTTAATCTTTTTAGGCCAAAATATCTTATCCTGACCATTAATTCATGGTACCTTTAATCCTGAGGGAGCCAAGAAAAGAGTGCTCATTATTTTAGCTTTTCAGTATAGGTAAGCACTTGCAGCCTGTAAACAAAACAAGAACAGTAAATGATCCAGTAATTTTAAATTAATCTATAAGGAACAGACAGTAAACAAAATTCCTAACCACTTCAGAGGTTCTTGGTCCCCCAATGTAGAAAAAGAGGAGTCGAAAATAATTTCTTTGTTCATATCTTTATTTTCTCTCCAGCTTCTTTTTATTTCTCTTTTAGAAAATGCCCCCTATAGCCTATATTTTCTTTTACATATTTGGAAATTTTCAGTCAGCTCAGACATCCTCCTTCTGCAATGGAAATTTACTTCACAAAAAAAAGCAACAGTTGGTAGTCTCCTACTTAGACTGTATTTGAAAACATGCTTGTATCTATAAACTTCTACATTCCTTGTAGCTGGAGCACTTTTGGGGTTATTGTTTTGCCTAGTCCTTCTCGGAGAGTGTATTTTGCAGCTGTCACTAAGGAAAAAATATCCGGAGGTTAGACCATCTAGCAGTGTTTTCATTACCACACAGAAACTAGGGAAAGAATTCATGAAAAAAGAGATGGCGGATTTGGGATACACTTGCACACAAATTAAATACAAAAATGTAGATACCACCAGAAAGTCAGCATTACCACTAGGACCCTTAGGCTTAGATAAAAATTAGGAACAGCAGACTGATTTGGCTGTAAAACTCTAAGTTCTGATTTCCACAATGGTTTGCAATCTTTGCTGGGCCAGATCCTGTAATAACTGAACAGCTGTGATTGACTTGGGACCTACAATCATATCTGCTCTGCTTTCACCTATTACAGTGTCTGAATACTTTCTATATTTGAATTAGTAAAATCCAAAAAGATCAATAAAAAACTTTGTCACGTCTCTTTCTTGAGAATTCAAATGTTTGAGACACCTTTACTTGAAAAATATAATTCCCCCCCCCCCCCAAAATAATTATTTCGTGCTGCCTGTTTTTTCTTGGGCTGAAGCTGGTATCCAGATGTAATTCCAACAGCAAGAAGATGTTTTCCATGAAGATAATCTGCAGAAGTTCCCGAAGATGTTCAGTGCCTGGGTTTAATCTGCCCTGGAATAACGTTTCTAAGCCAGAACCACTTATATGAAAAAGCTTTATCCAGGACTTTGTGATTTACATTGTCCCATGGGATCACAGCTGTTGTCTTAGCACTTCAGAGACTGAAATTCCATCTTCAGTGTAGCTGGGGTTTGATCTATTAACCACTGTGCCTTGTCACCAAATTAATAAAAAAACCTTGGAAGACAATATGTTATGTAAATTTAATCCATGTAACAGCAACACTATTTAGCCAAGCATTACCACTGGAGAAATCCATATTTCACTAAGTGTGGCTGCTGCAATATATGGAGTTCTGAACTTGGCTTAGAAACAGTCTGAACAGCCCCATCAGTTATAGAAGACAAGAGTCACAGACATGATAATGAACAATCCAAGCACAGGACTGATGACAGAAGGCACATCTAGAGAATATGTTTAGTGTGTACAGTCCTCTTGAGAAGGAAATTATGCTGGTAAATAACAACCACACAAGAGGCAAACTTCCTGTTGGTAAGAGCAGAGCTGTCACAAGGGAGGAATCAATGTCACAAGCAGTTTGAACTTAAAATAACGAAGTATGTTAAAAAGAAGAGGAAACAACAAGTTCAGATGCAAATATCTCTACATGAGGCTTCACAGCCTAAACAAAAATGTTGCTTTAAGGTCTATACAAGTCTCTAAGCAAATCACTGGAACTTATCCGTAAAGTTATCCCAGATGGTCCTTCTTGGCTTGACACCACAGGAGCTGCCTCAGTGACAGGAGCGATAAAACTCAGTCATTGTGTTAAGATAACCAGGCAGCCCAGGGAGCAGATCACCATTTGGAAACTCCCTGGAGAATTTCAGTGAGCCAGTTAAATGTCAGGTATTATCAGACTCAAAAAGGATCAGCACACTCTCTTGCAGATGTGCTGGGATGAGTGGAGGGGCTTCCTGGGAGACACAGGAAATGGAACTTCTTCCAGAACCCCAAACAAAGGAGTAAAGTAACAGGTAGTTACAGAAAAAGCCTCGTATTCAGAATATGCATCTTTATTGCACCTTTGTATATAAAGCCTCGTGAACAGAAACAAAGACTCATTCATGAGAATAGCTCAAGAAACACATGCATGAGAGCTACTACAGAGAGGAACCCAAAACCCTCCTAAACTTTGACCTATAAATAACACACTTAGCACTTGAAATGGGTATAGAAAAGTTTCTGTGCATTAAGTTTTAATTTCAGTGACCTCTGACTTTCTTCAGATTCTCTTCTGCCTGTTACCACTTCTCATAGAATTAATTTTGTGTTAACTCACACGTTCCTTTAAGGCATCTTCTGTTCCTATCACATATTATTTGTCTCCCAGGAGGCTGCTATGGATAAATTCTGGCACACACTAAAGACGCAGCAGAATCTCACCACAGTGATCACATGACTATCTCCTACTCACAAACAGACTGCTAATAAACTTTATCCAACCATTTGGTAAGAATTTGAGAGTCAAATTCAAATGAATATTGGCCTTTACAGAATTTCATAGAGACAGAATTAGGCAATTCTTAAGTTTCAGTCAAATGAGCTAGTGATCACACAAGTGTGTAAATGCAGATTGAAGAAAAATGATATATGTAATATCAAGATTGCGTGGTAGAAAGAAAATTCCAGATCTTTCTTCTATTAAAATTAAAATACTTAGAAACAGCATAATTATCATCTTGTATTTGCTAATATCACATAATTTAATATGTTGTATTTTGAATTGCAAAACCTAAAAAGCTAAACTGAAGCTACTTCATCATTAAAACCAAAACTGAATTTGCCCAAGTGAAAATTCTCAGATTTAATCCATGCAGAAACATCTACATGTATGAGAAATGTTCTTCTGTGAAGAATAACTTATTTGGTAGCATAAGGGGAAAAAAACCCTCCTAGTAAATTTAATACATCTTGAAAAAGCTCTTTCAAAGGCTTCCTAATTGAACTTGCTTAGGCTCACAAGTTTTATTTTTTGTAATAACATGCAAACATTTGAAAGCCAACAGGAACAAGGTGTCTCTGTACATTTTACTTCTTCAGAATTTTTAACAAACACCTATTGAAAACACAGTTTGTTTCTGATTTAGAAGTAGGGTGCTTTTTTCTTCTTACAAAAGAAAACCAAAACACAACTTGGTTTCTTGTTCAACCACTTTCAGAAAGCCTGCAGAGCCAACACAGAAAAGGTTCTAAGTGTTACAGAAGGTGTTTTTAATCCCTTTAATGAGGCAGCAGTAATTGCCTTTAGGGTTCTCTTCAAATCAGCAATATGCTACCATGCTTGCTGCTCTGCTGTGAAGCTGTGAACCCTTCCTTCTCCCAGGGCCTTAATTATTGCTTCCTCCAGTGGCCACAACAACCCATTCTGATTTTCACTGGAGAGCATTGCAGAGTTGGATCCTCTTCTACAGGCAGTGCCATGTGGAAGTGAAATGCTAACACCAAGTTCAGCAAGTTCTTTGGAGCCTTCAATGGGCACTTTAAAATGTGCAAGATAATAACTACTGCTACCCACAAAATCTTAGCTAGTCACCTGTAAATTCAGTGACATTTTTACATGCCCCAAACTAAACAATCAATAACTATTCAGAAAACACACATATAATCAGAGCCTGTACGTCCATGCTAGAAGCATAAATTCCCTGATGTCTTCTGTGTCCTGGCTCTACAAGCACAGAATAAGTAAAATAGGAGGTCAGTTTTGACTGAGTCAGCATTTGCTGCAGCTTGTTCTCACTCAGAACCAGGCCATCTAACTTGCTCTGGATGAGAATTTTTTTAAATAAGCCCATTCCTGTGAAACATATCCTAGATGCTTCTGTTCAGTCCCAAACATTTCTAAACAGTAAGAACTGCATAGCAAATCCTATTTGAAAACAAAGCAAACCAGTCCAACCCCCTGCACTGACAATGCTATGCACAGAGTTAACTAGATCTGAACTTTACTAGAACAGAGAGGTCTTTGAAATCAGTTTTGGCATTTGTCTCAGAAATAAGAATATTTGCACGAGCAACAGTTTTGGAGCTGCCACTGCAATGCATTAACTGGAGAAACTACTCTTACTAAATCCAACTCTGCAACCCTACACACTGACCTTTCCAGTAAAGAAATAAGACAGAAAGCATAAAACCATACTAAGCTATCCAAGAATTGCACAGAAACTTATTCAGAAACTCCCAACTTTTGTCATCTCTAACAACCAAGTACCATGCAAGTTACTTGACCAGATTTAAAACCTGATATACTTATGCAGTCCAGCCCTCTCAGGGAGTTTTCTCCTTCCTCATGTTAGGAATGTGACTTTAAACAAAACTACATAGACAAGTTATGCTCCCACATCATCTTTTAAAAATAAACTTCTAACTGACTACTTGTAAACTAATTTTCAAAACTTTTTGGTTGATTTTTATGTATTCTTAATCCCTCAGATGAGTATAATTCTCAGATTATGACCATTTACATAATTATTAATAATTAGCAGGGCTATCTGTGTACTACTTGTTATGTAGGACTTTCTGTTGATTACATGGATGCTACAAAGCGGATCTCAAAAATAGAAGCTTCCATTTAATCTCCTCTGCATAACACAGAAATATTTGGCACTTGTTCATAATACATTAGCTTCTAAGTAACATAATAATAGAGCTAGCTGTCTGACTCAGGGCTATTTCTGAAGCTGCTAATTTGATTTTTTTCCAATAAACAGAAAAGTTTCCCCATTATATATACCATTATGTGGCTTTTCTGCTCGCAATGAATTATCCCAGATTGCTACATAACTAGATAATCTGATAAGACAAATTTTGTTTGTTTCAAATAACCTTCATTCAAAACCATCCACTACATACCATGATGAATGTAAAGCCAGGATATAATGATTTTTTAATAAACATACTTTATATCTTTGACTGATTTATACAGCAGTAATACATCTTAGGTATCAAAAGAGGAGGCATGTATGCTCAGGGGCTGCACTAACACAAATCTACAGCACAGACATGGCACAGCTGGGCAGTTGAATGCTCAGGGACACACTGGTGTGAGCTCATTGTTTGGGTGTAGCTGTTCTAGATTAACATTACTCTTATGGATGTATTTTACTCAGTCTACATAGAGAATTTTTCCCCATAGCTAAGAACAAAAAAAAAGTCTAACTTCACAATCATCAATATTGATGTCCATAAAAAATTGCTAGTGCAGCATATAAATATTCTCATATCAATAATGTGCTTCTATTTTAATTCACACCTATAAAATAATCCTAGAGCTGCACACATTCTGTCCCCTCCTGGACTTGCTCCTGAGCTCAATGGAACAGTTTCAAGGAGAGATGAGCAGAAATTTTTTCATTTTATTCTTAAAGAGCCAGAAAAACAGAGCTGAGGGCTTTCAAAGGAGTAAAAGTGAGAGCTCTCTTGTTCAGTGAGTCTTGTCCATGGAACTTATTTGGCAATTCAAAATTTCGGAAATAGGTTTTGGATTCATTATTAGTCACTGCAGACTCTTTCAGAACATGAAAGACTGAATTTAACATTGAATTCACAAGACTTTAGTTGTTTTTACTGTAAGAACTCAACTAGCAATCATACACAATTTAGTGAACATGTTGCTATACGACAGACTCGACCTTATACTTCAGTTAAAAACTCTGATATGAATGTGGATTTTGCCAGTGAGAAGGCAACTTTACCTCCCATCCCAACCCCCAAACTGTCAAAGATCAAATAACTCTAGAGTTAGTAGTTCATTAAATAACATAGATTGCATAAACAGAATGTTTGATTGGGTTCCAGTTTCTCACAGATGAAACTCTAGGGCTGCTTGCTGGAGATCAGCCAGATTGAGTGCAGTGATACATATTCTGCCTTTCAGGTATCCACTAATTAAAAATGTGCAGTTTCTCATAAAAGATTTAATTGTTATTAATAACCTCTAAACATACTTCCTGATTTATATTCAGCTGATATTAAGAATGCATTTCAATAATAAGATCCAAAATAATCTAAGAATTTACTTCAATTGGCCCATCTCACACCTCAGATTTTGTTTACTCCAACCAAATTATTGAATATGAATGTCAAAATATGAATGTGAACAATTCCTGATAGAGGATTAGTGTTATTTTTGCCAACCCCCTAGGGACTTGAAAGAACACTTAGTGAATCCAAGAGACATAAATTAAATTATGATGATACTGTGATTGATCCAATAATCATCTCCTTGGGTGTCAGAGAATTCACTAGATAAAAACAGCAGTCCCTCTGATTACCACCTCATCAGGCATAATCCAGATATTGTGAAAGGAGTCAAAAAGTGTTCCAGAGTTTGTGGAAGGAAACAGCAGAGATGATGGTGACAATGCTCGTGGCAGCAAAGAAACAATGGAGAAAGTAAGACTTGAGAAACAATTTTCCTACACTGAACATTTTCCAGCAAAAGCCTTCCCTTGTTAATACTGCTGGCAGAGTCCAATTCTTGAAGACAATGGGTTAAAAATGCATAAATATATGACAACCCATATTTGTGCAACAGTTACGGAGCTTTCAGCTGTCCATACTGCTCCTTTTGTGAATGAGGATTTCAGCAATTAGGTTCAGAATTCTTAGTATCCAAAAATTTCAAGCAATAGAATTTAAATAAACACATTTTTCAGTTTCACCTTTCATATCTGCTTTCATGAAAGCAAGTAATGACTGCTCCAGATACCATAAAAACAGATTTCATGTGATCTCATGTAAGTCATTCTGATTGCTCTCTTCTGAAATAGTACTGTCACCTCTTTGCCACTACAGTTATTTTCAGAAAGACCAATCATCTGTAATTACAGCTGACAATGATGAGAGATGCATACATAACTTCAGCTCTTTCCAAGTCACCAGCTCCTAATTTATGAGTACCCAGAGAACCCCCAAATCTGTAACAAGCTGGGAACATTTTTCTTGCTGGGCATGAAGATTCAGTGGGGCAGTTCAGTGACAGGAGGGAAAGAATATTGGATTGCCCTGCTGCCGATTCCCAAGAAGGCCACACATTTTTCCTACATTTCTGACTTGGAAGATAAAGTAGTAATATAAACATTTATGCCAACTTATGCTGCATAAGTCCTCATATTGACCCTAAGGACCCTACAATAAGTTTGTACAGAGCAGGACTTGGACTGCAACACACAAATACCACCCATAGGCTGCTCTCGAGTTTTCAACCACACTGACAGGGAGATGCACACATTTCTGTGAGGGCAGAAACATGCACAGAATAATCAAACATCTGGAGAGGGGCAGTGTATGTTATGAAGGGAGTGGAAGAATAATAGATGGAAGTTTCTTGTTAGAGCAAGAAGAATGCGTGCCCCAGGCTGCAATAAAGAACAAGATGTCCCAATTCCCATTGTCCTTAAGTAACCACTGCAGCCATCTCCGCAGACAACATCTTTGTGGCATTAATGTCATGTTATTATTCAGGCCCTCGTCCCCCAAGTACACAGACTAAACCTTCTAGTTGCAGGTTTGGCCACCTATGCTTTTGTATATAGGTCATGTAAAAAAAACAAAACTCTCAAAACCCAGCCTATTTGTGTTAAGGTCTCCAAGAAATGCTTAGTTGGCGTAATTCAATTTCTTCAGTGTTGTATCAACAAGAATTCTGCTAATAAAAGAAAAAGGAGCCTTCGTGGTATGAAAAAAAAAGCACTTATAAATGATTCATTATTTTTAAAAAAAGCATCTATATACAGAAAGATGAGGTCAAAAAATCTCTTGTAAAAGAATTTTTTTTTTTTTTAAGGAGTCAGGGTACCATTATTTCAGTAATTGTGTAGAAATTTGGAAGCACTTTTTTTGTTGTAGGAAATGCTTTATGAAAAAGGTCCTTTCAGGCTGGGAAGGGAGTGCTGGATTAGAAACCATGTTATGCAAGCCTGCTGCTCCATTAGCCAAAACCCTGCCCCATCAATTGCATAACCAGCTCCAAGGGAGATCTGAGCCCTGCTTCTCTATGAAGGAGCCTCCATGGAAATTCAGCAAGTTACCAGCCTTCCCCAGGCCATAAACAAGGCATGTACTGTCACTTGGCATTTACTGGAGCCAATTGTGCACAATTTGATTTTTTTCCCCCTTCTCATTTCACACTGTAAACAAAGAAACAACTTACAAAAAAAATGACACTAGGCAGACTGTCTCCTGTTGACACCATTCTGATCTGGGACTCGTATTTCCCCTTTGAAATGCTGAACAAGGCTGTGGGCTGCTGGTACAATTCTGAAAGGAAGTGGGAGAGGCAAAAGCAAAACAAGATGCTCTGCAATGGAATGCACTAAAGAAAACCAAATATTTAAACTTCTCAAGTGTGGGACAAAACCTACTGATCTCACTCTGAACAACCAAAACCACCACAAAAACCCCATAAGGCTGGTGGTATGTAGACATTAAAACACATCATACTTCCCTAGAGATCAAGAGACACCTTATACATTCAGTTACCATGTTTTTGCTGTACTATTCTGTTCTTTCTAGACTGTAGCCTTCATCCTGTTACAGGGCATGCCAAACTTTTGCCAGCTTTGTACAGAGAAATACAACTGAAAGAGCAGCACAGCTTCCATTTCCCATGTACACCTGCTCTGTCTTGATCAGTATTAATATTATTCTTCCTCATTTGTATTTGCAATGTTAGCACTGCATCCTAAAGCCTTCTGCACACATATTGTTCTCATCTCTACTGATTTAACATGCAAGATTCTGCACTGCTGCTTTTCCTTACAGGAAAAGGCAAAAGGAAAAAAGAAAGATCCAAATCTGAGTTTGAGAGCCCATTGGGCAAGTTTGGTTAAGGGATTACATTTTCCATAGTCAAAACCACACAAAGGACTCATATGAACATTGTTGTTTCTAAGCATTTCCCCCTCTTCCTTATTTCTTCTTCCTTTGTCCTTTCAGTACCATTCAGCTTGGAAAGGATGACTGGGGGTTTCACTCAGACCCCAGACTGGGGTTAGTCTGAAGAAATATAGTTTTGCCAATCATTTTCCTGCAAAGCATTCTGAAATACCTGAAAAAGACCCAAGTTGCATTTCCTTTACAAAAAGACAAAAGTATAGGAAAAATCATACCCATCTCTGAAGAAAGCAGCTGCACTCCTCCAAAAGAAAAACTTACTCACCATTCTCACACCATTATGTATCACACTTGACTTGAAAAAATTAGACACCATGAAAAAAAATCTAGCCCAATATTCCTAAGTCTCTAAGCAATTAACTGTAAAAAGAAAGCAACACTGCAGTTTGTAATATAGAGCCCAGTAATCAAAGACCTGTGCATTGACAGGAAGCACTTGAAAAAAGGCCTTTTGAGTTTTTGGTTTCTAGGATTCCTTGGATATGATTCATAATATTAAAACTGATGAAGTTCACAGTCAGCACAAATCCCCCTCTCTCCCTTGAATCAGATTGCATAACACAAGTGATTGAGCAACCTACCCTAGGTATCTTTAAGGTTTATTCAATTACCTTGCTCATGGCTCAACGTGGACTTTATAATAAACAACCAGATAAGCAAATGCAAAGATAAAAACTATGAGATGCATTAAAAGGAGCAATATTACGTGATACATAAGGCACAAGCTGGCGACAAGAACAGTGATTTCTGAGTATCTACAATGCAAACCAGCTCTGAATAGGTAACTTTTCCCCCTTCACAATTAATTGTCCTATTAAATTAATAATCATTAGTCAGAGGCTGATGATCTTACATAGGGCACATAGAGAATTCCCTTTACTTTGCTACTTTATTAAGCTGACTACTCTCATTTCTTCCAAATCACTTAAAAATCCATCTGCTTTGCTTTGAGATGTTAAAATTCCCCTGAAAGGCCATTTTGGCCATACATGTTCCCATGGTGTTCTAAAAGTCTCCTTAAACACTGGCAAAATTAAGTAATGCATGATGGAGCTTAGCAAACTAAGGCCTTTTCAGCCATCACCTCAGCCCTCACATTGTTTTCTAATTAGTTACTGTGTTTGAACCTATGCCAAACAACACACCCTTAGCTAAGCATCCGTTAAAACAGTAAATTAGTCGAGTTGTGCAATCCCTTTTAACTCTCTCAAGTCAAATAAATATTGCCTTGACATTATGAAGACACTTTGAGTAATCAACCTAAAATGTGCTCATAATACATAACCTGAACTGTGTTTAATTAATGAAAAACTTCTGGCAGAAGGATAGTGTTCCAAAAGCACTTGTTTTCCCTTGAAATCAATGGGAAGGAGCCAATTAGGCAGTTCTGAAAACTCCATTAGATGTATCTGAATATTCAGTTACCAGAAATCTATTTATAGCCAGAATTTTCAATGAACTGTAGTGGTCTGGATAAGCTGCATATTTACAATCCATTGTGGTAGCTAATGCTGTGGATTATACTTCTAAGAGAGAAATGCATCCTCCAAAGCAAAGGATATCCAAATGTATTCTTTGTATGATTTTAAAGAAGTTAACAGAGATCATGTCATAGTGTAAAATATAAATTACTCACATTTTTAATAAAAAGCACTGTATTCCCAGAAAATAAAAAGACATTAGGGCATATAAACACAGATAAAGAACAGTCAGGCTAGATCATAAATAAGCAACCTGTGGACCTTACTTTTAATCTGCAATATAATTTTCAGCCTAATGATCTCCACGAGCTCAGTTACATAGGCTGAGTTTACTTTCCATTCAAACACTTTCAGTGAAACAAAAGAATTTACAGCTGTATTTACTTACAGACAGGATTTGCTCAATGGTTATGGTCCAGGTCAACTTTCCAAGATTTAGTTATTTATTATTAAATATATATTATTAGGTGATTGCAAATATAGTCTTATAAAGCTTAAGTATGTTTGTAATGAGCTCTACTTATTTGGTTGCAAACACCACCAGTCTTCACAAAACCCTGACAAATGGCTAATTATTCCTCCAGTCATAAAACGTAGACCATGACAAATAAGTCTGTGCAATTTATAGGGGAAAAGATCAGCAGGTAAGGCAACTGTATTTTACCCTGCATATACCAGAGCATTTAATTTGTTATCACATACAAATATATATAACACATATAAATAAGATACATATATATAAAACATTTTATTCGGAATAGGGACAACACTAAAAGGACTAAACACAGGCTGACAATACATTTGTAAACATAGCTACCAACATGAGCAGGTTACCAGATGATCCATTCTTGGATCGTGCCATTTATACTTGTATAGGCAATCTAAACACTTGTGCCAAATATTTACTGTCAATAACTTTATAAGGTGTCAAGTTACATTAAGGATGTTAAACACATGGTTCAATGGTCATGTTGAACATTAATATCATTGAGTGTATCACAATATATCTAGGAAGGAGGAAGGAAGGACACAGAAACATATGGTTAAGATGGAAGCTGTCCTGAAAAGCAGCAATTCACAGGAAGACCTGAGGGTCATTGTAATTAACACAATTCAGCTCTTTCTGTAGCCTTGTAATAAAAAGGGTCTGCAATACCCACATTAATAATTTTATTACTTCAGTAGTTCTTTGCAACGGATTTTTGTATATTTGTAAAGAAGAACATCAAGTAGAAACGTAACACTTGACATTTGGAAAGACATCTCTGCAACTATAAAAATATTCTGGAGATTGTGCACAGAAACCCCAACAGTGACACAGGCACAGGAGGTTAACAAACCTCAATTTTGCCAAAGAAAATTTTGATAAGTGACAGTCAGTAAGCATACGTATTTCCACATAAAAAAAAAGCTTTTCAGTTCTGCTGATACACAGAAATGGATGCAAGAAAAAGTCAATATTTCCTACCAATGAGGTTCCACTGTTTTTGATAAACATTTTTATCAGTGTGGGTGGCAGAAGAATCTCTCACCTGGCCATTTACCCAGCATTAGATGGGTCTTAATAGCATGCTCTCTCCTAATTCTCCATCTGCAGCATTTAATCTCCCAGGATGCAAAAAGCTGAACCCTAGGACAATCATCCAAATTATCAGGTGAAGCACAATTGCCTGTCATCTACATGTCAGGCTCTACAATCTACTGTCTGCTTGGCTTTAAACTCTATGGAAGTGCACCATAACTATATTTAGCAGCTACATAACAGCATGCAGACTAATTACGAACACAGCAGAATGTTAGTGGCTTCTGGAGAACCAGACACAGCAATTCCTTGAATAGCAAACATTAAGTATTTAAAAAGATAATACTTATTTACAATTAATTATGTGTAATGAAGAAGCCAGAGTTAAAAAAAACAAGCCAGAAATTTGCTTTGTATTCAATAAGAATAATTAAGTTGTTTTATCAAGGCATCATTTTGCCTCAGGATGTTTGTCAAATGGTAGTACTTATACACACAATAGCAATATATACCCTAAATGAACTTACAACATATGGATCTGATGATTATAAGTATTACATCCTTTTCTTCCCCATATTCATTAAGAATGTAACAGTATGCCCATGACTCTGTCAAGAAAATCTCTTGCATTTAGTGGTAAAGAATACACATATTGAATAAGGCCTAATAAACAGAATACAAGTTTCTCTATCAGGTTCAAACAGAATTTACTAAGAAGTTGTGAAGTTAGTTATTAGCAGTTTTTTCTTTCACTTGCAGTTCTAAATCTGCAAAATTCAAGCCCTCTCAGGCTTTCAGTGGTTTTCTTTATATTTCTTAACAAAATCTACATAAGAAGGCTAATGTGATAAAGACAGTTCTGTTAAATTTAATATTTTGCATGATGAAAAGCATGGCATACCATTTCCTATAAACCTGAGACATGAAGAACTATAGCTATAACAGGTTAGGATTTGTTGACATCACCAGCAAAATAAGGATATTTCCAAGATATATTTGCCTTAAATCCTCTTTGTTTCAACCAACAGTAGCACATTCAGGCACAATTTTTTAACAAAGCAACTCATTATATTATTAAACTTCCAGACCAGACTCTCAGCAGATGGAGTTAATTAACAAATGTAGAGCACTTAGACAGGCAAAGAATGTCTAAAAAAGTTAAAAGCAAAATGTTAATACATGGAACATTAAACAATTCCATACCATTTGCTAACTGCGTCACAGTTAAGCAGATCTTGTCTTCCCCAGATTTACCTTGATGACTAAACAAGCATATAATCTGTGAAATTTATACTCACTGTGCTAAAAACCCCCAATGACTTTCTGTTAGAAACCTTTTCATGGGCTATTTCCTGTTGATTTGTTCTGCTTAGGTATCCACCTCATTTTCATTGGCAGGATTTTCTGTTGCCAAAACTGGAATGTTGTGGCTTTTACACTGACACGCAGGTTTTCTGTGTGTGATCTCCCTGTTTTACATGTCCTGGCCATTCTGAAAATGCCACATCAAACTGCAGAGGAAGATTATTTCCTTTCCACAAAATATGATATATCTGTTGTGTCTGCAACTGTGTCTACCAACTAACGTATGTACATAAAAACAACATGCAAAGATGACCCTACTAAAAACCACTGTGGTTTAATTGTTTCTGCAAAGAAACACGTCACATTTCTCAACCTAAGTTTTGCTCCACTAACGAATTCCTAAAAGAGCTTCAGAAAACATTTCCAAAATCACATCCAAACATGCTTAGACTTCACAAAAGCATTCACTACAGAGAATGTAAGGAACACAAGTACTGAGAAAACCAAAGTAAATGAAAAAACAAAATATTTAAAAAAAAAAAAGAGGAATAAGCATACTAGACACTGGCTTTACTACTTTAAAAAGAGGAGCTGTATAGACATGATACTGTGATATTCATGGAAACAAGAATTTTCATATCAAAATTCTCATATCTATACATGAGTAATTCCGTTTCTCCTATGCCCCTCCTCGAAAAGATATTCTGGAAAATTATCTTGGGGTCCAACACACAAGCTTGGAGCCTTAGTTTTGCTTCAATAACAATAAGATTTTTGCAGTTACTGAGTTTAGGGGAAATCTTGAATCCTATTTTGCATATATACAGCTATAAAATCTCCCAACACAGAAGGATCTGTACAGCCACAATGTGTTTTATTCACTTAGATACACGAATATTCAAGGGCTCCACATAAGTATTTGAAGTTAAGCAGATCTAAGTTACTGCAGATGGAAAAAAAAAAGCTGAGTAATTTTTTTGTGCTTAGAACTTTACAGGCATTGAACAATGACGGCTCTTTACATGGCTTCCTTGATTCTATAAATGAAATTCTATTCTTTATTTTCTAATTCAAACCCTTATATTTGACACCAAGTAGGCAAACAGTGGGCCAAACAGAACTAATAGCAAACATCATCAGCCTCTTCAATAATACATTTAGTGGAAAAAGTTCAGTCCTGGAGATTATTTTTTCCCAAAATTTTAAAAAACCCAAACAAGCATATAGTCCTCTTAGGTCAGCTGGATAACACGTGTGGGACTGGAAAGAGGATCTATGGTACTCAAGTAAAATTTTAGAGTATTTAATAGACATTGTTAATTAAATGCACAAGGTTATAAGCTTCCCAAATAGAAATTTCACTGGCATATGGATTATTTCCAAAGACTGTCTTTGTGCCAGGGTTTTTCTTTAATTTCTGAGCTATTTTTTGATGGGAAACAGTTCCAGTAAATAGATTACAATGGGAGTTGAGCATCCTCGCTCAAATAAGGAAATCTTACACTGACTCCCAGGTACACATGCAGACGTGCCCAGTGAACACTCCAGTTTACCCCGTTGATAAACCAGCTGGAAGGTTCTGGAGCACTACAATGAATGCCTTCTTGCAGACCATATGCTCCTTGCAAGACCATATGCCCTTTATGACAGCCTCAGATTAACCCAGTTTGTGGGAACTCAAAACCAACACATGGCACCTTTGCAGGCAATAGGAATAACTAATAGAGTCCCCTTCTTTCCCTCTCAAAAAAATCACCCAAGAAAACAAAAATCACCTCCCTCCCCCAAAAAATCCCAAACCTACCCCCTCCAAAACGCACCTCCCACCAAAAAGCAAGACACCCCCACCCTAAAAGAGAAACCTCACAAAAAATATTTTGTTTTCTTTTTTTAAAGTATTAGATTTTCATTTCAAAGAGAAAGGAAGAGATTTACCTTTTTTTTTTGGTGTGCATTTGAAGCAGAGTCAAGGGTGGATTTGCTAGAAGGATTTGCTTTATTAAACTAGTTAAATTAGTTAAAACAGAAACCCCCAAATTAGGGCACTTACAAATGAAACCCAAACTATAGATGTTACGATGCCTCTAGAATTTAGAAGGACATGTCTGCAAGTCTTGTCTTCTTCAAATCCACAACCAATTTTGTTTCATGAATTAAATAAGTGGTATGTTCAATATTCCATTTGCAAGTGCATTCATTGGGCCTTGCAACTTAATTAAATGCCTCACTAACTTCACACATCCGAGCATTTCTGCATGATTGCTTCATATTAAACAATTCACAAGAAACAGAAAATATCACAAAACGCTTCTGTAATCAGATATGGCATTGTACTATAAATTATTCTTGTGTTATAGAAACTGTGCTAATAAATACAGAGGCAGCTGGTGGAGAAGCCTTTATGGTTAAATGGACCATCATCTCTTTATCACTGGTTAAGCAGAGGGGAATTCCTAAGGAGACAAACACTTGTAAGAAGCTTACCTCCCAACTGCCAGGCTGGGCAGATTAACAGCATTGTCAGTCACACCAAATCACCATGACTGCTCCTTCACTTTTATGCAAACACTCTGTTGCTTGCCAGTTTTGTATTTTAAAATCACAACAGCTTATTCTAGTGGAAGGGGTCCCTGCCCATGGTATGGGGCTTGGAACTAGATGATTTTTAAGGTCCCTTCCAATCTGTACCATTCTATGATATATTAAAAAAAAAAAGCCACTTGTGTACCAAAGTTTCAAGTAAACAATTTTATGCTTACTTATGTAATGAGCAGGAGTTGCAGGAGTTGTGGTCGAGGATGAGCTGCGGGCCTGGAAACCACCAGCAAAACAAAAGCTTCAGAGGCAGAGAGGGAGCTTGTCAAGAAGCTCTTTCGGGCCAAGAAGGCTCTGATTTCATATTAATCTAAGATCAAAGCATCAATACATTTAATGTGCCAGAGACATTCACAATGGCTCTGTGGCATACGTCATACTGGAAATGCTCTTTATCATTCTGTGCCAGATTTAGACAAAACCAGACACTTTGATGCACGCTGAACTTTCTGTGAAATCATTTCAACGTCGGGCTCTGCGTCAAGATACTGAACTCACTGCCTTTACTACCAGCAAGTGACAACTACTAGTCCTTGGTATCTCAGGATTCATGACTTTCTTATGGGCTCATTTGTTAAAGCACCAAACACCTGATGAACCTTCTAATCACAATCTCTGCCTGCACCAACAATTGTAATGAAACCAGTGCAGCATTCCCCACATACCTCAACATTCAGACCTCGCTCCTGTGCAGCTGCTGCAGGACAACCTGTCTCACCTCTGCACCTCCAGCTTTGAGTCTGTACCCTGAGACCCCCTCCATCTTCATGAAAGCAAGTTTAATGATGATCAGAACTGCATCCAGTAAGCTTAGCAAGTCCACAGTTTTATTACTGTGAAACCAGTCCTGTTTTTCCCCTGTCTGAGAGTACAAACTGTAGCCACATTTGGGGCAGTTTACATGGAAATGCTGCACAGCCACATGGCTGCAGTTGTGCATTCCTGTGGCATCTGACACACTGCTCCAGATGGTGCTAATGGCATGGGACCTAAAACACATTTACCTCCCACTGTAAATCTACGTCTGGTTTGCTTTTCTGAGGTACTCACATTTTGGTGATACTGTATGAAGACAAAATACGGGCTTTTCAAAAATGTAAGTGCTTAGGTGCTAAAGCCACATTTTCTAAACTACCTAAAGAACTGTGGTCTTTGAGAAATATTTATGTACCTCTGCACTTCTGAAAATGCCATAGAGCTCCTTCCTGTATCTTTAGACCCCTAAGTGCCCTGTAAAGCTCCGAGAACCTTCTGGAACAAATCTTGCCCTGTTAAGAAAAAAAAAATAAAAAGGAGTACTGCTTGTATATCTTCACATTGCCTACAAAATTATTCCAGATTTAAAACCAAAACCCATGACTGATGAATAGCATCCCTACTGAAAAGCAGAAAAGGCTAAGAAAATAGAGCTCAGACAGTTTGATTTCCTCAAATGCACATAACATACCTTCTTAAAAATTATTAAATGGGTTTACTATATTAAATGTCAAATCAACAGAAAGAGAGCATGTATAGTGCATTACCATCCCTTAGAAAATGTCTATATATTAACAGGCAACAACTGTATGTATAAATATTTATGTTACATATGCTGATGCAAATATTATATTTACCTTTTTTTTTGGCAAAATTTTGGAAATATTGTGAAAGTAACAGCTCCAACAGTACAAACTGTACTTTCTGCACAAGATTTTTTTTCCAATCCTTTTCTTTATTACCATTTCAAACTACAGGTTTTCCAGATTGCCTAAGCAGACCTGTTTTGGCCAAACCATAGACTCTTTTGCACTTTAAATTTTGTTACCCATCAGTGTAAGTAAACAGTAGGTACTTCTTCATAATAATTCTCTAGAGTTTACAGGTGAAGAATCCTCTGTATATCTCAAGAATTATTTTTAGCCTGAAAGTATTTTGTTCTGCAGCACCTTTAAATGGATTTTTACCTACAAAAAGCTTTTGTAAATAGTTTAGCAGTAACTCATCCTTACAATTCACAGCACCACATTTTTTTGACAAGCGAACAGTTTGAGGACTCCTTGCTGATAGTTTGCTTCAATCCTTGGGAAAAACATGCACAGGCAAAAGTTCATTCAAGTAAGTGCACTAATTTTATATCAGGGTTGATACATTATATGTAGCTTGGAGAGAAATATTACATCTAACTAGCTCAAATGGCATAGAGGCACCTGAGGATACCAATGAGAATCGTAGCAAGATTTTTAGTAGCTATTTTTACTTTTAAATTAATTCTACTCTGAATCAGAGTTGTCATGGGAAATGAACCCCACGTAATGGAATAACGGGTCCAACCTGCTACCTTATTTATAAATACACCATAAATAGCTATAATTTTTTTCCACTAAAACATTATGATATACCTCACTATTTAACATGCAGCAAGATGACTATGGCTAACAGGAAAATGGTCTTGCATAGGCATACAAAAAAATCACTTACAAGCTGCCCTTACAAATTAAGAGTTAGTCATATGTTTTTCAAGCTCAAAATTCTGACTTTGCATTACTGGTTTAATTTCTTCCCCATGCCCCAGTCACTCACCAATCCACTACAATCAACAAAACATCATAGGCTTACACTAAAGCAATAACTTCCACAGATTACTAAACCAAAAAATTGATTAAAAACAACAATCAAAACTACAAGATAAATAGAAAATTAGAGGGGGAAGCCCCCCCTCTCCCCCTTCCCCAAACCTTATATGGAAAAACAGCCATTAAACTCTATATATGCCTGCACGATCCTCCTTGTTCTTCAAATTCTCCATTCAGAATGCAGTCTCTTCATAACACGGTCTATCTTTTACTCTGAATTTGGAGATCACATGACATAGCAGAACCTGAATTCAGGTGGGTCTGTGAGGTGTTTGCATCATATCAGTTACCAACCAATTCTGTTCACCTGTGAGCTAAATTACCTTGTCAGTGCAGAGCCTTGCTTTAGGAGTCAAGGGGCAGTGGGGTATCACAGATATCTTCAATACAGTGCTTGTAGAAAGCTTCAGGGAACAACCTGGTCGAAAGAGAGCACAGAGAAGGTTGCAGCCCATCACAGTGTGCACCCTGTTTTCTCCCACAGCTCTGTTAAGAGCTGGTGAAATCCCCCCTGTTCTTTTTATCATCAGCAGGAATGTCTTGGAAGCAGCTTTACCTTCTGGCAAGTGGATGGACTGCAAGTGTTGCCCTGATGAGCTGCATAATGATAGGTCCTGGTATAGACCTTCAGATGCTCTAAAGCCAATGGGTACATCACATAAGAACAATACAGTATGTACATATGTATATATATATATATACATCTATCTATATATATATATGCCTTTTTTTCTTCTGAGATACAATAGAAAATGTGCCCCTATTTCCAAGGCTGCTCAGACCATCAAGTGTCAAATCAACTGTAGAACAGACAATTCTCAGAAAGGCCATTAACTCAGATCAAATCTTAGAAAGTGTAAAATTTTAACCCTGTTGAACTTGTATTGTACAGTAAGATATGATTCAATACCCAGCCCTTTCCACAGTCTGTACAGAGTCTAACTCTGCTCTTCTCCTTCCACCTATGGGCCTATGGACAGACACAATTTAAGGCAGACTCCCACTGCATCCTTTTTACTCTGCACCACTCACCATTAGTGCATTATGAGACAAACAAAAGGCAAGCAAGAGCCTATTGGTGAGGAAAGAAATGAAGGGTTATAACATTTTCACAGGAACATTACAAACTTATTTAAGCTGCTTTATTATTTGTATATAATTAAATATCATATTAAAAGAAATCATAACCTCCCCTCCCAAATAGCTCCTCAAGCAGCAATTACATTCACCTCCTACCAGAAACATTTGAATAATGCCCCTGAAAGGCCCTGAGACTAAACCCACCAGATGGGATAGACGAGATATCCTGGGCTTTTGCATGAATTATTTCAATCCATCATCATTTGGAAGACTCATAGCTGCTGTAATACTGGAAAGCTTAATTTGATTTCCATTTACAAAGTAGGGCTTTGATGGATGCTATAAAACAAAGGATAACAATCTAGCTACTATATCTGTATCTTCTCTGCATTTTTGTTGACAGCAGAGAACTGAGGGCTCAGGCTCATGACCTACAACAGTTTAAACCAATATGCCAGCTGTGACAACTGGGAAAGCAACACACAGAATCCTGCAGGAGCAAGGGCAGCTGAAGTGAATCTCCTGCAAACACCATGGTAACATTTTAGGCCACTACAACACCTGCTGCTTATGAATCAGAGCTCTCAATAATTAATCAAAATTAATGTATTGAATGGTTTTAAACAAAAATAATCATGTGCACACACTGAATTGATAGAGACTCTGCACATTAATTTCAAGATCATGCTTTCATTGTCTTAAACTGCTTCATTTCTAGTGCTATTTCCTTATTAATTTACTCAAAAGTCTGTTTCTGGCTCAAATCTGGAAGGGAAAGAAGTCTGAACATTGTGAAGCTGTGTGTTGATGTTACATGTTTCACAAGTTACATTCAGCCCAGGAAATTTCTCTAGATTAGGTGCTAACATCCGATAGACACACATGCCAAGAGAATAAAAATTTGGATAAAAGTTAAAATATGACAAATTCTATTTTCCTAATGAAAAGAATCCTTGAGCAGCTACAAGTGCAACAGAAAACATTAATTTGTTCCCAGTGAATGTCAAATATTACTATTTTCATGCCCCTTCACTTTAGAATGTCAAGAATGTCCTTCTCCATATTCTTGGTGTCCTGCCAATAGATCTGGCAAAGCACTCTGATGTGCCTCTTTTAATTCAAGGCCCTCTGCTGCAAAGATCTCCTACACAAAATAAATCACAATATATCTTCTCCTTGCAGAAAATATTGCCAAACCTTCATGCTCTGCCTTTTAGATATTCCCAATTTCCTTCTGTCTTTGCAAAACACAGTTGAGTTGGGCACAGTGGATTCAGGGTGCAGTAATGCTGCTCACCTATCTGAGTCACACTCAGTCTGGTTTCAGCATCACTCAGTCCTGTGTGCTCCCAAGTCCTTGTCCCAGTGAAAGGGCTGGTCCCTTCCTGCCTCTGCTTTTGGATTCTGCTTTACCCCTAACCAAGTTTTAGGCAGCCAGCTCTGCTCTCATGCTGTTATGTGAGTCTCTGTGATGTCTTCTCCGATTTCTAATGTAATGCCTCTGAATTTCTGAATTTATCTTATTTATTTTTTAAAAATATAATTTCTATTGTGCTGATATCATAACTTTTGAAAACCAGAATTGTTCAAACAGCAGACTTCTGGCTTTTTGAATTCAAAGAACTCGTATCAAAAGTTAATATATTACTACCAATTTCATTTGCATATCAAACCTAAACTATTAGCAAACAAAAGAGCCAGGAAGCAAATGAAACCTACCACAGCTGTGAGGACATCACTAAAACACTAAAAAAACAAAATAAGTGAAGTTCTGCACTGAGACAGGGTCACTGTGCACGCACTGATGTGTTCAGACATCACCCCAACATTCTCCATCGCCGTCGGAAGCCGAGCTGTGTTTTAAGGCAGGAGTGAACCCGTGGCACCCTCTACTGTCACAGGAATGTCAGCGCTGGTATTTCTTTCCAGAAACACTTAAAAGATCTTTTGTGACCACCAAAACAATTACACAAAATTAAAGAACTGAGACGCTCAGTTTGGATTCACCTTTAACAGTCTTTGTAAGAAGGGCGTGTGCCTGTGTTTCTATATAAAGCACATGCAAGGCAGCATTTTATTTTTTTACCAATGGTAAAAAAAGTAAAGTTTTATCTTAAAATTGACAATACTAAGATTACTAACAATACTTTGCATACTGCATGCTCATTCAACAGCTGGAAAAAAATTATACATTACTTTGGATTTGAATCACAACTATTCCTGCATTTAGTGACAAATGATGAGAAAATAAAAGCTAATTGGTATATTTCAGCAGAACTCTGATGTCTTTGGACTGTAGTTTCTGGGGGTTTTTATTAAAAATATGTAATATTGTAGTTCTCTTATGTACACCCAAAGTAGAATTTCTGAAACAGCTAAAAATACTTCAGTGGAGAGTGAAAAGGAGACCCAATGCATTCAAAACTAGTATCTTCTTAAAAGTGCTTCATTTGAACGTGCCATTTAAAATTATCTAATGTGATCTGACGGAATTTAGCTATCCATAAGGCAGACAGCAAGACTTGGTTTGTCATACACAGTTGCAGTTTCAGTAGTACAACGGAACCACATTCTAAACATGAATGCACGCACACACAGGTGACAAATGTACAAATCTAAAATCCATCTGTTTTTTAAAATTCATCAATTGTCTACCTCATCTACTTGAGCTCTGCAGTATTTCCACATCATGCAGTTAAATACCAACGTATATGTGCAAAACTGAGCACCCACAGTAGCTGTCAGGGGCACTAAGAGTACTTTGAACACAGTGAGTTGCACTCTTTTAAGGCACTTGGGTTTCTATTCTGTGATAAAAATGAGAAACCGAACACATCAGACACACCTACTTATATAACCAGACTCCAAATACCAGAATACTCTACGATAGCTTTACTTCTCACAGCAGATTAGCTTCGAATCTGCAAAGTCATTATTATTCAAAACTGTATTTATGAAAGTAAGAGGTCCTGTACATGAATTATAGCAGAGCTACAAGCTTCCCAATAAAACAGAGCCATCCGGGACATAAATCAGGCCCAGATCTAAAAATAGCACTGGTTGCAGCTACACAAAATTCTAGCAAGAAAGGCATTCATATCAAATAGAGCCTGCAAGCTTGCAAAACAGAAGGAAACTCTGCCAGTATTAGAAAGACACTGTATGAGTCACTGTTTGTCATGGACCTTTCACAGGCACTTTCTCTGCTGTTGCAAAAGGCAGTTCAGAAATGCTCTTCCAAAACACAAGCTCTCCTAATATGGCACTGAAACAGAAAGGAAAAACAGCAGCACTGGCACTGACTACTGAGACTCCTGGGAGCTTCGCTTGTTTACAACTGGAATTAAATTATTTACATTACTTTCTCTTAAAACTTAAGAGAAAAAGCTCCTTTCAACAGAAATGTGTTGTATTTGTCACAGAAATCTTTACTCACCCTCACATCAGGAATCAGAACAAAGTCTCAGGACTTTACCCCTTTAAAGGGAGGGAGAGGGAAATGCCACATCACTCACACAGAAGGGAAGGTTCCTGTTATTTTCCACTCAAAACACTGCTTCTAGTTGGGTTGTTTCAGCAACCAAAGGTTGAATAGCACAAAGCAAATGCTTCAGAAACAGACTCTACACAAAGAAATAGAGAAAGAAGAAAAAGTACTCATCTTTTCACTCTCATGACCAGACAGGACCCAAGGGAATGGCCTGAAGCTGAGTCAGGGGAGATTTAGGTTGGATACCAGGAACAGGCTCTTCCCCCAGAGGGTGGTTGGGCACTGGAACAGGCTCCCCAGGGCAGTGGGCACAGCACCAGCCTGAGTTCAAGAAGTGTTTGGACAAAACTCTCAGGCACGGGGTGGGATTCTTGGAGCATCCTGTGCAAGGCCAGGAGTTGGACTCTACAATCTGGATGGGTCCCTTCCAACTCAGCATATTCTATGAAATAAAGATTACAATATATGTGTATCTCCACACCTAAAAATTGAACACATATACAAGCAGGACATACATAAGCAAAAGACAAGTTCTTCGAGGAGCATGTTCAGACACGCACACAGGCTGTGCAAGGTGAAACTTGGTGATTGCATAACAGTAGGTAAGAACTGCTTCTTGGCAAATGTGCTGGTCAGAATGGCTCTGCCCATCTGAATAATGAATTCCCTATTCATTTATACAGAATAAAAATTAATTAAGATGTGTCTATTTGGACGCAGAAACATATTAAAAACTTTTCTTCATCCTCATTTGTATTTTTGAGATGGTGTAATAACTGTTCCTAAAACTCTTCTTTTCTTGTTGCTGCAATTCTCTTTCAGGTTGCTTCTGTTAAGGGAAGAGCAAGACTTCACTTTCTGTTTCTAACTTCACAAGACACGTGAAAGACCACTTGTGCATCAGGGTAAGGCTCAGTACATCAGAAGTTTAACAGGGGCTCTTGTAGCCCACATTTTCTTTATGGTCCAATTTGATTTTACTAATATGAACACAGCATCAGAAACTGGTTAAAGGGAAGGTATAACAGACTTAAGTCTGTACAGACACAGAGACACAGTAATCTTCACTTTGCTCTGCTCTTGAAAGTGGTCCTGTTGGTCAGCTTTCATAAACTGTGTTCCTTTTTTTCCACATGACTTTTGGGAGAGATCCCAGAAGAGATTTAAAGGGGTGGAGCTGACTGCTAACTGCAGCCTATGAACTCTGCATAAACATGTCATTCCTATATAAACAGCATCACTTTCTGTTAACATCACAACATTCAGGTTTAGAACAGGCAGGGCAAAGACAAATGGGTATCAGTGCAATTGTTAAAGACACTAAAACTACTCTGAAAGAATAGTGATGGTCAAGAGAATTTCCAACTCAACAGCCAACATATCATAGATCTTTTAAAGCATTCAAAATATCTGCTACTAATGAGAGCTGTGAATTTGTATTTTCTCTTCTAACTACTCCAGCACAGTATTTCTCAGCTTGAATGAGCGGGCAAATGGATTTCCCTGGATTTTACTCTGCAGGCACTAAGATTTACCCACACATACAAAGCTTCTTAGCTGCCCAAAATTTCAAAAGGCTGCTCAGCATCCTAAGTCATTCACGTAATGCACAGTTTTGCCCATAACGCCCTTAGTGATTCCTCCTGCTCGGCATTCAATCTTTCCTTACAGCATCCCGAGCACTTCCAAAGGTGGGAGCGGCATTCCCGGGCAGCCTCACGGTGCCACTGATGCCACCTGGTGGCAGAGCTGGGGCAGCGCACCGAGCCCGCTGCTCCCACACACGGGGCTCTCTGAACGGACAGGATTGCTCCTTTCTGGGAAAAGGATTTTTAAAAAAGTACTAACAGCCCATTAAAAAGTAAGTACTGCCACTGCTTTAATAAGCAATTCAAATGAAAGAGAAGATTTGGGGGTTTTTCATAGAAAATATTACTACAAACCTGTAGTAGCAGCAGTTTTTAATTTACTAAAACCTGCAGTCTATTAGCAACAGAACATACACAAAAATATCTTTGTTTATACAAATAAAATTAGGGTTTGAATATTCACAAGGTAGCATAACAGAGCAACATCTTTCTTCACACTGATATTCATTAGGCAGATCAGCTGTGATAGAAAAGCTTTTTACAACACTCAGTCAAGCACCATGGCTGACAGTGCATTAAGATCTCTCATGAATGGATGAGCTGACAGTATCTGATCAATCTTCTGTCTTTGATCATAATCAGGAAAGATTTTTATCAGGGCTTCTCTGAGCTGTACTGTTTCTGAGGCAGATCTCTGAGGTGGATGAGTCTCTACGTTTTCTTCCAGCGGAAGCCACGGCGATGAACGACCATCGTGTGCTCTGCCCTCGGGCTGTCGACTGCTGCTGGGTGCTTTGGGGATGAAGAAAGGTGTCTCAGAAGAATATTGTCCACTGCTCTGAAAAGTCTTTTGTGCTGAACGAAAATCCCTGTGGAACAAAATAAAAGTTTTTATTAAATTGAGCTAAAGGAGATGGTGGCTGTAGCCTCTGTACAAGAGAGAAATGTGTCTAACTTACACTTCACTGCTGCTCAGCTAGTTCCTGACTGGAATCAAATGACAAGCATTCTTTCAAAGTGAAAGAAAACAGAAGGTTTAGCAGTTCTCAGTTTGAATCTGGCACAACTAAGAACATTGATATCACCTCAATGTGCTGTGAGTACTTTATTTGACAGGATACAGCAACAGTCAAAGCTTATTTATGAAGGTATGGATAAAAAGATACACTGAACACATATATACTGATTCAGAACATTTGAAAATCCTGACAGACCAGAGAAGTTTCCAGATGCTCCATGAGACTATTCCTCACCTATTTTTGCTCTTGACTGTGAGCTGTGCTCACATTTAGATCATTCCCTTGTATAACATCCTTGATGGGGCAATGAAGTATTTTTAGCAATGTCAGGATCTGAACACTCTTCCTTATTGAGACTTTGAAAAGTTATTGCTACTCTGCAAACTGCCAGCACTACAAAATTTAAGGCCCAGTCTACTTCAGATGCCACCAGATAACACAGAAATGTGAACTGGAACTCATGTTACAGTCTAGTTTCCTACCACCAAGGGAAAGGGTATGTAAATTACAGAGCTCTATTTTAAAAGCATTTGGGTTATGACACCTCTCATTACTCATGTGGAAAGGTTCTCCAATTGCTCAAGATTCTTCTAGTTTCTGATCTTATTCCTGGTGCCATTTATGCTTTATGCATCATTTAACCCATGTAGAAAAGTCTCAGAGAAGGAACAAAATTAACTCTTTACACTGGCAGCTCTTCTGTCTCATCCGTCCACCCGCTCCACGCCAAACCCCAACAGAAACCAAATAAACCCCAATGCCAGTTCCAGTTCCAAGTTTACAAATAAGAAACCAAGTTCTTAACAGGCCTTCATAAAGAAGCCTCTCTGCAATCCTGCTATGATCACACTTACCTCTCAGAGAACATAGTTTGAATTTTATTTTTCCTCAGACACAGGCAGGTACAACAGTCCAAATAACATCTCGTAAGGGTTTTGTGAAAGAGCTTAAATATTTTCTTTGCATTTCCTACTGGAGTTCTAGAACTGAACTTGCTTTTTTAATGTCAGCACGCTTATTTTCATATCAGCTTCTGACCTATTGGTATGTATATCTTTCACTTTTCTCAAATGTTTCTAATAGATGAGATTCTTCCTCATTCTATGTATTCATGTATTAAATACAGCTTAAGAACTGGCCTTTTCTAATGCCAATTTTTAATTACCTCGCTTGTTTTTAAAAGCTCTCTCAATACTCCTCAGAATTATCAGCATTTATAATTTGTAAACTGGTGAAAGAAGAGCAGATTATTGTGCAAAACAGCAAACTAATCTTCAAGTCTTTGTAGTTAATGCAAAACAATTTCATATTTTGAATATATGCACATTTTAAAAGTATGTTAATCTTACAGGACAATATGTGTTCATTAATATTTATAATTATTACTCAAATATAAAAGCATTTAAAAACAACGCCTCAGAAGTTGTTTTAACAGCAATACTGTATCCTCAACCACCAGGTGAAATACCTCTCCAGTGACAAAAAAACTGAGGGCAGAGTGTGTGTAGCACCTACTGTCCCACTGTGAGTAAGTGACCACCAAGGTGTTTGAGATAACATCAGTGGCATTAGCAGGATGTCTGACTACCACATACCCAAACCACTGGCACCTCAGTGTGCTGTTAACACACCTTTGAAAGCCACCACAATCAAATCTCAAAGGAAGTTCTTGTCTTACTTATCTTAGTTCTGAGAGACATCTTGATTAGACACAAATGTCACCACCAGTTTCTGAACAGGAAAAATATGGTTTTTGTTAAGCTACTATATATTATACAGTAGGGCTTCTGCCTCATTTTACTGTGCTTTTACAGTGTTTGAGTGAACCAGGTAAACAGTTTATTTCAAATGTGAAATCAAAACTGTCTCAAAGGTGAAAACAGTGCTTATACCTAGAACAGCCTTCACTTCGAAGGAAGTCATCTAATCTGGGTCCATTTCTTCCCAAAGGATCATCAGGAACCATAAATATGTCACCAGCAAAAGTGTACTGCAGCAACCTGCAAGAGAGTTCTTTCAATATTATTAAATAACAAGGGACTACACCCTTGTCCTTCACCTTTGTAGCACAGGACAAACATAGAGTAGGTGCTATACATGACATCAGGAATCACTGAAGTTTAATTAGTAAACCCACTTGAGATACAACCAGCACTCACTGTCAAAATAATCCAATGGGAACTGAAAACTCTTCCCATTACACTGCAGAACAGAGCTTCTCTTTTTTTTTCTTTTTTTTTTTTTTTTTGACAGTAACTGTTTTATGACTGCAAATTTTTGTAGCAAGATCAGGATAGACTTTTCCAGGTGATTAAAGAAGACTTTCTGGTTGTTCTAACTCCCCTTCCTCGTTAGGATCTTCAGTCATGTAGCTAAAATGCCCACGTAACCAGAAAGGCACAAAACCAGAAAACATAGCATTAGCTGTTTACAGTTAAGACATGAAGCTATTTTTTCTGGAATCATTTTGGGATAGGGGGAAATTGAAGAAAAACCAGTTAAACTAAAATTTGTCTGCAGGGAGAGAATTTGGTGCAGCGGAATTTCCCCAGAAGTAAAACTAAGAGCAGATGTTAACACAAGCTCTTAAAAAACCACAGACTCGAGATGACGTGCCAAGTATTCTTGCTACAGTTCTGTAGAACAGAACCTGACTTGGGCAGAATTCACTCAAGAAACAGTGTAAATACCTACATGATTAGCAATATCAACTCCCTGTTCTCCCAGCTATACTGTGAGAAGCCAGGGCAATCTGTAATTACTTATTTCGTTAGACCTGGTCACTGTAGCAGATGTACCCTCAGAAGATGTCAGTGGGAAATTTCAGTGACAGATTATTATACCTTAACAATAAAGTGATCTGATTCAACTGAAAGGGAAAAAACCAAAACCCACCCAAACCCAACAACAGGGATATTTGATAGCTAAGTGAACTCAGTCCAAGGGACACCCAACATTTGCAGGAAAATGGCTACACAGATATGCTGCAAGTGCTCATTTTCTTTAGCTACCAATCTGTTGTACTTGAGTAAAAAGTGATTGATTCTGAAACCTCAGAAGTGATTTTGTGTGTGCATCAGCTATTGTGTCTTCTTGAAAAAAAAAAATGAACTTTTAAACAAGAAAGGCTGTTAAAGTGGACTGCAAAGTGTGTGCTCTAACAGGATCCAATGCTGAGCTTCGCAGGTGCTATAGCTGTGCTGTTACACCAAACTCCTATTTATGTGAGCAATTAACAGACATACATTAGAAAACATATGAATAATAGGGACATTAGACTACTCAACACCTGAGTATAAGGCCATGAATCAACATAGTGAAACACAGATAGTACTTCCTCCAGATCTAGCAGAATTCCCTGATAGATTAATTAAAAATAAAAAAACCCAAACCAACATGAAGACAGAGTGCCTACAACTGGAAAGATAGACAGCCTTTTAAGACTTCATAAAAATTCAGTGATTACCTTTTTTGAATAATTTCTCTCCAGGCAAATGATTCTGTCACAAATTCTCTGAAGTTATCATTAGTCACAATAATACCTCCAGTTTTATCAGCAAGGTGTAATAAAAACCTGTAAAAATCATTTCAAAGATCATTAAGATTGCTTTGCTGAAAATGATCCAAAGATCTAGAAAACTAAACACTTCATCATCCAAAAGCAATCTGTTTGCATGAAAACAAGCACTTTGATTACCAGGAAATGACTCTGTTTTGACCCACCGTAACCAATGTTTTGAGTAGCATGCATTTATTTAGTGCAGCAGAGTCTTTATGGGAGGTTTTCTTCCATAAAACAAACCACACAAGCAAAACCCCCCCAAGCCTCATGATCTAAATATTTGAAGAGGTAAATGGCTTGCTTTATGGAACAGTACAATATTTGTTACACATTCCAACACAAACTCATTGCCTTGTCCTTTTTTGCTTAGCATTAATATCTGTGTTCTGCGAGACAGTACTTTGCATGTTATTCATTCTGTCAACACTTGGTAACAAGTTGTTGTTATATAAATTATGACAAAAATTTAATAAAACCCCCCCATATCTGCTTTCATTTTAACCTCTCTGAAAACAAGCTTTTTGCCATTTGAAACTATTTTAGCAACAAGATAATAGATGGTGTCCTTTTAAGGAAAGTGTGCACTTGTAACAAAAGTGCAAATATATTATCACAACACTTATTTCCACAGTAATCTCAACTGTAATTACTGCACCTATAGCATTTTATTTGAAAGGCTGGGTGTAGGTAAAACATTATTGTGCAAACAACTCCAACTTGGTTGCCTGGCACTTTTTTTTTTTTGCTCCAAGGTTAATAGTTAAGAAATCAGTCACTATATTTTAGCAAGGGAGATAAATTAAGTACACTCTATATACTCTTGCATATCAGAGTTTTGAAATCAGGTACTGGATTGTGCAATCTAACAAAAATAGACATGCTCATGACACAAGAACTTGACAATTCTGTAGTCAGAAAAATAAAGTAGGAGTGGTTATTAGTAGGAAGGAAGAAACCAAAATCCAGCAGACTGAAGTGATCTGCAAAACACAATTTCAAAGCTGCAAGCTGTGCATCCATGGAGAATTAGGAAAACTGGTCGTGGAAAAAAGAAAACCCAAATAACTGAAGCAGTATGTGCTTTTAACTGTGTCTCAAGACTGGGAAAATCTGGCAAAAGGAAGCACCAGGAAATTCTGACAACACAAACTCCTAAAGCTCTACTGTTTTGTTCACTGAAAGATGAGCCCCACATTTTGAAGCTGATCTCTGGTGCTCAAGTTAACTTTGAAATTTACTGTTACAAATACACTGCTCCAAATACACAGCAAGGTCTTTATGCCACCATGGCATCGAGAAAAAAATGGAGCTAAATTGTACCTGATCAGTCACTGATTTATGCCTCAACATAAAAGGCAATTTAGGGACAGACTGATGATCAGGAGAGCATAAAACCACTACTGGAAGATCAACTTCCTCCTCAATACAGATGGTGACATTTGAAATGGACTTTTTTTTTTTTAAATTGCCATGAAAACTTGCCATTTCCCATGACTTTCTGAATACACAGGGATGTTTCTTACAACAGCAAAATAATGCAACAGATGTAGAGCTCAGTCTTAAGTTGGATCATAGCTCTGTCTACAGAGGTAGCAGAACTTGCTAATAGAACCACTCATGAAGCATTAAGGTTTTACAACCATTAGTCAGATGTTTAAAAAGTTTTTTAAAACGATGTATATTCTGTACCTGTCGTCATGAGCAGCAATTCTTGCTCCTAAAACCATCCTTGCAGGGGTTAAAGACAATATTCCAACATCCTGGAGCTGTGTTAAGAAATCCTGCTCTGTTAAAACATGATTTGACAATTAGTCTGACATACAATTAGCAGAGAAGATGGGCTATTTTTGTACCAAATTATCTATAGAAATTACACTGACAACGGAAGAACTGCTAATACTATAAAAATGGGGAGGAAGAGGTCAGAACTAGAAATTAAAGAGCAAACAAAAACCAAAGCAAAAAGGCCTCCACTTATGGCACCCCAGTCTGCCTAAACAGCATTTCAGTGTCACACTGCATATGGAAACCCAGTCACACACATTGAGCAGCCAGACTGCTCGTGCTTAACGTTTTATGAAGTATTCCTTCTCCATTCATTCTTCACAGAAGTATCCCAAGAAATAGCAACAATCTGTTTTAATTAAGAAACATTAGGAAATTTCCCTCACCTGTAATGTAAGGGTCACGTCTTGTTCTCCACTGTGGAACAAATACAGTTATATTTCTGTGGCCACGCTTCCAAAAGTAGTCAACAGCTATTGCAATTCCCCGACAGGAGAAGAATTTCCTCAGACCATGACTGGGGGTGAAAGAGAGACAAGGGAGATTAAATTCACAAAGGTTTTACTACTCTGAATACAAAGAAAATGGAACAAAGCCTTGCAAAGTGAAGGAGAAAGTTACACAAACAGTCTCAGCAAAAGAAAAGGCAGATGGATGTTGCAGATGAGGAATCTTATAAATGGAAAGAGATCCTCAGCAAGGGAATAGATACATCACTTGGCAACTTTATAGATCAGGCTCCTTTTAGTTTCTTGGGCACAACAATATTGGGATAATCAGAAGTGGGTTTTACTTTAAAAATAAAGAGGCCAATAGTGATCGGTTTTGACATCTACTGACTACACATGTATATATATTATATTATTTTATATATATAATCCAATATTGTGGTAGTTCCAAATACAGTCCTGCTACAAAATAGAAGGCCTTTGGTTTACCAAAGGTTGACCAAGGATTACATCTGGGAAGTTCTCTGACAATTCAAGATATTAAGGCCTCTTCTCCCTTCCTTTCCACAGTCTGAGCTATTGTTCTGAAGCAAAACAATGGAATTTCTTTGAAGAAAAATTTTCAAAACACTTAATTTTTTTGTTAATCTTTTTCCTCCATTTAAAAACATAAGATGCTCATTATCTGTTTTTGCAACTCACTTAAGTGACTTTCCAGAAAATCAGCAACTGCCTAATATGAGGGATATAAAGATTTGAGTTGATGACCTTGCAAAATCCCTCCCAGTTGGAATTCTCACTGATCCTTTATGCCTATTTATACACGGCACAAATGCCTCCTTTAGCAATTAACTGTCTAATGAGACTCTGGGAACTGAGTTTCTGTGGAATAATAGAAAAGATTCTTAAAATAAAGCACAGAAGATAGAATCAAAACCACCTTCCGAGTAAATTCCTACCAAACACTATTAGCACTTTAAATAATCCAGTTTTCATTCAGAAACTTTTCCCTGCACATTTTCATAGATTAGAGGCCACACTTAGACAAAACAAAGATATGCTTTGCTAGAAAAGACACACTGATTGAGCACTGAAGGCATGAGCAGACAAATCATTTCTTGCAAAATAGTGCCCAGTCTATGTTTGGAATTAGATCTCAAGTCACTGCGGAAGTTTTTGGTACAATAAGTGAGTGAGTGGTCTGTGTATTTGAAGCCGCTCTCCCAGTTAATATGCAATTGCATATTATAAACCTGATAGTAAGCCCTGTTAGTTCTGAATGGAATCTTATCTTTAAACTCTAGTTTATCCTACCAAGACATCTTCCCAACAAAGTGGTCTTTAAAAGATTTCCACGGAAATATTTTACAGTGAAACTCAGCCTTTGGTAGCATTCATTTATCCTTTTCCAAGTTTGTAAATTCCTTTTAAAATAAATTTAGCAAAATTTAAATCTGTTAAGGTTCTCTGAATTCGGAGAGGAATTCTTTATGTAGAAAAGCAGAAAAATGAGTAAGCTACTTCTGAAACATAGAACGCAAAAGATCTGACTTTCAGAGCTTCCAGAAGAAAAAAAATACTATGCCAGGCTTGCCCTAAAAAAATTAGTCATTCTTGATGTCAAGCACAGTCAAATAAAGGAACCTAATTATCACAAGCAACACAAAGTAGCAAACAGCAGGTTGCCTTCTGGGACATGCAACGTTTTCCCTTTGGTTTTGTAACTAAAGTACTGTTACACATGAGTAGTTTGGCTGCTGAAGAAACTCCATCAAAGGTATTGGCAAAAGTAGGGTTTAATGTGAATTTGTCAAAATAAAACTCTATGGAATTTGGTGCTAATGTTCACTCTTGTGAACTTGTGAAAAGTAAGTTCATTACTTACTACACAAATTAAAGTATACAAAGGAAAATCAAATTAGAAGCAATTCAGAATGATTTATACCAAAGCTGGGAATGCAAAAGATAAGGGTGCAAAAGGGTTTAGCAGTACTTAATCATTGAGTACTTGAACATTTACAAAGTGATTCCACAGAGTTCACTACAGTCATAACAGTGACCTAACTAGAGATTTGAGATGGTAACAGTCATATCATAACCAGTTCACATGCACACAGGTAAAGCAATGTGTACCCCTACTTCTCTGTGTGTAAAATACCTATGAAAAATTCACCTCAGGTTCAGTGAAATGTTCACATCAAATCCCTTTGCACTTTCCAAAGGCAAGGGTTGCACCTCAGGAAGTGTGGAGAGGTGTGTGGGAGCCTCACTGTCAGTGTCAGTCCTCTGAGTATCACGAACTTGAGGATTTGTGATCTCTGAGCTGTGTCCAACTCACAGGGAGAGCTCAAAGGGCCTCACTCAGGACAGCTCTTTATAGGGCCACAAGATGAGTGACTTTGGTCAGTGACTTTGCATCCTGGTCGTAACCCACCTCGGTAACCATGAGGCTTTCCTCCCAAAGTGCAGTAACAATGTGCCACAATTCAGGTAAATGGCTCACCAAGGCTTCCAAGGATAATTGCTTATCCTTTGTTTCCCACCTTGGCTGGGCAGCTGATGTTTCTGATTGTTCCCACCTCTACCATGGAAGAGCTCCTGGTAGGATCAGGGAGTGCCTCATGGCCCAACTGACAGAGTCAGGGGACACTTCACTGCTCAGGCAGTTTGGTCAATGCTTATCAAGAAGTTTTGTGACTGCAGAACAGACCCAAGAACAAGGGGGAGCAGGGCAGGGGATGCACCACCCCAAATACATATAATTTACAAACTGTTCTAGCAAGATATAATTCCATCCAGTTATTCTTTCATTCTGAGTTTCTTCCACATTTTAATAAAATTTAATTTATAATTACTCGACAACTATCTGGATATTTCAGTCTGCTTCCAAAGACCTGTTTTCAGCATACAAAAAGAGGTAAATTTTAGCAGCTAGGGAAAACTCAGGGCTTTCTTTCATTCCACAAGCACACTTGAAAGTACAGCTAACAACACAGCAATGTCCTGTACATGTCAGAAGAAAAAATTCTACAGCTTCTTGTAGTTTTCCAAGCACTGAATCAGAAACCCATATAGCATTAGTCTAAGCATGCAGGTAATGCATTAATACCCACACCCATAAAAAACCCAACCCAACCCAAAACCTCATGGTACTCAGGGGTCAAAAGACCCCCAAACCAGTATAAGCATAGAAGCAGTTGTCAGTAATTTCACGGTACTGAGAAATAAAATTGAAAAAAAATCAAAGCAAAATTGCAAACAATTCTTCACTTTCTAAGATGCAAGAAAATAATGAGGCTTTATTCAGCCAGAAGGAAGCTGCAGAATACCTACATAATAAAACCAACAGGCCCCTATGCACTGATTATTTAGTAGGACATTTAAATATCTCAATGGTTCTGCTCTTTTGAGGCAGCTCTGTCCCTTAAGTTTCATAAGAAGTTTTCACTTGGTTGAGCAGCAGATGTTATACAACCTCCTTTTGGGGACTATATGTCAACAGCATCCAGGTATTCTGCCCTCCTTTAACATGGGGTGTGTGCACCCCAGCTGGTGTGCAAGGCAATCCACTTGATGAAGGAAACACTAGAACTCCAGTAATGCACACATATAGTTGGTAAATATACATATATTGGGCTGCATACTCAAAGATTTCTCTATTCATGGGGTGCTCAATCAAAAAAATTTAGGACACCACTGCCTACAGTAGTCTCACAGTCAGAAATAAGCAGATGTTTATTCACCATCTTTTAATTAATTGGTTTCAGATGTATATAGTTGTTAAAAATATCCAGACACAAAACCCCATGAAATGATCATGAAATACACAGACGAAAAAAGTATTTTCATATTAAAAAAAAAAAAAAAAGACCAAGAGGATGCAGTACATTTGTTATTTCCCACATGACCCCCACAATTTGCATCTTTCTTCCACTAACACGCATTTTTAAAAGTTCAAGGTAGTTTATGACTCAGTTGCAACTTGCACTTTTGCATCACCATTTCAAAATAACAGAGTCTGAACAAGGAGGAAATGTTTACTTTAAGAACTATTCACTGTAGCAAAACACTGTACTTGAATTAAAGCAGTATCAAGAGTTATGGATAACATTAGGCATTCCCTTTAAATTTAGCAAGACTATAAAATGACAGAAACCCTTAATTCTCAAGTGACTGACCAGAGAAGCTTTATTGCTGCTAGTCATGAGGGGGGCTCTGGGCTCTGAACGTGGTGATCAGCACCTTCTTCAATGAAGATGGCTACTCTCAGTCTCAATTTTTTATTATTAAGATTTACCATTACTAGTAGCTGACAAATCCTGCAGTGTACAGGACTGTTGCTCACCAAAACCATAGCCAGCAAAAACTTTACACTTGCCACTGCAACCTCTTATCATTTGAAAGTTCACTGAACTGTTAGTAAAGAGATAACTGAAAATAACAATACTCACGAAATTGCAACATTGCTTCCATCAATAATTATGTGTTTTAAATATGGTTTCCCAGGTTCATTTTTCAACTCCAGTCTGTATGGCTTCTTCAGAGAGTCCAAAAACCTTTGAACTCCAGTAACTGAAGGATCAGAATGATATCTGTGTGGTCCCACTGCCTCTCTATCAGGATTTGAAGGATGTATTTGTGAAGACAAGAAGTGGTCTGGGACTGAATTTTCACAATTTGAGGTTTGGGAAAAGCGTTGGTAGACAGATTTTGCTTGAGCAGAGCTGCAGTGTCCCAGTCTGTCTTCAGAAACAGGATGACTGTTCTGCACAGTTGAGGGCCCCGCAGATTTTTGCTGAACTGCAGTTTTACTCTTAGCTGGGACACGCTGCACATCTGAGCTCCCCCTGGCTACAAAGTCAATGTCTTTTAGAGCTCCAGCTTGGACGGTGCTGAAAGTTACCCTGCCATCACTTTCTATATGGTTTGACCTTGAACTGGGACTCTTACCAAGGCAGTAAATGTCTCTCTCTTTAGAGCATACAGCTGAATTTCTGCTGGAAGGGGAAGCAGGTTTACATACCACTGCATGTGTTTTATCTTCTGCATCAACTTGCACGTCTGGTACATCTCTTACTTTGTGATATTCATTTTTTGTCTCTTTTGAAATATGACTGGATTTAAGTGGACTTTTCCTAGAAATACATTTGTTTTCTACCTTTTGTGAATTACTTGCATTATTTTCTAAAGGAAGATTGACAGTTCTAGGCTTTTGAGATGACTGCTCACATTCTTTTTGAAACTTCAAATTTTCCTTTTCAATTTCTTCCAGCAATATTAATGGTTCCGCAGATTGCCCTAGGATACCAATAACTTTTTCTACAATATCTTGTGAATACCCCATTGTTCTGAAAAAGTTCACAAGAATCTTATATTCCATTTCTTCACTGATATCATCACCTTCTTTAAGGCAATAAGTAGGATCATCTGATTGAGCATCCCTATCTGAAAGCAGATCAATAACTGCATCACTGTCTGAATGACTACGGTGTGAAGAAGACTTCACTTGCTGATCATTTTCCAAAGAGAACTGCTTTTTAGAGAGCCTTTCCTCCTCCTCAGATGATCTTCTTTTACATGACTGCCTTTCTTTAAACGCCACTGCCTCTGGCAGAGATTCATTTATGGGAACAAAACTTGTCTCAGGAGCATCAGAAAACACAGTGTCCATTTGCTTTGTAAGCTCAGTTACAGGTGTGCCAGCCTTGTTTCTTGCTTCCTCACCGCCAGCCCTTCCATCTCTGTTTGTAGCAACTACTTTGGAAGCACTGTGCTGTACAAGCCCTCCTGGGCTTTCAGAACCTGTAAGGTCTATGATATCGCTCTCCATTTCACAGAAGTCAGTATGGGTGAGAGCCAGGAGTTCTCTTTTTAGTGCACTAGGCAAAATCAGTAAATCCATTGTATACTTATCTGCATGTGCTTCCACAAATTGCCTGAATTGCTTTTTAATCTCAGATTCATTGTCATTTAGCAAGCTTTCATTATTCTCAAAAAGCTTCACAAACTGCTGAATGTGACTTTGAGCCATAACAACAGCTTCTGCACCCCCCTTAATAACAAGCAATCCCATTTCCAGCACTGATACATCAGCACAGGTATCCTGAATAAGACTGTTGAGAAACAGGCTCTGAGCACCAACAAAGATGCAGTGCATGTCCTTTGGGTAGTACTCCTTCTCTTCCAGTTCAGGTTCACACAGTCCCTTGATATACTCCTAAAAGGAGAAAGAGAGGAGAGTGAATAGTTGTGAAAAGCCAATATATTCAGTTATGAAAAGTCAATATATTCAGTTAGTTTGTATTAGGTCAGTAATGGACAAGTACATTAGAAAATTAAGGAAATTTAGCATAAGAAATGTGAGAAAGTAAATACTGCCAGTAAACTGGGTAACAGAAATAAAATACAGTTCTCTGAAATGATTTTTAAATAGACCTCATTGCAGCCTTTCTTTTATATCCTATTGTTTATAAATAAATTTACTTGAAACTGATAGTAACAGGGTACTTAAGTTGTAGCTCAAACAGTTTAAAAGACAAGTCAAAAGAGACTTATTTTCCCATCCACATTCTTTGATCAAAGAGAACATACACTTCACGAACAAATGCCTGCCACTGGAGAATTCTATCTGAACTTCTAAAACCAGTTTCTAAGGAACACTTCCCAAGGCTTATCCCAACAAGAGCTATCCTATATTTTTGTTGCTGATAAAGGACTGAGAACTCCAGGCTCCAGACAGTTCTGGGTTCCTGAAGTTCAGGTTTTGCAAAGATAAAAAAAAAATTAAAAATCCCAGTGCTATTTCTGCCACCTAAAAGTTACTGCAGTTAAATTCACTACACTACCTTGTTATAAATGTGTTAAAAGTTCAAAACTCTGCAATACAGTGTATTATTTATTATTTCAGGTAGCATTATTTTTCCCCAAACTGTCTTTTTCTGTGCTTAAAATTCTGTAATGCAGTGAAACCAGTTTCTAAACTGCAGTCATTGTATTCAGACTCCCAAGTGCACCACGTTTAGCATCTACCTTTACTCTCAAAAACTAAACTTCTTTTAAATGGAACTCAAAGCCAATACAAGGTAACAAATAACATAACACCACTTCCTTGAGTTTGAGTTACATCATCACACAGGTATCAAGGCACATGAACACAAACTGCTTCTGCAGCAAAGCCACAGGATTACTTTCCGTGTCTTAGTCATTTGATGACTGCTTTTGCAGAGCAACAGGACAACAACAGAATTGGTAAAAAGGATATTCAAAATCTGGGAACTTCTTTTTATCAAGCAGTACTGAAGGATGAATGCACTGCATATGACTGATGAATTAAACCACAAATTGCTATCATCAAATCCGTTAAAGGGAGACAATAAAGATATGCAGTTGACTACTTTCTAGCCAGTAATTCCTCCAGACAGTGTCTGAAAACTGCTCTACATGCAAGTGAAGTTTCTCATGCCCTTTAAAGTATCAGATGTAGAAAACATCTTGTATGTTGTTAGGAAAAGCTGCAATTAGAATACTGAAGTCTTGTGCTATTTATTTCAGGCTTTAATTTCCTTAAAATAAAAGGAAGTTGTACTGCAGATGCCTGGAGAAGAAGAACAGCTACCTGTAACAGTTTCTGAAGTTTGAGCCCATGGATAAGTGGTTTAGTGTAAATGTCAGTCAAATAATTCAACATTTATAGTATTTTCCTGACAAGTCTTATGCATTGCACAGTTAAGGGATCAAGTTTTTGAAAGCAGACTGCCAAGTCTGTGAATTAAGTCCCAAAATACATGCTCAGGATCCCCATAACGTCTAACTGTATTTAAACAAACAGACGGACAAACACCCACTTACCGAGATTTTGGTTTTGAAAGGTACCTTCAGCCCACCCAGCGCTCACATCAAGTTCTCATCACATGACTCAAACAGCTCTACTTGCCAGGTTCGCTATGAGTAATACTAATTTCAGCATTACTGCTGTGAAACCCCCCCCCCCCAAGTGTTCGTTGTACAAGACATTTAACACCGAAGATACTTCACAGCAACCGCTGTCCCGGTCTGAGACAAACAGACTGCGTTTACTGTTAAGAGACAAACTCTTAACTCTTTTAAAGGATCAAGGAGAGCTATCTGCTCCAGCACACAGCCTGGGGAAGCGGGCGGGCTCTGACCACTATTAACTAAGGAAATATCAGCTCTGTTACTGAAAGCTTCGCTAGCGAGCTACTAAATGCCACAGAATTGGTGAATTTTGTAAAGCAAAACATGGCAACGCCCAAACAACTCTGAGGGATTCCTTGACTTGCGGAGGGAGGAAGAAGGAAAGCGAAACATCCCAAGTTTGGCTTTCCGACAAAGCCCGGCCCGTTCTCCGCGGTGTGACCCGTTCCCAGCCGCGGGCAGGAGCGCCTCACAGCAGCGGACTCTGCCCCTCCCAGCCGGATTGTTTCGCTTTATTCCCTACGCTTGTGTCAACACGGCCGGAGACTCCCTGGCACCGGGCACACCCCCCCCACCTGCCATGCCAGCATTTCCTCCTGGGGCTCCCGGTTTTTCCCCCACGGTTTCTTCTCCGCCCCGCGGGCCCGACCCGGCCCCAGGGTCCCTCCCGCCCCCCCGGCCCGTACCTTGGCGCTGCTCACGGCCTTCCCTCCGCCCGCCAGCTGCACCCAGATCCTGGCGGCGGCGGGCGGCGACAGCGCGGGGCGCCAGTCCCCCTGCGCGCCCAGCACCGCCAGCTGCACCTCGAACAAGCCCTCGATGCGGCCCCGGCTGTGCTCCAGGAGCCGGCTCTTCTCGGCGGGCACCGTGAACTCGTCCAGCCTGGGCGCGGGCGCGGGGCCGCGCGGTGCCCGGCGCGCCGCCATCAGCGCGGGGCCGCTCGCGATGCCATCACGCCGGGAAAAAACAACGACGCCGGGAACAACAACACCGGGAATCACCGCACCCTCCGCTCCGGCCCGCGCGTCATCGCCCCGCGCCGGGGCCGCGCAGGGACCACCCCCGCCGGCGCCGCCATCTTTAGCAAGGGCGATGGAGACATGGCCCCGCCCCCTTCGGGATCGCCCGCCCACGGCCTGACATGGCCCCACCCCCAGCGGGATCCCCCCGCCCACGGCCGGGCACGGGCCCGCCCCTCAGCGGGATCGCTCCGCCCACAGCCGGGCATGGCCCAGCCCACGGCGGCTCCAGACCCCGCCCCCCACCCCCCGCCTGCCGCAGTGTGGGCGGGGCCAGAAGCGGCCGGGGCGGGGCCTCCCGCCCTTCGCCTCAGAGTCCCGGGGTGGGTCAGGCCGGGAGAGGCCACAGCGGTCACCTGGTCCCGCCTCCCCGCTGGAGCAGGGTCATCCCAGAGCGCTTGGCTCAGGGTTGTGGCCAGAATGCTTGGAATGTCTCCAGTGCTGGAGACTTCACATCTCTGCGGGCAGTCTGTTCCAGTGCACGGTCACTGCACAATAAAGAAGTTCTTCCTCGCGTTCGGGTGGAACTTGCTCTGCATCAGTTTCTGCCTCATCGAGCAGAGCCTGGCTCCATCTTCTTGGCACTCCCCGTTTAGATATTGATACGCACTGATGAGGTCCCCTCTCAGTCACCTCTTATCGAGGCTGAACAGTCTCACCTCCCTCAGCCTTTCCTCGTCAGAGAGATGCTCCAGTCCCCTAAACATTTTCGTAGTCCTCCACGGGGCTCGCTCCAGGAGCTCCATGTCTGGTGCCCTTATCGCCCGGCACAGCCCTCACGGAGCGGCACAGGAACCTCCCCGTGTCAGTCTGCGCAAGCCGGGCCCTTGCTCTGAACACCCTCCTGGCCCAGTTCTGAGATTGCCTTCTTGGATTTCATTTAAAAACAAGGGCAAGTTTAATCCCTTCCTGGTGGCAGGGGACAGCAGTGTAGCCCCCATCCCCAAATCGTTACTTCTGATAGCTTGGAAAACAAAGAGGACACATTTTAATTAACATAAAAAAAAGTCACAACTTCTCCCCCAAAAAACTCTTAAAACGAGATGTGAAGGATAACATTAGTTCTTAAAAAGTATCTCTGGGGCTGCTGTAGACTTTTGAGTGCCTGGGATTGACAATACAGACGAGCTGTTGTACAAAGGAGTAAATGTCTCAGCTCCTTTCATCTCCTCTCAGACACAGGTAAATATCTTCCTAGTTCCCTCCAGACTACTGGCTTCCCACTTGTTTTGTCCACCTCTTTAGCATCTCTGTGAAGTTAGATTGTAGTAGCTGTTTGTTAAATATAGCCTTTGAAGGGAGGACAAATATTTTATTGTCGCGTATTTAAATGTACATATTTTGTTTTTGTCTACTTGTGTGTTACACCAGCAAAGGATTAATACAAAAATACAAAATATCATTTTTATAAAGGCACTTGTATCCCTGATTAGAACTGTTTAACTAAATGAGAGCTTGCAGCTCTTAGCACATCAGAAAAATCACACTAAATGCTTACGTTCAGGTATTGCTATCTATATTTTCCTATCTGAATTTGAAGTGTTACATCTTTGAGTCAAATAAAGTATTTGCCTGTGGCACGATAAAATGGAAAAATTTACATCTGTGAACATATGCTGCATTTACACACACACATTCATTCTACATAGCACAGGGTTTTGACAGGGAGTGTCATATTTCAGAAAGATGCTTCCCTGAAGTTACTTTCCTGAAGATTTTTTTTCTGTTTTGTTTTTGGTTTTGTTTGTTTGTTTTGTTTTTGTTTGGGCGGTTGTTTGTTTGTTTGGTTTGATTTTTGTTTTTGTTTTCTGTGTGGTTTTGTTTGGTTTTTTTTGTGTTTAGAGATTTACATTTTGCGTTCCCATCGAATTATCCTACAAGGTTCGCATAATAAGAATGTAATCCAACATTTAGCGAGGCAATTCCTGAGGTGATTGGTGCCATCCAGTGTTAAAATGTAACCACTGCAGCCAGTGTTGCTTTTAGTTATTGCTTACAAATGAAATTGTAAGCAAGGAGCTTTACAATAAATATGAAATTACCAGCATTTTGCGACACAAAGTATCATTAAAAGCTGAAAGCAAATTCTTTCTACCACGTTAACACAGCCTTTTGGAATATCTCAGCTAAAGGAAGGCTTACTGATTTAGAGTGGGTAATGCTTGGTGCTGTGGATATTTTCTTGCCATACTGTGTATTATAAAACATGGTCTCACTGCTGAATTTATTGTAATCTGTATAATTCTATATATATTCTTGATCCTGTATAATTCTCTATATATTCTTGATCGATCTGTATTCAAATGTCATTTACAGCATTACAATGGTCTGAGTGAGTGTGAGCAGTTCTGATTCTGTGACCCACTCTGCTGGGTAGGACATGACATTGTAACAGTCAAGACAAACTGAAGCCCTTCTGAAGTGGAAGAGAAAATGCTATTGAAAGAGTTTACCAATGATAACAAACATGGGTCATTTATTAAAACAAGTTGGAACTTTCTCCCTGCATTGCTGAGACTCAGACTAGAAAAAATATTTACATAATAGTAATTTTTTTACTTTTTACTTTTTTTTTAGTGGTGATTTGGAACTGCAGGCTGAATTTGATCTTCCTCATACTTAGGAGAAATTGCAAGAATTACAAGCCTCTTGTCACGAGGTCCAGGGGTACAAAGCCCAAATATGAGCTAGGTTGAGAACACTAGAAATGCTCTGACATTTTACAATAGCCTGCTTACAAAGTGGATTTGTCAAGGAAGAATGATTTTTTTTTTTTCATCCTATGGGATTTTCACAGTAAAATATCCAAAGTGATAGGCCTTATTTGGTTGGTGGGGAAATATCACTTTCCTGAATCTTTGGTTGTATCTTGTAAGCTTATTTTAGTGAAGGAAAAGTTCAATGTTTAGCTGGTAGCAGTCAAAGGAATTGGATACACCCAATGCCTGCTCTTGCATTTCTACTTGGCACAGCAGTGGGATAAAATACAGATTGCCCTGAATGTGAGTGAGTTGCTGCCAAGTTCACTATTTGTGTTACTGCTGGGGAAATACTGTAATGGTAATGTGTAAATAGGGTTTTTGTTCTTCTATGTGTTACAACAGCTTGCTTCAGATGCCTTGTGCAACTTCTTGCTCTTTATTAAAATTTCTGCAATTGAAAATAGGTTCCATAAATTATTTTATGAAACTGGGCCTTCCTAGATTGCTTGGGCTTGAGCTACATACTTGAAATAGGAGCTCTTTTTGTTGAAACAACATGGAAACCAAATTTGAGAATTGTCTTTCAGATCCGTGTTGGGTAAATGAGCTGTGCAGTCTATGATGGTGCACGTTACAGGTGGTGCTCTGATCCTCATTATTAGTGTTTTGGTCTTCAGTGGGGTTATTTGCATGCATGAACTTAAATGTTTGTTCATTGTTTGCAGGATGGGGACCTAAAATACTAAGATATAGAAAATATCATGCATGAATATGAATAGCAGAAGCTTTAATTTATAGCACAAATAGGAGCATGTTTTTAAAAAGTGATACCTCAAATTCTATATATTTCAGAAAGAAATATATAGAAATATATATGACTAGAACTCTCAAATCTTGTATGTAATATACTCATAAAACTTTAGACAACCTCAAATTCTCATTAAAAAATTTTGGTATATAGTTTAACTACAGTTGTTGCTGTTTACAGAACTACAGAGCAAAAAGCAAAAAATGATTTGAAATAAAATTATTTACTGCTTTATAAAGACCAACTTCTAGGTATTATTCAAGTCCCCAGTTATGCAGTGACAGACATTTATATCTGCTTGAAGCCCTTTTGACACTTGTGATTAAAAAGGTTTCCCTTTTGGAGAATTTATTGCATTGGTGACATCCTAATGAACTCATAGATCATCAACTTTAGTATCAGGAGGCAACCTTGTGGAAAGTAATCCAAGGTATGGATTTGGCATTAGTAGTTTCTATTAATGAAACATTTTGTCCCTTAATTTTAGAATTAATTACTTTTCTTAATTCCAAATTCCTTTCAAAAGAATCTGTTGTGAATAACTGAATCTTTATAAAAGGCAGAAGAGACAAAGGCATTGCAATTACACATGCATCAGTTGTCTGAGAGTGGGTATTCTTTTTCTTTTTGAGTAATTGACTCTGCATTTGGTTTTTGAGGCTTTTTGATTGTGTTTGCTCAAGTTTCTTAATTAGTTACAAAAAGCTGCAGGTGTATTGGCAAAGGCTGTTATTTAGCCTGGGAAATGTTCCAGGAGACAGTTTTGTGGTTTGGTTTTTTTTTTTAATGTAAATATTTAGCTGTATTATTACCAGTCATTTTAAAGGTTCCACACTGTGTGGCTGCTGTGTATTTAAACATTGCAGCTTCACTTGAATGACTGACAAAACAAACGATAACCTAAGAGTATAATCTGTATTTTGAGAAGGGATTGAGCACTGCTGAGTGACTTGCAGGAATGACAAGTGGTATTTGAAGGGGTGCCACCCCCGCTCAGTCTCTCTGAGGAATACAGAGCTCAGCCTGAGCTGAAGTGCTGTAACAAGTGAGCCATGCTCAGGTGCCACCCTGTCAGTTCATTTAAAATCAGTGCACTTCATAAAAGTTTCTGCAACTGCAAAATTAAAGCGGTATTCTTGCTAATCTTATAACTGGGGGGTTCATAAAGCTGTTTAAAGTAATTTTTTATAGGTTATCAAAAGTTAGACTCAGACTCTTGAGCATCATTAAGGTTTTATGACTCTTGCAGCCAAGTGTTTGTTTTTTGAAAATTTTCATAAGCATTTTTCTACTTTTCTGACTACAGGAATTTAAATATTTTTACATATTTCTGATGTTATTTGAAAATATGCTCTTGACAAATGATACATATGTCATACATTATGACATATAATCCTACAAGTTTAAACAGAATTTATATTTTGCTAAATCTCACCACTGAGCCTGTCTTGGGTCTGGTTGATGTTTAAAGGGTAAACCATCATGAACATTGTTTTCCTATTGTTGATGGGTTGCAAAATTCCCAAAAATGAGCAGAAATTGTTCTAACCAAATGTTTCTCAAAATACAGGTGCTGCATTTTCAATTTCTTATGCTCTGACAATGAATGACAAAGTTTTTTCATTTCTCAGACTTGACTGCAGAAGTGTCCTCAGAAAAACCAGGTAAAAGCTGCTCCTTTTATATCAGTGTTTCATTGTGCTTTGGGCTGAAAATGACCAGTGTAAGGTCATAGAAATATTGTCTAAATAATGCCAGAACACGTGGTAGGATTTGTGATAAAATAGGACTTTGTAGTAAAAAAGCATGCCTGTTCATGTCAGCTCATTAGCTTTGCTTACTGATTTAATTTTTTTTATTTTTGTGCCATAAGTACTTGTGAACTGCAGCCATTTCACTCTGCAAGCCTTGAACAAAACAGGTGATAGCAATTTCGAGATTAGATATGTTTAACAATTGTCACAAGGGTGCTGAAGGTCAGATCAAAGGCAATAATGTACCCAATATATATTTATGTAACTAGTTTACTTTGAGATAGAGGAGTTCAATCTTTCCAAATACCTGTAAGAATCTGGGGGTTATTTTTCACTTACACTGGTGGAAATCAGGAGTTAACAATATTGATATCATGGGGTCTATTGTGGCTTTAAAGCAGAACAAATATGACACTGGGAAAGGCTCTTTGGTATTTGAGCTCTGTTTTCCTGTAAAGTGTTTCAAACAATAATCTTGTTGCTTTACCTGCCCATCAAGAAATCCATTATAACAGTGGCTGGGACACCAGAAGTAAACAACTGGGTTGGGAATTGAGCTGTGGTCTTCCATAACTCCAAGGCTGTTAATGAATTGTGCCAAATTGCTGGCTGACAGCAAACTCAATCCTATCAATTTGAAAAATATCATTACTACATAAAAGTTATTACTGGAAGTTTGATGTAATCAGAAATACATAAAGAAAAAATATTGAATGAAATCTTCATACTTTATTCACTGAAATGCAAAACTTCTGAGAAACTTAGATTCTATGTTCACTCTAGCTGTTTATGTTTCCTCTACAAGGAAAAGCCCTTCATATATTTTAATTAAAAGCCAAAGAAGAAATCAATTGTCCTTGGCATATGCCATGCTAATGAGCACTGGTTCGTTTGAAAATACATGTTCATTGGTTTTACATGATAATTTCCCTTTGAACCAAAATACTGTGTTTATACAGAAACATTTTCTGGGAGCAGTAGGGGGCATCATTTCCCTTTTGTAATTCTTCAGAGACATTAACCTCGTGCATTATGTGTGCAAACGAATTTTCTTTTTGTTTATGGCATTAATCCTGAGGTTAAGGTTGGCCTATGGTGAGCAATAATAAGTTTAACCTTTGGCTTCATGCAATAAGATGTAATTTATTATTTCTAGACTCTTTATAAGTGCCATTGCCCTCACTTCTGCTCAAGATAAATTGAGACAAGTGAGCATTTGATATCAGTGATCTTTACATGCAAGACATAAATCTAATTTACTTATTGTCTGAGCTTAGTTCTTTATCCTCTGATTATGTCTTTTAAACAGTGAAAACATTTTTTCTTTGTTTGATGTGTTAGGTGATTTTTCTAATTCACAGAATGTTTGGTTCTTCACATAAATTTCAAACCAGTAAATATAAATCCTGGAATATCTAAATGCATAGAAACTTTATGAAATGTGGAAATAGAGCAAGCAAGCTACTCATGTTCATAATATTTACTTGTTAAGTAACTGAAATCAGGAAAGCATTTAAAAATTAACTTTTAAAGAAAATTTAAAGATGATTAAACAACTAACAGCATGTAAATAAATTGTTTTTATTAAAAAAAATAAATGTAGGTATTACCATTCACTGACAATGTATATGTAACTCTTATAAGTAAAACCTCATTTTTTTAAATTGTAAGTGAAACAGCTTTAACTTTTTTTTTAAAAAACCCACTGTTTTTAAAAACACATTAAGTGCTTGTGTTGCTTTTTTGTTTGTAATTGAAGAACAAATTTACAGCAAGTTTGTGATTCTCCATGCTCTTCAAGCAAGAAAAAAAAATACTTTTTAATTATGTATTCTATGAGTACTTAATCTTTTTGTCCATGTTGAGACAGTGCTGATTCATCAAATATGTTTGGGTGGGGCATGAGGTAAATGCTGATTTCATAAATGATTGGTTTTAGGGTAGGATTATTCAGGTAAAATGATCCAGGCTCATGACCCTTGGTAAGACCAGAACACTGAATCTCTCTTTCCCTCATCTTAATATTTTTATACTGGGACCTGTTTTTATCACAACATATATTTAGATTTGTCAGCATATATGCAGCATGTGCAAGTCAAAAGGCAGAAAAACTTGAATAGAAATAAAAATTATTTAATGCTATTTTGGAAGAGAATTAATGTCCAGTAAGATTCTAAAATATATTTCCCAGCCCAGATTTAATGTTCTTCAATGAAAAAAGAAAGTCAGATCACACAATTGTGGAAACTCAAACCATTTACAGGCCTTTCACATGAAAGCTTATATAGAAAATACACATGTAATTACATAATTTGCATGGCAGGACTGCCCATGATCACTCTATTCAGTCTTTGTAACCCCAAGGGCTACTTTGATGGTAGCTTCGATCTCGCTCCTAATTTGAAGAGTAATTGTTTGGCAGCTAAAAAGGCTGTCACTGCCTGTGATATGTGCTGATATCTGAATCTCCCTGGTTTGTTTAGCAGAAGTTGTCTTTCAGCTGAGCTTGCTCAGGACAGAAGAGCAGTGAGTGGATGAGCTCAGCTCCTGCTGGCTGGTTACAGGTAAGGGATGGGGAGAATATTGTGAATCCAACAGGAGCAGCTGTTTCTCATGACACACAATAGACAGTGATGGATTGTCAGAGTAATTAGATTCCTTACAATCTTAGAAGGGTAATTTTGAAAATCTTCCTGCAGCCTGCCTTTTTCACAGATACACTTTGTAATTTCCCTTAAGTTTTAATTATTTTAGATAATGAACATGTAATAGTAAGAGTTGAAGATACCATCATTTCTGCTGGTTTCATACACTACAGATATCTTGGGCAGAATGTGCTTAAACCTGAGTTTAAGAGAAAAAAGTGTTCTAATGAGATGAGAAAAGAAAAGAAGAAAGGAAATGCTCTTTTTCTGGTCATGTCACATGTGGCATTAAAAACGATTAATTTATTTTTAATAGGCTGGGCTGCTGTATTTAAGAACACAAAAGCTGTGTGAAAAATGAAGGGTGTGCTGGTTGTTGGTGAACCAATAAAATGTATTGTACCAAGCTTATTATTCATACTGTAACACACCATATAAAATATTTGCAATAGATACCAGATTCTAAGATTGGTGTTCCTCCTCACAGGGTTAGAGCATCAAGGGGTGGTAACTTCAACTTGAGGTAAAGTAAATTCTTCAGCTAATAATTATAAACTGTTACTTTGGATATTGATCAGTTGTTAGAATTCATATGAAAATTTGAAAATTTTAAAGATAGGAAAGTTTCTGCATGCCATGATTGTGTGTATTTGACTCATGAACATGAAATAAAGCAATTATCTCTTCTTGTGCAGCAACAATTTTCCCCAGAATTTTGGATATCTGGTAATGTCAGAACTGTTGTGTCTGGAAATTTCAATCTGTTAATTGAAAGTCTCCAATAAGGAATAAAAAATGCAAGGATACTACATGTCACTTAAATGCATTAGCCTACTCCTGGAAGTGGTACAGATAACAGGTATATACTGCAAAATGTCATGGTTGCTAATTTGAAACCATCCTCAGGATAAGTCAAGAGGCCTTTTTGTCTGTCATATTTGCCATTATTAATATTTAATGTGCAATTATGATAAAACAATATTGCACAAAATCCCAGGACTCTTCCCAAGGCAGGTATTTCTTCTGAATGCCATGAGCAAATCATCTTGAGTGTCATCACATGACAATGCAGGACCACCAGAGGATCAGGCCCAGTCACCAGGGGTTTATGAAAGGCAGTTGCTGCTTGACTAACCCAATCTCCCTCTATGACAAGGTGACCCACTTACTGGATGAGGGAAAGGCTATGGATGTGTCTACCTTAACTTTAGTAAAGGCTTTGGCAGGATTCCCCACAGTATTCTCCTGAAGAAACTGGCTGCTCATGGCTTGGATGGGTGCTCTGTCTGCTGGGTAAAACACTGACTGGGTGGCCAAGGCCAGAGGGTGATGGTGGATGGAGCTAAATCCAGCCAGCAGCTGGTCACAAGTGGTTCCCCAGTGCTCAGTTCTGGGGCTAGTCCTGTTTAATATCTTTATCGATGATCTGAACAGGGGTTTGAGTGTGCCCTCAGTCAGTTTGCAGATCACAGAGTTGAGCAGGACTGTTGATCTGCTGGAGGGCAGGAAAGCTCTGCAGAGGGATCTGGACAGGCTGGATCAATGAGCAAAGGCCAATGGCACAAGGTTACCAAAGCCAAGTGCCAGGTCCTGCACTGGGGTCACAGCAACCCCCTCAGCGTTCCAGGCTGGGGGGTGCGGAGTGGAAAAGGACCTGGCGGTGTTGGTCGACAGCAGCTGAACATGAGGTGGCCAAGGAGGCCACTGCCATCCTGGCCTGTACCAGCAGTAGTGTAGCCAGCAGGAGCAGGGCAGTGATTGTCCCCCTGTGCTGGGCACTGGTGAGGCCACAGCTCAGTTCTGGGCCCCTCAATTCAGGAAGGACATTGAGGGGCTGGAGCATGTCCAGAGAAGGGTCTGGAGCACAAGTCCAGTGAGGAGAGGCTCAGGAAGCTGGAGGGGTCAGCCTGGAGTTCAGCCTCTCTGTCACTACCTGAAAGGAGGTTATAGTGAGGTGGAGTTTGGCCTCTTCTCCCAAGTGACGAGTGACAGGACAGGAGGAATCAGCCTCAGGTTGTGCCAGGGGAGGTTTAGGTTGGGTATTAGGAAAAAATTATTCACCAAAAGGGTTGTCCAGGCTGCCCAGGGAAGTGGTGCAGTGACCATCCCCAGAGGTATTTAAAGGACATATAGATGTGGCACTTTGGGACACAGTTCAGTTGTGGACTTGGCAGTACTGGATTAATGGTTGGACTCACTGATCTTAGAGGTCTTTTCTAACCTAAACCATTCTATGATTCTATGATTTCATCTGCTTGAAAGAAATTGTCCCTGTGGACCCAACAGAAATGATTCTAACATAGTTGCTACTTCTTTTGCTGTCAATGTATTCTCCCCAAGTCGATTGAGAAAGTCATTTTGGTAGTAGGAGGGAAGAGAACGGAAAGAAAAGTACTGATCTGCAGATATTAGTCCTACATTTTCTTTGCTGGACTTTCATCTCTCATATCCTTTCGCAGAATGGATTGTAACAAATGGCAGATACCATAAAAAAAATTTAGTTTGAAGCCTCTTTCTTAATTCAAATGGTTTTTTATTTGATTGACTGAAAAAAGTTGAGAAAACAACAAGCAAACTGTCTGCATGGTGTGTAATGTCTGTTGTGGATAAGACAGATGTATGTATAATACTTATATACACAATATAAATAAATTTTAAAGATATATAGTAAATTATGTATTAGGCATAAAATATATAATATACATAATATATATAGTACTATATGTGTAAGTATAATAAATGTATAATATATATAATATAAGCAAAAAATTAACAAACTATCAGTAGCCATTTAAAGGCCACTTGTCAGAGGCAGCAGATATGAAGATCTTTCATGAGACTTTCCATTTTACTAAGTAGAAATCTCTTTCCACTGGGTGGATAATAATTCTGACAGCTCTTCAGTGTTCATATCAAGTAATGCAAGTTTTTTTTCTTTTTGAAAATAAACCCAACAGTGCTGAACAGTATTGGGATCTTCATTCTATCTTCCTTTCCTGGGGAGCTTCTCCTTACTTAGAGCAGGCTTTTTTAGGTCAGAAGAATGGGTAGCCTTTAAAAATCGTGGGTTAAAGTTTGGGGAACAAAAAAATTGTGGCTCATGTGGAGAAGAGAAGCACTTTGGTAGCTGAAGATGAATTAAAGTGTCACAGCAGGGAGCTGCTGCTGACCTGTTACCTCGAATCATTCCAAGGCTTTTCTGGGGTGGACATTTGGTCCAACTGCAGCTGAGTCATTGGGGTACCTGGGCTGGTACAGCTTCTGGTGCAGATACTTTGCAGGAGTGGAATGATTCAAACAGGAATAAATTCTCGTGGTGCAATGGGAGTATTTGCTTGTCCACACGAGAAATCTGTGTTGGTGGTGCTGCTGTCAGTGGCTTTTCATTGGGACGTATTCCTTTTTGTAGACAAAGACTTAACTGGTGAAGAAATTCAGTGGGAAACTATAAAGTGAGTGAAAATTTCCTCTCATGCAAATAAAAGTGAAAGGCTGAGAATTGTTTTGAAATTATCTTGTATAGGAGACGCTGTATAATTGTGGTGGTTTATTCTTTCCTCTAAAATCTGCACGGCTTTGGCCAGTGGCCAGTAGAAAAATTGCATTCTGACAGTTTTGCCTTTTTATAATCCTACCAAATACTCTTAACTACCCAATTAAGGCAGTTTCTCTTCCACTAACATGCTTTTTTCCCTTGTATTTTCCATCAAGAGTTTTTTTCCTGAGTTTAAATACTTGAATTACTGGTTCAAAACGACAGTTGAACATTTTTAGATATGCTGAGATCACTTCAGGTGATTTTTTTCTGATAGGTTGTTATGACTTAAGGGCTCTACAGATCCTAATGCAGTGGCATCTGAATGAAATTTCTGTGCATGTGGAGTCTGGCCGTGGGTTTCAATGTGTTGTCTTTTCTCTCTGTTCTTTTTGTAAGACAAAAAAATATTTCTGGGAATTTCCAAGGAGTACAGTACACTTCATTTTTAGTTGTCAGGATAGCTGACAGTTTATTGTGGTACCATGAATAAATTATTCCAGGGTTCACACTTAAAACAAAGGCTGAAATGCTTACTTTCTTTTTTTTTTAAAAAAGCTGACATTTTGAATTTATATTAAGCATAATATCACCTGGATACACATTGCATGAAAATGTAGGCTATTCATAATGAATTATTAACCCAAAGCTTTTACCCTTTCTTAGATGCACTGGAGTTACTCTGCAGGATACTACAGGGATATGAATGTGGGAGAGAATAGGAGGTTTCTAATAAGATGTATAACAGGCTATAGTATCAGTGGATGTCATTGTTCAGCAGTTATTTTCCATAAGAGAAAGTTTTTTATTACTGAGTGTTGTGCAGAGACCTCTGAATATATTAAGAGAACAGGAACACTGAAGAACCTTCTCATATCCAGGGTAACTGCATAGTCAGGATTGTAGTTTAAATGTAGTCAGTAAAGCTGTAATGCAATTAGCCACTGAATTTAGTACACATTTTTCATAACGATATTTAAAATGTCAAAGTTTAATCTTGTCTGAAGACAATCTTATCTGAAGTTCTATGTGAAGAGCTGACAGTCTCTGTACACCTCTGCAAGATGTTTTGGAACAGTCAGCTTGCTCAAAACTGAAACAATCAGTTTTGTATACGATCCTTCAACTTAAAGTTTGGTGAACATGGTGGTGGGTGGCTTGGAAACAGCACAATTGTACAGGCAGCACCTTTCTAAATAAAGATTGCAAAGTTTGTCCCGTGTTCTTTGATTCATTTGTATTGGATGAACGACTGAAGAGCATCAAGGCAAATGTTACAGCTTGGGGAAGGCTGCTACTGATCTCTGTGCACTTTGAATCATATTCTAAGGCTCATATTACTGATTGTCAGAAGGTGTAGAATATGATGGGCCTGATTCTTTTTTTCCACTGTATTTCTAGAATACCAAAATGGAGTTGTATAATCAGCGAGCTCCATAAAAGCACCATGACCTGAATATTTTCAGAAGACTTTTTTCTCTTTCTTTTTCTACTTCTTTAATGTATTAACAGTGAGACCTTATTTCAAAAAAAAATAAAAAAAAGTCAAATTACCCAAATGACTGAGGAAAAACAAATTAATCCTTAGACAGTTATTATACAAGCCTCAACCCCCTGGTTAGTTGATGTCCAGGGTTGGAGAAAATGAAGTTTGGAGTATGAAAAAAAAAATATGCCAGTGACTTAAGCTCTAACTGTGATCATTTTCAGAATTGTTTTAGACTTCCTAACCATCTCACCCATTTGCTGCCCTGTAGCTTTTTTAGCTAGTGGAGTGCTGGAGTCTTCTCAATATACACCTATGTGATGATTGTTTTATTTGAAATCCTATATTTTAAGATGTGGAAAGGTAGTCCTTCTGACTTTCACCATCCCTGGGGAGATTCTACTTTTAATTTTTAAATAATCATTTCCACTGTTTCTTCCCTTACCTTCTTTCATTTTTGGTTGACATTTTTAACCTTAGGTTAGTAAATTTTCTCTCTTTAATTTTATTACATTTGTATAATATTTTATCTCTCTTTAATATTTTATTTACTCCTAAGTACTGTAATACTTAGGAGTAGCAATTTCTTAGTGGCACTGTCATCAAACCTATAATTCCCTCAAGATCATACCTAAGTCTAGGATATAGCATTACAAATAGAGATAGAAACATAGTGCTAGTGCTGCAGAGCAGTATCAAGAGGTGCAACTGGGGCAGATATTTAAAAAAAAACCACAAAATTTTTCCCTTTCTAAAAAAGGAAGTTTGAAGGTTCAGTTAAACTACTATTTGCTTTACTTGGAGCACTAAATTGAGCACAGCAAAATCTGTTCTGGTCTTCTCTAGTCCAGAATGTTTGAAGAGTGACCGGCAGAGTCACTCTCTCAACATTCTCTGGTGTTGTCATGGTTTATAGCAAACAGCACTGCTTAAAGGCTTCTGGACCTCACAGATTCTTGTAATCCTTCTTCTATACCTTCATGACATTATGAAGGTCTGTTCGATTTGTCTTTTTAGCTGCAAAAACTTTAAGTTGATATTTAGGAATTATTTTACTTGTTGAGATAGCTGGGATGAATTTGACCTCAAGTTTGACAGGTTTCATTTGGCTAAAGTATGGGACATGTTTACAGTTCTTCAGTTGGAGTCAAAAAAGTCATAAGAACGTCCTTAGGTACATTGAATAATTTAAATAAATGTGAAAATGAGTTTGAAAATAAAACCTGAAAGAATTAGCACAGTGACTATTTCCAGCTTTTAACACAGGAGCTTGAATTTCTGCAGATCAGAATGAATTAATAGCCTTTTTTTTTTTTTTTTTGATAATAGTAAAGCCACCAGTCAGGAGATAGTTGAAAATCTTGCTCTAACTTGTATTTACAGACCTCTGATTCCTGATTTCCATGGATGCTCATAATTTTTAAGAAGGCAGATATATATATTTTTTTTTTAACAAATCAGCAGGTATTTCTCCCCATGAAATTCCAAAACCGACTGATCTCAGTGAAGGAAAATTCATTCCCCTTCATTAACAGAACCATCATTACTGTTATGGTGCAGAAGACAGTAATTAAAATATAGCTAATATAAGCCACCCTCGTTTTGAAGCTGCCTCACGTTGCAGCCCTGGGGTAAACCAAGTAATTAAGTTTGGGTGGGGCACTGAAGTGCATATACATGGGAACAGCTAAAAACAATGATTTGGACAGTACTGGTGTAAAAAAAGGGTCCCATTAGATCCCAGAGTACTGTTTGTGACCCTTAGTGGATCCACTGCTCTAAGTGATATTAATATCATTACATACTAGAGCTGGATATTTTACATGTTAAACCATGGTAATGCTCTAGGATTCCCAGCCCATGCTGTGAAAGTCTGGTTACTGCATTCAAGAACCTGGTTGGAGCTGGTAGTTGAAGTGTCTGTGATTGCAAAAACACCCACCTTGTTGCGAGCTCAGACAGTAAAGAGGAGTCACTTCAGATGAATAAAAAGCAGCAATTTGAGTGATCTGTGTGTGAACTGGTAATGGAAGACAGGGGAGTGTGAGCAGATGGCCTTGGAAATAACCACTGCTGTGGGCTGGGTTAAACAAGCACATGATCCTAATTCCACAGGAGTTGCAGTTAAGGACCCATCTCTGAGGCTAAAACTTTGTGGATCTTGATATTTACAGGGAAGATAAACACATGAGCAAACCATTCACCCTTCCAAAAATGTGTGGCCATATTTATCTCCTCAAGAACTGTGCAAGAGTTGGAATATTTCCAGTGTCAATCCTGTTATTTTGGTTGGGCCAGTTACATTCCAGTGTTTCTTGTACCATAGCTGTGATGTAACATATCCTAGCAATATATGGTTGACATACGGAGAAATTTATCATCTATAATAACATCAGCAGGGTTATATGTTGGGTTGTTTTTCAGACTCCAGAAGACATCAGCAGAACAGTGTAGGTTATGCTCTTTCTTCAGAATCCCTGTTTTAGTACTATTTTCACCACAATTTTGTTCAGCCTTCCATTTGCAATATTCTGTTAAGTGCTGTGAAATACCGTGTCTTCTAACTGAAACCAGTTAACACATCTGATGTGAAGAATCTAAGAGGATCTTATCTTGTTGAAGAAAAACTTGTGTCAGGTCCTTTCTTTGTGGTGAAAGAGAACAGAAATAAACCCTGGGTTCCTGGGCAACAAATCTTCTCAATAAAAGAATTCCTATTGCCTATGAATATATCTGAGGTTTTACCGAGAGCATTCTGGCTGCCACATTTTTCTGTACTCACTGTGCTGTCAGTAAAGTATTTTATTGTAAAGTTCTTTGGGGCACTCAGTCCATAAAGTAGTACAACACAGAACCAAATTCCATTTTATTTTATTTCCTGAAGTAGTACAATTAATATTTAGCAAATACTGTTGCCAAAGTGATCTGAAATCATCCTTTTTAGGCAACTGGAAGTGTCAATTAAATGCTTTTCTGAATACCAAAAGGAAATAATGGGAGATTACACTGGTAGGAATGGTTAGAAAATACTACCATGGACAGTATTTTTCATGTGCTCTCTCTCCATAGTGTTTCAGTAAATGTGTGTGTTACAACTTTTGCTCTGCAAAAATTACAAACCCATAAAACCAATGGGATTACAGTAGCATAAAATGTGCAGGTACATAGAATTATCCGGATATTTTAATGTGTTGAAACAGCAAAAGTTTTGTGTGAATATTGTTATCCAATATTTCATATTTTAACGACCTGCAATGAAATGCGTATCTGTTATATTTTAGCAATATATAGCATTCAAGACATGATTGAGATGGCAAAGAATTACATATAAGAATGAGGAAGTATCCTCACTCATTTCCTTTTGCTTCGGGTATTTTACGTTAAAATCTTCTGCAGTCAATTTATAAATTTTTGCTTTTATGAGATTGACTGTAAGGTATGCTGGAGAAGGGTTTTTAATTTTTCATTTTTGTTATTCCATAACCAAAATGCACAGAATCAGCATCTCTAGATCATGTATGATCTCACAAGAGGTGGTAAGTGTGCACTGTTTGGCTTATTTCAGAAAAAGATTTGTTAATATTATATTGAAATACTTTGAAGTGCCTATTTACTTAACCAGCTTTTTTTCTTATTTACTGAATATAATAATATTTGTTTCTTGTGATAATTTTTGAGAAAGTTTGTTCGAAAGATGCAAAAGAGTACTTAGAGTATTTACCCTAAATATTTTGTCCAGAATCCAGTTATAAAGAGAACTTTAAATGAGGACAGATTTTGGATCAATGACTCTGGACTTTTAGGAAACATGAGTCTATAGAAAATGCTCTCGGCTCTGCAGTATGTACAGTTTCCTAAAATTTAAAATTAAGTGCAAATTTATTTTACTGGTCTGGAATTTAACTCCACTTTAAATAATGGCTACTCTCTTTACTGATTTTGGAAATGTCCTAAAGAATTCAAAACTGAGTCAAACTTTTTAAGAATTGGACTCTAGCTGTGCTCCGAGACTGAAAGTGATGGGATAATAGGAGATTTCTGTTACAAACTGAGCACAACTTGTGGTTTGTTGAGCTCACAGACCAGTTATTTGTTATCTGGAACCACGGCAATTGCTGTGCAATTTCTCACAGTTTGCTCCCCTCTCTCCCTCCCCATGTACTCTGTCATTCTACTCTGTCTCCCACACAGTTGATAACTATTCTCCACAAGCTCAAAGAGGGCAGGTCTGTGTCTGTCTAGAGCAAAACTTAGCATATGTCAGAAACAACAGAAGAAACACCGAGGGCAATTTTCAGGTAACAAGATTGCCATTATTAGATTAGAAATAAAGAGGAATAATTAAAACAATCATAGCAGTGTGCCATAGTACCAACATAAAATTTTAACTGAAAGAAATACAGAAACCTCAGAGAGGAAATGCGTTGTTTGATCAGAATGGAAAGAGCTCGTTTGCATGTTTTGAGTCAAATTTCTCGTATGAAGTTCAATCCTGCTAGTCAGTGAGAAGCATTTGGCCAATTTCTTGTCTTTTTCACATACTTCAAACTGGTTGGAGTTGAATTATTTTAGCTGTTTTATATCTGCGTAAGTCCACAGGATTTCCAAAGAGACAGAGAGTGGTAAAAATGCTGAAAATAATACTTAAAATGGTTTTCTACTACATAGTTTGTGAAGAGATAATTTTTTTCACAGTTGACTCACTTTTAGTCTTCATCTTGGTGGTTTACTTTGTGACTTTTTTTCTTGGAACAAGAAAAATGTACATATTGTACATATAAGAGAAAGAAACAAAAGTGAAATTCAAGCAAAGGTCTTCAACGGACCTTTTATCAGTTCGCCAAGACTTGGTGAGAGGTTTACAACCTGAAACAGGTATTATGAGCTGAGAAATAAAATATGCACTGCATTTATGCATTTACTTAGATTTGCTATTTTCAGATATTTATTGTTGCTGTATTTTAAAAAATTCTTTCTCCTCTAAATTAATTTAGCTATTTATTATCTATAGATCTGTAAATCTGGCAAACACTCACAACTTCTTAATTTTTCTGCCAAGTTTTGTTCTTTCAAGTTCGATTAGATCCAGTGTTATTTATTTTCAAATGGCAAAGCCCTTAAATGAAATTTAGCATCAAAGTGACCAAAAGAAAGCATATGAATTCCCAATTGCAGTAAAGGTGTGTGTGAAGGATAGACAGGGGAGCTGCAACAAGAGCTGAAGATGAACTGTAAAGTTTTGATTGGGATGTGGAACAGATGCTGTTTCTGGCCGCTTATAAAAGATTCTTTCTACTTTTCTTTTCAAAGGAACTCGAACTCATGTTACTTTGTCCATTACACTTTTAAAGAATAGATTAGGAAGTGTGCATATTTTCCAAGTATATGCTTTTCTTGTGATTATTATTTTGCATAACCATTTCCACGCCCAAAGTCCTCCAGTAAATTCATAGAACTACAAATTCACTGTTTGGTTCTTATTGTTTCTGTGCATCGTCAGTGAAGATGGACAGTCTGTGCTTTGCTGAACACAGAGAACTACTGCTGCAAGTGCTCCTTGGGCATTCTGTCAAGTGAGAAGCTGTGTAAGGGATCCTCAATCAAGGCATAAGGTTACCTAAAAAATATTTTCTCAGTAGCAGGGCTTTAACTTATGAAAAACTTTAAGAATATCCACAGGGAAAATCTTTGTTTCTGCAGCTTCATATTTAGATTACAGTAGCTGGAAGTTAATTAGCCCTGCTAGCCTTTTTCTTTTGGGCTAATTAGTAAGAAAATGGATATGAAAAGTCAAAGTCATTTTGAGAGAAAGAACTTCAACATTTTTACAGAGCAGTCCCTTTGGAGGATATTATCTCCATAATAACCATAGGATGCTTTCCATTCTGACAGAATGTAGTTCTACAGTCTCTGGACTCATTTAGACGACATCTTAGTCATTAATGATTTCAGGCCTAGCTGCTTGCAATTGCCAGATGAAACCACATGACATGTTGTTTAATTATGCAATGATCAGCAGCCTTTACATTTTAATTAGGGAGCCACTGTAATGAAGCCGTCCCACTTTACATATGGCTTTTTGGGCTGAAAGGTTGTCTTTACTAATTGGTTGTTTGGAAATGTAATTTTGACACAGCAATACAGGTAGACTTGTCTTCCCTTCTAATGTGTTTCCTGATCTTTTTTTGATTTGGCTAATTAGTGCTAATAATTTAAAAGCTGCATGGCATTCCAAAACTCCTGCTATTTACTATATGTATAGTAATTTTGTTAAGAGACTTTAGTACTGTTAATACATAGTGATACCCTGCTAGTGTCTACTCACAGCTTTCTTTGGTTTTGCAAGATCACAGGAACTTTAATGTCACATTAATCTTTCAGTTTGCTATGTGTGAAACAGATTCCTCATACAAGGAGTTTAAAGAACTGTAGTTTAATAACCAAATTCAGTACTCTTTAGAGACTGTTTGCATGGGAAAATGGATGATTTTTTGAGTTTAAGTTTTTAAATGATTAATTCATGAATATATCTGCAATAATGCCAAGGTCTCCAAAATAATGAAAGCATATCCTTTCAGAACTGTTTGTTTTATTTCAAATCAAAGCTGTCTTGTTTGTTTGTTTACTTTTAAAAAGAATAGTCTGTTCTTTCCACTGGGTTTTTGATACAATTTTGACAAGTAAAAAAATTCATTTACGGTAAAGAATCAAATAGACGAAGTTCCCTCTGCATTATATTATGTGATATGATAAGCAGAAACATTTCCCAACCTGCCCCACCAATCCAGTCCACATGCTACCTAAAGTCTTACTCCTCTTTGGTGTTTCATTTTATTTGTAACAATAAAGTAGACAGAGTTCATCTTAGTTCCTCTCAGGGATGGCTGTTTATGAGGATCCTAGCTCAAAAATATTTGGCTCTGTGTCCTTTCTCCCTTAAAGCTATTTTTGCTTGTTCCAGTTGGACAAAATATAAGTTGCTTCAGTTAGTCAAGGGACTCCACAGGAGCATTTGAGGCCCACGCTGCTCAGCTGTTAGAGCTCTCTGACAGTCAGACTAACATTGATTAAATCTGGGGTTACTTCCACACGGCACTCACAGCCCTTCTTCTGCGGCCTTCCAAGAGCACTCCTTTAGGCTTTCTGTTCAGCAGCTTCTGACAGCTCCACAGGCTTTAGAGCCAGATGAGTGTCTCTAAAAATACTGTTTCGTTTCAGAGATTTCCTGTGCATTTCAGGAAACCGATCCCAGAGCTCTCCTTTGTTACTGACGTAAAGTTGTTGGAGCTGGGACGTATCTTACTGTGTATTTTTATTTTTGTTTTGCCTAGCAAAACAAAGACTTGAGCATGATGAGGTAATTTTACAACACTGATAAAAATGAGTAGCAATCTATCAGCCACAGAAATCTAACAAGCATTTGCAGAACGTGCTGTCTAGCATTCGAGTAATTTTTTCTCCAGTGTTACAAACATTTACATGTATCACTGTTGTCCATGTCTTTTGTGGAACCATCCAGATTCCTAATTTGAAGTGAATAATGTTCATAGAAGGTTATCTTGATATTTTCTTCCTATGCTTAATATTTTTCTTTTTATGACTTTTTATGTACTGGTACTTGGCTTGGTCTATATTAGTGAGGTGTTGAACACTATGAGTGTTGTTACAATATGGCAATATAAATAAATTCTTCTGACAAAAATACAAATGATTTAATAATTACTAGAAGAGGTATAGTAGAATGATGCTTGAGCAAGCTTCCTTTTCTCTTGATCACTAACAAGTTTTTGCAGTAAAAAAAAAAGTTGTAAAAAATTGCTCTCATAAAGAATTGTAGATAATTTTTATGTTGCCTTCAGTGTAAAAAGAAAAAAAAATCTCTGTCAGAAATCTGTTTCTGTTGATCATACATACTTTTGAAAAATGCCCTCTTGACCATCCATCTTCTTCACTTTTTGTTCCATTTTTCATATTCTTTAAACATTTATTTGAACTTAAGAGAGACACTTTTAGTGAGCTAGTCTTTTTAAAATGCAATGACAAGTGATTGAGAAGAGGATAGCAATGTGAATAAATATGGCCACTTTATTTTCTCAAATATGTCAGCATGTTTGATATAAGTGTACACTAAATTGCCCTGGTAAATTTGAGACTCTTTTTTTTCAGCTTTTTAGCTCTGCAGCTTGATGTTTCCAAAGCATTTAAAATGAGAGGCCCAAACATGAGGATCATTAAATTTGTATGGAAAACTGAATATCAAACATAAATAATATCTGCATTTTTCACTAATGGGAAGGTCTTGGAAGACTGATCATGCAAAAAACAATCTTTGCAAAAAAGCCCTCCAGTGATATGAGGTCTCTGAAATGATAGGAACCACCCTTTTGCATTATGGAGAGATGAGCATTTGATTAGCATGTTTTCAATGTCATGCTGTCTGTATAGATTTTGACAACAGGGTGTATTTCTTTCTTAGTTTTTCAGATGTTTGAATATATAATTTGATTAGAGTTATCTAGGATGTATTTGACATATTTTTAGCTTTATAGTGACTGCTTATAAACCATTTACTAATATGGAAGTACTGTTTATTTTATTAAGTGTAACAATACCAAAACAGGGCCTTTTTAAAACTTCAGTGGCCAGAACTCTTACTTCATGTAGCATCTTTGTGTGAGAACTTAAGAAATGTGGATTTTATGTGATAGACTTGTGTATATTGAAAGTTTATGATGACTTCAGTAGAACTGCACAGAAGATGCACTTGACCTTACTGATCATATTACATAAAGCCAGGACTTAGATTATGTCTCTTGTGAGGAAAGGATGGTGCATACACACTTTGACTTGTCAAGGAAACACGAATGATTCTTCTGTTAGTTAAACTGTGTGCAGTGGTTAAGACTCTGGAAAAGAAGAGATCAGCATTCAGGCAGTTTCTTTCCATCCTGCATTATGGCAGATTACTTACTGCACTGTGTGGTAAGTACATATCACATAACCTGATACCAGAGTTTCATTACAAACCTTCTTAAAAAGAGAGGAACACTCCCACAGCTAAAGGTAAGCAAGTACACATAAGGTATGTAGATGAAGTAGATAAAGGTACTCAAACCACTAGCTGGTGATTTGCTGATAATCATGTTTGTATTTCAGGTTTGTGACACTACAATTTGCCAGACTGGATTTAAGTTAAATATTTTTGAATTCAAACTACCTGAATTAAAAATAGGATCCCAAATTTTTAGTGGTTGCATTAGGACTTTTATGATCCTGAATTTTAATTGTGCTATATCAACATAGCTGATAAAATACCTGAGAAGCATGAACAGGATTATCATTCCCCATGGAGAGCTCAAAAGACAAAGTATTCAGCCTATATCTTATTTGTGCATTGCACAGCACTATCCTGCATCAATAACAAAAAGTGATCTATTTGTAAACCAGGTGAGGGAAGGGGATAGCTCCTAGAAATGCTTATCAAAGGCCTAAGCTAAAGTCTGCCAGAGCCAATGGGAACAATTATGTAGATTGGAATTAAGTTTTGAACCCAGACCCAAGTACACCAGAGTGGTCACAGTGTATACAGGTCTACATCTAAAAGCAGCTTAACTGAAGAACTGCACCCACACAGCAGAGCAGGAGCAAGGACTGTTTGAATCATGCAGAAGTGCAGGTTCCATACCCCACGTTGTGCTGATGTGAGGTGCTGATCATGTCTGAAAGAAAACTTGTTCCTCTTGCTGCTGAGCAAGGCTGACATGCTGCCTGGGAAAATGGGAGATTCTCTGCTTAAAGCAACAGGTCAGGCCACTGGGAAGAGATAACAGTAAAGCCTCATATTGCAAGTGGTTCTTGGTCACGCTAAGCCTGTTTCTCCAATCTGTTTTCCTCCTTTTTGTCAGATAAAACAGAGTATTTTATAATATACTAATTTTTCCCAGGCTATTGTATTTACAACTCAGCAGATAAGGCATTAGTATGATAAAACAACCAGATTGGAATGTCTTGCTAACTACTATAACTACTGAATTTTAATTTTAAACTAGTAACTTCTGTTTAACTGGCAAAAATGATTGGTATCTTTTAAAATACGATGAATGGCATTATCACCTACTACACTTCCTTAAATCTGTGTTTGGTATGAATTCTCTCTTATTTGGGGAACCTGAATGGTAAAAATTAAGATTAAACTGAAATGTTTAAAAGAAGTGCTAACAGTCATAACAATATGAGCCCATGCTATTCCAAAGCAGTTCAGTGAGTCATGGCTTATCAGCACTTGATTGCATTAAGTCCGTAATTGAATTCCCCATCACATTTCTATAAGATTTCTAACTCTCTCATACTAAGCTCCATTTTTCTTTTAACAATGGGTTTCTTAATTTTTTTTTACTCCAGTAGACAACCAAAAGACTACAGAGTTGCTACATTTTATGAGCTATTGCACTGAAGTGATGAAGACTGATTTTTATAGATCTCTGGGAGACCTATATTGTTGTTTATCTATCAAGACAACATTCATCCCCATCATATGCATGAGTCTTTTCTGTATCACTATTTTATGGGTAGAGAGGAGAAATGCAAGTACACCAAGTGTGTCTCTGCAGAGAAACACGTCACAGAGCAGAGTCCTGAATTTACACTATGCTTTCCTCTAAGTGTGTTCTTAGGGCCCTTCTCAAAAGCCAGTAAATTTCTCAATAGTGTTGCTGAATGGAAATGAACCAACAAGTGGGTTGGTTGGTTTTGATTTGGTTCCCCCCTCCTCCCCCCCAGTTAATCAGAACCTCATTGTTCTTTTAATTGGTGTTACTTTCTGAATGTTATACTTTTTCATTTTCATGGAAAATTAACATGGGAACCATCGGCAAAAAACATATTGTTTCTGCATTCTTCAAACAATTTGGGAGCTATTTCATGAATAGTATTTTAAAGAAAATGGACATATTTTGCCCCTAAAATTATTCTAACTGACAAATACTTCCTGTGGTTCTTCCGTTCTTCACAGGACTGCTTTTGCTGGTCTAGTTGACTTAAAGGTTTAGCACATCTCTGCAATAAACAAGCATGTTGGGCATGTTATTTGATGAACTTCAAAGATTTAAGCACTCAGCTCTAATTACTGATGGTTTTAACAACAGCACAATAAAGATAAGCTCCTGCTTCACTAAATCAAAGAAATGTGACTGAGGGACTTCTGATCCAATTGTTCTCATTTAGTTCAGCTTTCACAAACGTGGTAGTAAAATATTATTGTGGCTTGAGTTGACATGAAACACCATTGTCATCAATCAAAGAAATAAAAAAAAAAGTGTGAGGATCAATACATAACAAAACTGGTGGTTTCAGCCGCTTAATCAACTGCATATATTTCTGAGTTTCGTTTCCCTCCTGCCACTTTTTCTCTCCAACTTCTGCTTGTTTGTTTTTTAGGTTTTTTTTTCTCTCTCTGCTTTTTTTTTTTTTTTTTTTTTTTTTTTTTTTTTTACACTTGTCATTCTGCAACCTAGTGAAGCTTAGCAGCTGTTGAGATGAAAGGAGCAACACTTCCCAGTCGGGATGATCTGAAAGACACTGTTACTATATAGCATTCAAGTGCTAATGTTACTTCAGCAAAGCTCTGTACCTTTTACTTGTTCAGTGATAATAATAATCTTTTGTCTCCCTGCTGGTATGATTATGCCCACTGTATTGAATAGTTATGATTGTGTGGCTTGTCAGCATTCCAAGGTTTTGCCAGAGACCCAGCTATATGAACCCTTTCAGAGCAGCGAGGCAGGTTTAATGGGCAAGCTGGATGAAGCATGAAGCCAACTGGTGTCAGCTGCCTCTTAACAATGGTAATATGTATCAATCACTCAGCATGTTATTATTTTATTGGGATATTTATGATCTTTGAAGTCTAATACCAATAAAACATGTTTACTGGGACTTAAAGAGGCAGCACTATTTAGAGGGAGGAGATGAAATGTTCCCTACTGTCTTAATTTAAGCTTGTGCTGAACAGATAATCTTCAGCACTGTCCCTTCTACTGATAGGAAGATAATTCAAAGGAAACTGATGGAACCAAAAAGAGATTCTTGTCATTGATTTCTGCAGAGAGAGAATCCAATGCATGGTTTCTACAAGGACAAGGTGTTTCTTAATTATATAGTTTTTATTTTCTTAAAGCAATGTAACTTCAGGTTAGAAAAATGATTTAAATACCCAGCAGATTATCTCATAATTATCAGATCATCAGATTGTTCTCTGATCTTGTTTTTGAATAATAACTATTTAATTATTTACATTTGTGTTAAAGAAACTCAAGTTACAAATCTAATTTACATTTCTTGATCTTGTGAATCACAGACATTATTTGCTTCAATATATGAATATACAAGGAAGTGTTTTATGTATAGTATGAGTCTCTTGGCTCTAGTGGGGTTTATGCACATGCTTAAGTGCATTTCTAAAAGAACTGTTTTTCACCTGACTACTGTACACACAAACCATTTGTTTTGTAACAGTAATTATTCCAGACTGAAAAGGAAAAAAAACATCTAAACCTATAGTGCCCACAAATGGAAGGGTGTGACACCCATTAGGTGTGGCTTGCCTCTATTTTGTCTAAATTTACTAGATAATCTTAATGGGAAGTTTTAGAGTAGTTCTTTAATATCTATGAGAAAAAAATAGATCCAGAAAAACTGTAACCAGCCATGTGCTTACTTGGCTTCCTCTAAATTCGGAGATTTGAGATTTGAACACAGGTTGCTCTCTGATTTCCTGATCTTAAAAATCCAGTGACCTAGAAAGATGTGCCTATGATTTCTTTTACTAGCAACTGGACTCACGTCCTTGCTTTTCCTTGTTAAGTCTGCCGTGGCTGAAATACCTTCAAAATCATTCTGTACAGCTTTGAAATTCACCTCTGTTTGACTTGTCTGACTTTACTGGGTATCACAGTGTATCAGCCTATATAAGTTATTGCCTGGCAAATATGCCTGGGCTAGATGTTCTTCTACATGAGCTACTCCAGTAGCTTCCAAAACAAACATACCAGTTTCAGATACCTCCAAAGAAATGTCACAGTCAGCTGTGGATATGTTTTCAAATGTTAGATGAAGTTGGCTTCAATGGATGATGTAAAACTTGGAAAGATCCTGGTACATTTACATTGCATTTCAATTATAACTGCATAAAAAAAGAAAACCAGACAGTCTGTGAGGTAATGATGTTCTTCATCAGTTAGTATATATTCTAGACTGTGTATTCTATGGCAAACACTCATTCTGGAGTCACAGTGAAAACTGGTTTGTGTCCCTGTACCTCTATGCTCTAGCCCAAGGCCATGTGGGGTATGTATATCAAAGCTACAGACAGAGGTGTCCAAAATAGCTTCTGGCTTAATCCTTCCTCATGTTCCCAAGAGTAGACTTTGTGTTGAGATTAAAGATCTCTCAGAATATTGGTTAATATAATCCCAGTAATTTATTTTTCTGTACTACAAATCTGGTATTAATACTATATGTCTGATATGGATAGTTTAGCAAGGCTTTTTTTTTGTTTAATGTGAGGATGTATAAAAGGTGAGGCAACATCCTTGTGAAGCTGAACTGATTATTGTTCCACCATTGCTTATATTAACCATAATTTAGTCCAGGCAAGATGTTCAGAGTTTTTGCACTGCCGTGGTGAAAGGGAAGAGGATGAGGAAGAGGATGGACTTTGAAGACAAAAATGTTGTAGCCAATTAGCTAAAATGTTACAGTTGGTGCATACTAAGCTTGATGGGCTCATTAAGCATTAAAACTCCTTGACATTTCCCTGTTGTAGTGATAAATAGGAATGAACAGTTTGCATTTTATACTTTACTAAATCATATGTCTTTTTGGCTTCTTCATCTGTCATGTTTTACATGTTTAATTTTGCATCCATTTTATTAAAAAATTCAGCATTAAAGATTCTTTTTTCTTCTAATTATCTTTCTTCGAAAAACTCCTAGTTTTGTATCAATGATATTGTTTGGTTCTAAAGTTTAGTAGTTAATGCTCATTGTTAAATTGCCAAAAGGATATAGACTAATTTAGCATGTCACTGCTGCTTGGTGAAAATGCCATCATTAGTGATCCATGAGTTGCAGAGGAAAATAGAATAGAAAGGAGGCCAACAGTCTCCTAAACACCCTAAATGATTTTAAGAACATTTTTATTAAAGGGAGTTTGAATGGAACCCTCCTTGACATAGTTAAATACATTAAAGTGTCACCTTTAAGTAGAATTACAGCCACACCGATTTAATAAATAGGAAGGACCAAAAAGCAGACTGTGAATGAGTTAGTGTTAGCCTTTTTATGTTAATGACATTAACCCCAGGACTATCTTTCTGTACTATTTCAAGTTCTGAAACCCCCCCGGATTGGATATTAGTGGCATGAACTTGTAAAAAAGACCAAGTTTCTTCCTTTTATCTTTCATTTGCATTCGTAATCAATTGGTTCAGAAATCCCCTTTTGATTTTTCAAATGTTTTCTCTCTCTCTCAAGAAGAAAGTTCCTGATATGTCCTTATTTTCCCTAGCTTTTTACAGGTCAGTGTCAGATTAATAATTGCTGACTTCTTTATTGGGTGTAAAGGACAAGGTTCAGTGGCCTCTGAGGAGCAGTTGAGACTCAGCTGTTCCCTGCCAGCTTGGCAATAGACCCACCAGTTGCCAAAGTTAAGCTGTTTCAAGGAGTTTGTGGCACCTCTGTGAAAACATGTTTAAGAAAGGACAGAAGAATATGTGGAAGGAGGGAACAGAGGGAACAAACAATGAGATCAGAGGAACAGTTACTTGACAGTAGGGCACACATACCCCCAGAGGGACTGTGGCCTGTGGATAAGGCCATACCAGAGCAAGTTCACTGCTGAAGGGATTGCATCCTGTGGAGGAGCCACGCAGAGCATAGAAAATGAGTGAGAAACGAGGAATGGCAGAGAGAAACCTCTGTACACTAGCCTCAAGTGCCTGCACTACTCATTGCCTCCCTGAAGGGTCTGAGTGTAACCTACAGCAATAGCAAGGGAGCAAGGAGAGGTGTCTGAAGTGAGGTAATGAAGTTGAGCCTGGTATTTTCCCTGGGCAAATATTTGTCTTCTTTGTTTACCAACACCCAAATCAATAATTAAATATTTATGTTAACTGGCAGTAAATCAATTTGTTCTGACTGTAAGAGAGCTTTACCTTTTGGCACCTTTTTGACATGCTGGAATATTCAAACAGTAGCTAGATACATGTGTGATGCTGCAATAATAATTTTTTTTTGATCTAGCATGAAATTAACTTTTAAAGTCTCTGTTAATTACAATAAAACCACTTTTTAAAGTTCTGACAGTCCAATGGGACTTAAAATTATGATTAACTTTCATGCTAAATAGACCATAGTAGTCAGTGAAGTGCTACACAAACTGCAAATGTGTGGATAAGCTGTTCCCATGCTTTATTTGTTGTTCCCATGCTGAGGGCTTTAGGCTGACTTTATGTCCCCTGTATTCTACTACATGTGATGCTCCCAGCTCATACACTTGCTCTGATTTAGGTATATGGTAGCTGCCAGGCAGTGTTGAGTTCCCACACCTATGTGAGAGACTGAACTAAGCTTCCAAAGAGCCCTTGCAGGTTTACTCTTCATCCACTTTCCAAGCCCTCCATACTTCAGCAGCAACATATAGTGCTCCTGAAGTGTGACCCTTCCCTTCCCTTCCCCCATCTGCCCTTTTCCCCTGGTGCAAAACAACCACCTTTTACATTATGGTAACTCTATTTATCTCTCTGGAAGTTGTCCCACAGTCTTACATTCCACTTTTTAAAAAAATGTCATTGCTGTCACTTAAAACACCTATATATCATTATGCAGTTTCTATATTTTTCTTGGAAAAATTTTCACTATATGTATATTTAGGAAAGAGGTTCAAAATATTTACCCAACATGCTGTGTTTCTAACCATACAGTATCTTTTCCCTATTTTGTAAAGAGGGTGAGAACAAGATAAATCCAGCTCAGAGAATGGAATCTATTCTCCTAATACTAGATTTTCATTCTCCTTCCTCACTATTTCAAACTTCAGCTTAATGGACACTCATATTTCAGGCAAGAAATATCTCTAGTAATCACAGAGTTGTAAAAAGAAAGCATTTGAAAGTGTTTTCTCTGCTTTCCTGTTTTAAATTATCTTTTCCTTAGTGTTCTCTTTTTTTTTTTACAGTGGCTGTATTCATCTGTCACTCTGCCTAAGCAGTCACTCTCTAGGTCTTGATTACACTTGCTTTGGGCAATCCCTTCTCTTTTAAATAATATGATGAAAGCAAATCCAGTGAGGCTTACACAATGAGACCTTTAAGGTGCTGCTCAATCCTGTTTGGTCTTGCTGAGACAAAGATTGGTCTTTCGTTTCACAGAATTCATGATCACAAACACAGTTGTTATTATTCTTATAAAAAGCAGCCTATGATGCAAATACTTAATAACTATATCAATGCAAGGCACTGAAGTGGCTCCTTCTGATGCTGCTTGATTTACTATTAAGAGAAATGTTTGTTGGTTCCAGGGAATAAAACATTTTGACTGGGAGGCTCACTGCAGTCGTTCTGGACAAGTACTGTATTGCCTCTTAACACACTCATGATTAATTTTAACAGAAATTATGAAAAAAAAATTTAGCTGGGTTTTACTTAAAATTATAACCCCCATAATTCATTTTGTCAGGTTGGCTCATGTCCCTCATCTGAATCTTCGTGAATGAACC
>NW_020884894.1:2457001-2680931 GCF_003945725.1 Corapipo altera | reverse complement strand
CAGGTTTGTCACCTAGTTCACAGTGAAGGGCAATAGCAGTTTTGTGCCACTCTGGAGCCATTGATAAATAACTCTAAACACCTCTTACAGAGGTGTTACAGATTGCGAATTATTCCGGTATTCTGTTATGTGTCCATATAAATATTTTAAATGGGTGAACAGGCCAGAGTGACATTTGACACAAGTTGGGATGAAGAGTTCTGGTTTATTATAGCATCTTCTTTTGTTTTGGGTTTGGAGTTGCAAAATCTTCAACTGCTTCACATCAAAGCTTTCCTTCTGTGAAGTGTCTGCCTGGCCAGCAGAGACACTCAACTGTACCTCTGTTGCAGGGAGAGTGTGAGTGTTGCCTGTTAGTGCAAAGATCCTAAGTCCTCTCCAGAGGTGTTTGAGAGAGGATGCTTCATTCCTTTGTCTCTCTGTGCAACTCTATGATCCCACTCACAGACTAGCTCTTGTGTAATCATTCTCTGAACATAAAATGGTCATAGTGCCTTAATATATTTTTTTTTGCATTTCTAAAACCGAAAGCTTGAAATGAACATAAATTATTGCTGTTTCTAACTCAGTTTAGGCATGTGCTTAAAATGTATTTATTGGAATGGAGTCTGAAGAGGTGGCTGAAATTAGCACATTCTTTTAAGTGATCAGTGAATTTTAATGCTTTGATATATGAATTTATGAATCCAAGCCAAGTGATTTTTTTCCTGTTGGTTTTGTTTCCATAAAGTTCCACAGAGCTACATAAACATAGTCACTGAAGATTTCTAGGTTTAACCATGGGGTTATCGACACCAGAAAAAGAAGATAAAAAGAAATTTGAGGCCAGAAGAAAAAATGAGATTGGTACAAGTAGGAAGAAAAAGTTAAATAATTTGTTAATGGGGATACTGAATAATGCAGATTTCTAAAATGGAAGAAACCGTATAGATTTCTTCCTGCACTTTCTGAAAAATCTTTTTCAAATATAGAAAGAAGCAACAATAATTTGCACCAAGGGTTTTGCGGGAAGCTGTGAGATTTTTTAATAGTGAAGTTTCTGCATCAGAAATGCAAAGTTAGGTTTGATAGAAATACCAGGTTTTTGTTTTAGATGTTTACAAAACCTGCACAGCCATTTATTTTGTCTTAGCTGTGAGATATAAATATAAATATTGCACAAATAAAACTTCTAATCACAACAGCATAACACTCCACTGATGACACCTGCCATCAGTTCCTTAGTTTGTGTTATCTCTACAGTGGCCTTAGGTTTTAAATAGTTCATTCATTGGAGAGGAAGGAAAGGTCAGTGATCCCTTATTGTTCAACAACACCAAGGGGTTTTTGGAGATTGGCAGCCAGCAGAACGTTGCAGTGAAAGAACTGGATAGAGCTGCCAGCACAGGCTTGCATAGATCAGCATTTCATTACAGAAATAGCAAATGACTGATGTATTTTCTAGGTCAAGGTGGAAGAAGTTAAATAAGGACACTGATGACTTGAGTAGGGAAAGGTGGCTATTGTGTGCAGTATTCCACCAGCTGTGAATGGACAGTGTAGTCCTCTTTACTTTTATTATATAACAATACTGAAGTATTTCTTCCCTGAAATGTATCGTGTGTTTGGATTCGCTGGAGGAGCCTTGCTACAAATACTTCTCTTGAAGAATTTTAGGTGTCTGTCATGATTTAGAGAAAAAAAAGTAGTTTAGTAGAAGTTTTAAAGCATTTACTTTTTGTTTCCAAAATGTGCTTCATAACCACAGCACCTCAAATGAGCTGGTGGAACTGAGGGTTTCAGGGATGCTACTTAAGAAGCTGAAGGCATCAAGAGGAAGAATGTCTTCTAAGACAACAGAACAGTGTCTCCAGACCTTTAAGATTCTGACACTGTTCTTCAGTTTAGAAGGCTCAACGAGAAAAAAAAGCAATGATAGATCATTTAAGGACTTCTTTAAGACAGCTAATTAGTTTCTGTCCTCTAATTATTCTTCAGTTTTAACTGTTTCTTAGTTGTTCTAGTTTTCTGAAAGTAAAAAAAAAAAAAAGAAGAGGTTCTGCCATTACAAAATAATAAGAGTAATCTTTGCTGGTAATTTATCAGCTTCAGTGCAATGCTAAGCAACCTTCTAACTGACTTGTGGCAAAATTTCATTAAAATAATTTCTTTTGAAAAGTATTACAAATAATTGCCTTTCTCCTATGTCCTCATGCTCCTCCTTTGTAGAAAGAACCAGATGAGGTTAAAATAGCGTTTGGTTTACTTAGGATAGTTATTTGAAGACTTACATTTAGAATTTGCTTGATTTAGAAAGAAATCTATGTGAATTTGACAGAGACACAAGTGACAGGAGCTGATCCTTCGCATTCACAATGCTTCTCCAGAGGGAGTTTGGATGCAGAGCAGGTGGCTTGGCAGATAGAGCTCCACCTGGATAAACCATGGGACATCTAAATAGCCTGTTACCTACTGACATGCAGGAACCACAACAGGAAATTGAGATGAAGTATGAAAACCTTTTTGCTACAAATTCAGGTAGCTCTTCTGCTACCTAAGGTGGAGCAAGGAAGATTTTATAAATTTATTGTTTGGCTTTATATTGAATGTTTCTTAATTTAATTTATTTTTATTTTAGTTATTTTTGTATTTAATTTCTTGCGTTGCTAATCAATTTTGAATTATTGTAAAGGCAAAATATGGGCAAAAAATGTAGACTATATTTGTATGTTTCTGATGGCAGAAAAAGGAGAGCTGCAACTTTTAATTCGGAGGTCAGTTCACGATCATCATCAGGTAAAATCTGTTTAGGTTATGTACCCAGACTTGGGTACTGTCTTTGGAATAAATGGAAATAAAACTTCTTTTTTTAAGTTGAATGTATTTCAAGTTTTAGAAAGGCACATTTTATATTTAGCCTTTGTAAAAAATTGGGGTCTTTACCCACAAGACAACTTAGAGTTGTCACCGAGCTGCCAGATAACAAGCTTATATTGTTCAGGAAAATATATTACAATTTTATCTACTTGTACTGTTCAATAAAACATTAGTATCTCAGCATTTTTATTTAACAATAGGCAACCTTAGGCCAGTAATTATGCAACAATTATAATAATAAAAACTGTCCCCTGCTGCTCACCTAGAAACAAGAATATATTAAACCAGTACTAACCATCTAAAAGGAAAGCAACAAACTACACTCATTTTTAATGCCCCTGCAGAGCACCATGGGAAGCTAATAATTCACCCTCTAATTAGTATCCCTTCTGCTGCTGTTGGCGCAAGGACAGACAAAGAGGTATCCGCTTCATTACAAACTTGCCTTGGTAATCTTTAAATGTCTTTCTTCTCTGCAGGTTGAATGCATGGAACAGGGGCAGATAGAATGTGCAATTAAAAAGGGTTTGCTGCTATCGCCAGTCTGACCATGCGTCCCAAGCCTAATGAGTTACTGAAAAGTAAAAAAAAAGCCGTTTGAATGTACTCATTCTCTTTTTTGGCTATATTATAGTTCTTCCTTCTTTTCCTTCATTAGTGTCTACATTAGCAGAAAAAAAAAAAGGAATACAGCAATGGGGTAAAGATTTGATAACTTCACAGCATACCTGAAATGGCAGTATTTTTTAGACTTTGAGCAGTTGATAAATGTTATCAGTCCAGTTTGAGGATGACAATAATCTCAATTAATGCTTGAGAAGATTGAGTTTAATTGTTTCAAAGAGAGTGTATCAATTTTAATACATTTCCCTTTTAAAAGCCAGAATGATTTTGCCACAGGGCACTATGGGTTTGAGATATACAAAGCATTCCTACATAATTTTGAGTTCTGTGGAGATTATAGTGATCATTCTACTCTTACAGTGGTGCTTTCCTTTAACTGTCTTGTTTACAATGCACAGTGTATTGCTTGATTAATTTAAACTTATTAAAGAAAATGTATTTTCTGAGGGTATTTTCAATTTGCCAATACACAGCTGATTCTAATTAATTATAGAGAAATTTTAGTTTTACCATGATCTGCTGCAAGGCCATTGGGCAGTACTAGGAGCTTGTGCTCTGGTTCAAATACAGCTTAAGTAAGTCGTGTTATTTCCATTTCATAGCTGTGTGGTGATCTCTGTGAGGTCCATTAGTAGTTTCATAATAAAAATAGGTGCAATGTTGCTTCTTCTATTAATTTTGAAGATTACTTATTGAGTAATCATATGACCTGTCTGTTTACCCCTATTTATAGCCAGTCCTGCTCTCTGTGAGACTGTGCTTAGGAGAGCTGAGTGTGCTTATGAACAGTCAATAGAAAATTCAAAAGTGAATAACCAGAGTAACTAGATTAAAATTTTACCTCTTGCTTTGATATATATATGCACTGCTGTCTGCTGAAGAGGTAATGAAAATCTTATTTTTTTAAATAAATATGTAGCTTGAAGAAAGTTAGTGGAATCTCATAATCCTTCCATTAGAATATTGCAAGCTGACAGCGGGTGAGTACTGGATTATCAATATATAAAGGATATAGCAGTCTTGTTCAGCATTTCTCCAGCCTCAGTAGTAGAACTAGTTCTGTCCCATTAGCAAGGAAGCTCCTTTAACCATTTCTGTCTTTGTGTGTATCTGTTCCTGGCTGACTTGTGACTCTGTCTCCAGAATTGCTGAGCAAGCTGTTCTTTCATAATCACTAACACCTTTCTCTGCCTGTGATCCTCTTCCTGTCAGCTTTCCTGCCCTGCTATTGTTTGACAGCTTACCCTACCTTTTTTTTTTTTATTAAATGCTCTTCACCTTCCTGCAATCTCACCCCTGTTACTGCTGCCCTTCCTCTGCTTAGGCCTTGCAGTGCCAATGCTTACCTCTTCTCTACTAATCTTATGAATCCAAACAAGAAAACTCAGTGGCTGTAATATAAAATAGAGCACTACTCTGTAACAGAAGAATGTACAAAAGAACAGGCTGACCCAGCATCCACTAAGGCTTTCCAGCATACTCATGAGTACTGGATCAGTTCCTAAGTTAGTTTTTAGTTTTAATTTTAATTAGAGGAAATACAAGGGAAAAGCATGAATGTTGTCTGTAGAACAAAATAGTGTCTTGTTTTGTTGTTCCCACCACCTAAAATAAAGATATTTCAGAGTTTCTTATAGGAGAGTAAAAGGACGTATAGTACATGATTCAAAACAATTGTTAGAGAGTACAGAGTTTTATGATGAAAAAAAATTTGTCAAAACTACCTGTTCTTCACACAGAATTTCTTTAAGAGCAGCTTAGATGGTCCGTTTGCCGTGTAACCCAAAGGATATGGGGACTGTGGAAGGCTGGGACCTACAAAAGCATAGCTGATGGGCAGCTCACCTTAAAGTCTTGATAGGAAAAAAATCAGGAAAACAGGCAATTTTCTTTGACATTTTTATTGTACCAAGCATATGTCAGCAAACTTCTAGTGCTTGACACGCTTGTATTTTTTGGTGGGCAACTATTTTGTAAAGTTTCCAGCTGCCCTGGTAACATTGCCCGTGGTTGACTACAGTAATGTCTGGACCAGCAGAGTGTTTATGCTGGACAGACTCACGAATATGTCCTTGGCCTGCTCCCACAAGAAGGAAACCTGGAGTTAGAGCAACTCTTTCTGGGCCAGAAGGTCAGGGAATCCATATGTGTGTTATTTTTTGTTGTCATTCCTTTGCACAGAATCATGCCTGACTTGCTCGTGATGATCTATTCCCTGTGGAGTCTCTTCCTTGATTTCACTTTCCCAGAAAGGTTTATACTCTGGACAAGAAGAAAAAAATCTAGATGCAACTTGATGTTTTTATATTTTGTAACTCTCTGTATCTGGAATCTCAAATGAGAGCTTCTCTGGCCAAAGGGGAAGTTGTGCTTCACTCGTGTACCATCTCCATTCAAAGTTTAATGCAGGGAAGTGGAGCCAAACAAAAAAAATGTCTCGAAGACAACCATCTCTGATTTTGCCTGGTTTTGTAATGACTGATGGCAACTTCAGAAATTATTATAACAGTAAATATATTAGAGTTATAAATATTGGTAAATACATTTGTATAGATTCCAGATTCATAACAGTGATATTTTAATTATATTACTTTATTTATTTTTGGCCTTAATTCTCAGAAATATCACTATTTCTGCAGAAATTAATCATGTAAATAAAATTAACATTGATAATTTTTAATCTAGGAAACATTTATTTCTAAACATTGATCAAGATGATAAACAGCTTAGAGAAGGTTTTAGCTCAAACTAGAGTTCAATTTTTAATATGATTATTGGCTGCTTTCAATTTCTAATATAAATAAAATATTTTTCTTAAACATATCACTTGTTCCTGTTTGGTGAGATGTGAGATTTTTTTTCTGAGGAAAAGCAGAAGTCTAGAATTACTTAATGTCTAAATTGATCACTACTTCCAGGAAATTAATTTTGTTTGTTGATGAAAACTTGGCATGGCAAAAAATGTAGAGGAGGCTTTGCTAAGAAGTATTGTGTACTTTGGAGACAATTGTCTTGTTTGCTGCACCATATTTGAAAAGGCATAAAAGGTGTAAGATTGTTGTTGGGAAAGGCAGAAGGCAGCAAAGGACTCCATATCTCAACATTCTAGATTATTGCCTTCAGCGGACGCGCTGCCTCCCACAGGCTTTAGAACAGTCTCGTACCTAGTAAATCACCAACTGCTTTCTCTAGTGGTTTCAATGCAATTGGTTTCAATTTCTAGTTTCCACAGTGAGACTAAGAATGAACAAACAAAAAAGAAAATGGAATTGGAAGTAATAAAGCAGATAAAAGATAGAATTTTGACATCTTTCTTAAGTAGTTTTGTAAAGAGACCAATACTTTGCATAATGGTCCATTGTTCTTCCATCTCACGTCTCATTTTAAAAAATAATTTGATTTATGGTATGTAATATATATATATATAGTAGACACACAAGAAAAGCATAACTAAAAGTGTATTACTGTTTCTTAAGGTAACCACTTTTAGAAGCAACTCTGCCAAAACAAGGTAATATACTATTATTTCACAAATTCTCTAGGATAAAACACATATTGGCCTAGTATACAAAATTAAAAAGCTTAAACCACTACATTCCTCATTGTTGTTTATATTGCTCCAATATTTTAAAAACTACAGGGTTGCAGAATATTTAGAATATCCTAAAGTTCTGAAAAAAATAGGAAATACATTCTTAAAACTTTATGATGTAAAAACACTTGCCTAATTTTGTACAATGGAACAGTAAGTTTGTCATTATTGTCACATATATTGTCACATATAAAGAAGCAGAAAAGTCCAAACATCAGTGGTGACCATGAAGTTCTGAATGGCTGTTATAGGTAGGTAGTGACAATTTTGACATATGAGAAGGTATGGCTTGATTAAAATGTATTTGTACCTATTTTTGAACAGTTCTTGTTTGCAACTTTTCTTATTAATAACAAATCATTTAGCATGCAATGGCCCTTTAGAGGACTACATTGCAAATTACATTTCTTTTCTGAGTTGGGCTATTGTTACTGGGCTGAATATGCTGTGCATGCACAGGATCGAATGATTATTAATAGTTCTAGTCTTTCCTGGGTTGCTAGCTGCACAATAATGAAAAAAAGCATCATGGTCAAGGTACAAATCAGATGGAAACATCTCCTGTGAACTTCTAATTCTAAATTTATACAAAGCAATTAAAAACCCCTGTACTTACATATTTCTTTTAGACTGCACTAATGGTTTGGAAGTAACAAGGTAAGATAGACGTTCTGATTAGAAGAGACCAGCAGTCCACAGATCAATAAGAACAGAATGTCCTAATACATTCTGCACCTCTGGATGATGGATTTTGTTCCACTGACTTTCAGTTTAGAGGTTCTCACAGAATTTTATAGCTGTAAGATGAGAGTTTTTTGTTCCTCAAATTCTGAAATAATATAAAATTTAATATGTCTGCAAATGTACTTGTCCTGCTCTATGTATTGTAGTAAAATTCATGTGTTTCATATCACATAAGCTGTATGAACTTTGGGCAAAGGTATATCCATGTTATGTATTTGATAGACAGGTGAGGATTCTGTGATCTACAGTGGAGGAAAGGACTTCTGTATTCTTTCATAACTTCAAAAATGATTGGTGGGTGAAGAGGATTTAGGGAACCCATGGTTTTAGACAGTGAAACACATTGAACAAACTTTCCATTGAGGGAAAATGAATATGTTATGATAATTATATAATTGATGAACATAGTTTGGAATAAAAAGGAGTAAATTTTATTATTTAATTTGTTTCTGACTTTTCTGTTTTGTTAGAGGTAATGCTGTAAAAGGGTCATAAACTTTCATCAAATGTTGGCTTGTGAGGTTTTTTTCATTGAATTATTGCATTTGACTTTTTATTTGTCTAGGGTATTTCTGCTTTTGACTGATGAGGTTCTTTTCTTTTAATCTGCAAAGTCATTGATGCATTCTCAGCTGAAAGAAACAGTTTGAGGGGTTGGATTGCTGTGACAGGATTAAAACAGCAGATTAACTCTGTCTATCTGTCTCACTCTTTTAGGAGTGCTGCTGGCTGCTTCTGCTATGTAGGGTAGTAATTATTCATTGATTTACTTCACTTCATGTAGTCTGCCTCCAACCTTTCCAATCCCTATTATACAGGATGAAAAGAGAGACTTTAAAGTAGTAGTTGCCTAAGGAGTAGGAAGGTTTTTGATGCTATTCCTAAGACAAGTAAGGAAGAGCTTGTGTTATCCATCTCAGAGCCAGTACCTCAGAAATTATTTGAGAACGTATAAAAATTAATTGAGAAGCTGATTTCCTCTATGGAGGAGACTAGGAAGGTAAGAGATGCTCATCCCTGTCCATTTGAGCTTTTCCTGTAAAGAATCTGTTGCACTATTTCTGTAGCATTAGAACCACGTAGGCCACCACAGAGACGTGCCTTTAATGCCAAGTCATTTTGGCCTGCCATGCCTCACATTCTTTCAAATATGTTGCTCTTCAAACTAGTCTCTGCTTATACTGTCCCAGTGTTTTTACTGCTGTTGGAGAATATATCTGTCAGCCTCTATAGAGTCTTTCTATGATTTTTCAGGATCCTGACATGGTCTTTGACCCAGCTGCCTCAGCCTGCTGCTGCTACTCCCTTGTCTCTGTTCTTTTCTCTGTTCCTGTGCAGAATTTGTAGCTGAGTTGTACAGCCTCTGTCTTATGTTATAATTTAAAACTCTGATGTGATCTTTAAGAGAAATAGCTCAACTGCAGGAGTGCAAAATCACTAGAATGTATGATTACTGCAGTATCCACTTGTGCCACCTCAGAGATGCGTGTCCTGCAAGGGTTGCTCTTAAAGCAGGTACAAAGAGGGAGCAAGCTGCCCACTGTCTCTCCCTGTGTCCACTCTACCATTAGGGCACAGATGAAACATTTCCAGTTTGTCCTAAAGGGCTACCCAGCAGGATACATTGCACCAGCAGTTTGCAGGATGTGTTGAAAGGCCGGAGCATATGCTCCCTCTTCACTGTACTCACCTCCACAAATTTAACACCAGCAACTTAAACAGACTCTGAGCCCTAATTATTGGGACAGTATATTGATCCTTGGGAGGGAATCATACCAGTAAAAAGCAGTCTTTCTTTCCTTCCTGTCTTGTTCACAAAACACTAGAAACAGCATGAATCTTACTGTTGAGGATATTCTGCTAGGTCATGAACTGAAACCTATTTTCATGCCTTTAAGAAGCTATGAAGACTGTTATTTTAAAAAAAATATTGAAATATACTGTAAAATTTAAGCAGTGCTGTCTGAATCTGCTCATTTTACTGTGGCCTAAAATGACATATTAACTTTTTAAAAATTATCCCTAATAAACAAAGATTCTTATCTGCATTTACTTGCTTTGAATTTTATGGAAGCAGCAGTTTCTCACTACAGTAAGCTCACATCAAAAAGTGTTTTCTTTTTAATTCAAATCAGCCAAATGTGCATCTCTTTCTGAATTCATTCATGCAGCTGAACTCTGATCTTCAGCATAGTTAGGAATTTCATGTGGTAAAAGGGGTGTAACTTATTTACACTGGAAAATGTATGCATATAAAATATGTGCAGAACAGCCGGAGCCAGAGAAACATCCTCCAGTAAACTGTGGTTAATAAAAATTACTGTCCTTTCATGGAACTGCAGTTTGACAAGGACTAGATGGTTCTTTACCTAAATTATTGTACTATCAGCCAACACTCTGCTACTGGCTTTCAGTGTGTTTCTTTTACAAAGAAGGACCACAAGATTAGTTCGAATGAATAATAACTAAAACTATTTTGTATAACATATGAATTACATGCACCATTTAAAAATCCATTAATTTTTGTCTATTTATTGAAATACTAGTTCTTAAGATTTTCCATAGATGTCATAATAGAAGACAAGCACCATGTTTTAGTTGGTTGTAGTTATTGTTTCCTACAAGCCCTTTTTCTCTTCTTATAATCTGAAAACAATTTCTATAACCAAAAAATCTGAGAATGTATTTTTTTTTCAATATTCAATTTTTTAAATTTATTTTTTTCATTCACAGATTCTTTTGGGAACCTATACAGAGGGAATGCAGATCATTAGGCAGGTTACTGTTATTAAACAATGCAAAGCTTCATCAAGTCCTTTTGTGGAAGAAGATACTGGGCCTGCTAATCATGGCTGCTGAGCAACTATAACTCCAGGTGAAGTCAGTAGCAGGAAAAGGTGCTCAGCCTCTCCAAAAGTAGGGGATATTGCATTAAAATAGATCTATCATAGTAAATTGAAATGTTGCAAATATGAAAGGATTATTCAACATCTACTGAAAAATATGAGTCTCTGGAGACTGGTTTCACACAATAATCTGAGTTGCAGTATGAAAGATGGTACTTTCAGAGCAAATCCTGTAAGCAACAGGGCAGATTCCCGTTGAACTTATATATTTTTTTAGAAATTTGTGTTTATTCTACAAGTTGAAGGTGTTGTTCCTCTGTTTTACCTTGTTAGGCAGTGTCTGAGTGCATATTCTTCTTGCCCTCAGTTGTTCCCTGATCCTGGTCACTGTTGGATCAGTGTGGAGCGTACATGTGTGCACTCACAGCTCAGCCTTACTTACTGTTACTTACTTAAATATTAACATTATCCTCATTTATGCTGTTTAAAAGCTTCCCTGGAAGCTATTCTCTAATGACAGTATTTGTTAATGCTTTGAACAGTAAAACTAGTACGTAAGTTTCCTTCCCTTTGTTAATCAAGATTAAAAAAGACTACCAAAGCATTTTCAGACATTGATTGTATAATTGGATGACCTGTGTTAAACAGCTGACTTTTGTAAGCTTACACTTTGTAAACATTTGGTAAAGCTGTGCAAGGTTTGCAGTTCACCACTCCCAGAACAAGTGTTTTTGAAGGGGATATATATTGTTGGGTGGGGAGAAACAATCTGCACTTGCTCTGAAGCTGATGACCCAGCGAGTCACAGCTTGGCTCTCAGGTTACTTTGTCTGGGGGCAGTGAAATTATGTTGTTCTTTATCTGAGGTTTCTTCCATACCACAGTCAGGTACCTGGCAATGCCCTTTCACATGCTGCCTACCACATGCATGAAGCCTCATGCTTCTTCCTCAGTATTCTGCCACAGCAGCATTTCCTTAGTAGTCCCTGTGGACAGTTACTTTTTTGTCAGTTCTCTGTGCCAAAAATAGAAAACAGATCAAATTATTTCCTTCTCTCTACCTCCAGCAAAACACAGTTCTTTTGTCACTCTTGTTTTGCTCAGGTTGGGGATGCAGTTTGGGGATTTACCTGTTAATCTAAACTGTTCTGTACTCCTGTGATGCTACAGGGGAAATGTGTAAAATTATGTAACATCCATTCACTTAGCATGTGTCAGCTAATGACAGGGGGCCTGCAGTTGACAAAGATGTTTTCTAACAATACATTTGTTTTTCAAAACATTCTGCATCCAGCAATTTGGCCCAACTGTTAAGGACTTTGGGCTGTGGGGAGTAACCAAGTCATATATGGCAAATAGTTAATTTGTTTAAAGCAAACATAGGGTTTACTGTTCTGCTTAAGTCTGTCTTAGACCTGCATCTTAGTGTTTCAGGATCACTCTTAGAAGGATTTTTTGGAACTTACTTGAAGTGGAGGTTTATTATATTTGAACTGAAAATGAGCTGTTTTGGAGGAAATCCTTGGAGAAGCTCCACTGGTATAGGACACAACAAATACAGCAGCAGCTGCAGCATCAGCATGCTCCTCACACTTTCAGCTAGCAGCTCAATGAAAGATTTTGGCAAGGCAGAGGACTCAGTGGGTGCCAAGGTTGGCACTGGTACTTATTGTGTTTTCTTTGCCTTACAGAATTTTTGAAAAAATGTCAATCTATTTTTATGATACTTCAGCTTGAAATCAGGGGGCAAAGAGGAAAACAATTTATTCTTTTTTCAGGTCCCTTCCCTGTCATGGCCTTTTTCCTTTATTCTTCTACTTTCTTCATTATTCTTATTAGGAAAAATATTCGAATAACTGATGTCAAGGACAGTTTCTGGAATGGAATGATACATTTTAAGGGTGAGAATTTCCTTGACATTAACACTATAGTTTCTTACATATATTGGTCTCTGTTTTCAAATTTAAGTGATTGAAGGCATGGTGATGTCATGCAGCATAGCAGAGAAAAGCCTGCCTTATTTCCAGAACCAGAAGCAAACAGCTGTGCCACTGTGGTGTAATGCTCAAACTAAGTGGGGAACCTGCTGAGGACAGAGCCTATCAATTCTAGAGAATTGGCAATATAATTGGCTATATGTTATGTTTAACATTTAGTAATTACTAGAAAGGGGAGGGAATGGAATTATCCTAGTGAACATTCTGTGCCATGTCTTAGAGCGACTTCTCCATCCATGTGTATGGGCTTGCTTTGTTGACAGTTTCAGCAGGAGATGTTCCATGTTGAATGTAGTTGAGTTTGGTCTAGGAGGTAAATTTGTGATTAGAATTTCCCTCAGTATCTGTATTCAGGAAGTGGAAAATATGGCTGTCTAATAAAAAATACGACTACCTGCTTTTTAAAGAATACCTCGCCCAGGCCTACTTTGTTGAGGCTCTCCAGTCACCACTTGTTTCCAATTAACTTGCAGGATAAGTCCAAGCCTATTGGTTTTAACCTGTAAAGTCCTAGGTGCCTTGAGACTAGGCTACCTGACACCATTTGGGATATTCCTGCAGGTATCATCAACAGATCACCATTGTGCCACTTTTTTGCACCAATGTGCCCTTTGCTTCAGTTCTGATCTGCACTGAGCAACACGATGCTGAACTACACATCTTCTGTTTCTCACATTTTTTCTGTGGGTGTGTTGGATGAATGATGGTATAAAACCACATATGAGAGTACAGAGTATGCACAGCAAAAAGTGGTAGCACTTTTAGAATTAATACAAGCTCCCAATAAGTGTAATTAATAAGAATTTTGGAGAAGCTCAGAATAAATAATTTTATTCACGCTTGACAGCTAGACTGAAAAATTTGCTTATGACAGATGCAAAACGATAGCAGTTGTCTTTGAAAAAGATATGAATGTACCTAAAGTATCTAAGCAGATGACTGTCGTTTATGTTATGAGCAGCTATACTCAGAAGTGTGTTTTTGGAAAAAAAGAAATGCTAGGTGCCAGCACATTCCTGCTTGGATCAGAACTGTAAAAGATTTGAACAACAGCTTATTTTTGACAGTTAAACTTATGTTTCTTTAAGAAGATCAAAGCAAGTTTGATATAGTACAGCAGTTACAGAATTTAAAAGTTTCTCCTACAAGTAGAGTTTGACAGTCTTGTTTTGAAAAATATATTTTAATAATTAATTCCTGTATTTTCCAAAGGCATAGACACTTGTCTGGCTTCTTGCATCTTGCCAAAGTCAGTGAATTTATGTATGTAGAGTTAAACTGCTTATATCTTTATGCCATTGAAGATTTGATGTTATTTATTGCTTAGCAGTCCTGTGGTAAAATTGTCTTCTGAAAGCAAAGTGGATGAAATGCAGAAATGTTTACAAAGGGGAGAGAGAAAAAATCCTAAATGAATGAGTGCTTATTGGCCACTGAGAATTTTTTAGCAAGATATAAACCGAGACAGTGATGGTAATTATTATTTACTGAGCTTTATTTCCTGGATCATAAATTAATGCATAAGCTAAGTAGATCATTACCTCTGTTTTGTATAACCATAGCTAAACTATGAGGAAAAAATATCACCAACCAGAAAGTGTGCCTGTGCAATTATCTGCTCTCTTGCTGTTTACCATGTCTGACTATAAATGTTTTATTTTGCCCTGACCATGTTAGCATGAATAGGGGGGTCAGAACCATTAGCAGATTGATCCTTCTCCCCTCCCTTTGATGGCCCATATCCATTGTTAGTTTCACTTCAGCGATTTTTCTATTTCTCTTTCAGCACAGCTAATTTAAATAAGCAAAGTTTGGGGTTTTCAACTCTGATTATCTGCCACTTTCTCTGCAGCTGTCTTTTCTCTGAGCTGTCTACTCTTCAGATAGTCAGTGGTTACCTCCTGTGTGCTCTCTTACTGGGTTTTAATTTTTTTTTTGTTATTTTTGGGACTTTTTCTATTGGATAGAACTGTCTTATCTTAGATCATCTCTATTAATTTTAGAATAAGTGTGTTTCCAAACTCTTTTATTATTTTTTTTTCTCTTACAGCAAGCTGTAAATTTTCTTGAGCATCTGAATTCAGCAAGGACACCAAGTTGTCATTCAACATTCTGTTATTAGCAGCTTTAATTCTTGAGAAGCTACATTTATTTCCACATTTACATGCCTATGTTTTAGTCATTTGTCTTATACTGCAGCTACAATAAGCTAGGAGATACTTTAACATACAATTAATGTTTTTCCTGGCAAATGGGACTGAATTGCTCATCACTCCTATAACAGAATTTGAACAAACTGCCAGTCATTCAGCTTATTAGTGTCAGTGTTACTGATTTCGATTGTTCTTCAAGCAGTATCATTTTCAATTCACTTGCCAGTATCCTTTGTTTCTGTACTTGAGAAACTTCAGAACTCTTCAACACCCGGGCTCTTGTTCTGGCCAGCCTTGTGTTTGACCACGGGACTCCTGTGTCAGAGCTCCCCAGGCTCTCCCACCGTTTCCAAATGCAGTAGTAGGTGGTGTAACTCTGCTCCTCTCTTCTAGTTCATGTGACATTGATTCTCCATAAAAGGCTGCAGTGCCCTCTCAGGAGCTGGCAGCAAAGTGATTGAACCAACAGGTGTGACCACTTTGGTGCAGTCACGTGAACATTTGTGCCGTAACCCTTCCCAGAAGAGTGGTTATGCCTCTTTCTGAAAGTGCCGTGGGAGTGTTTACATTCCATGCACAAAGGAACCAGCAACTTTGAGAGAGTTGTGTTTAACATCTCTTTTGAAGAAGAATGCTTCTGACAACGCAGACATTAATGGAAGGCAAGGGGATTACAAAATAATGTGTTGGAGAGAAATCCAGATATGAACTGTTGGAAAGGACAGTTTAGTGTAGAAACTGGCACTATTCTGGAGGAGTCCTTAGAATCCAGTGAAATACAGTTTCCAAGTTTATAGAGCCACAGTGCAGAGACTATAATACAGAAAGAAAAGGATACAAATGGGGTGGAGTTCCCTCAGCAGCCCTTATAGTGCTGTATATAAGAATAATACAATGCCATCATGTGAGTTTGTATTTTCAGTTCTGGTCACTTCATTTCAGAAGGAGTATAAGGGAAGGAAAAGTAGTTCACAGAAATTATAGTAGACATAACCAATTGATATTTTAGCACCATAAAAAAACCCCAAACCTTTGAATTTTGTATTTAGTGCAGAATCACAGATGCATATTAGCCCGAAGCCCTGTTTGTGTGTCCAGTACAAAAGAGCTTTGTACACACTGGAAATATTAATAAATCAAATGAGAACCATGTATGTGTGGTTGTGATTTTCTGCAAAATAACAGGTGTTGAGTGCATGTTAAAGCACCTGTTTTATTTGGCTGTTATTTGTCCAGAGATGCTTATTCATGCTAAATTTAGCTAGGCTGTGGCAGAGCATGAGTTCACTCGGGAATGTGAATCTGTGAAAAATGCTTTCACTGGAGCATGGTGAATAATTTAACTCACTAAATCTCATTTCCAGCTTGCCATTTAACTGTGAATAGATTTCAATTTTGATTTATTTTGTTCTTCAAGTTATTCAACAAAAGGTTTATGCAAATACATTGCAGCCTAAGGATAGCTCATATATTACTCCCAGTGACTATAGCTTCTGCTGCTGGTGATGGGACTGATTCAGTGCTCATTGAAGTAATTGGAAAGGCTCCTGTACACTTCAGTTACAAAACCCTGCAGATATTTTTCCGTTGACTTCTGTGAGTATGGGATGAAGCTGTGTTCTCAGCTCTCTCACTCATGCTCTATCTGGTCAGATTGCTCATATAAGGGGGTTTCTGCTGCTTGACAAGATGACTTGAAAATCCACAGAGAGTTGTTAAAGATTACCATGAGACTGTTCCCTCAAAAGACGTGCAAGATATTTCCTCTTTCTGAAAAAGAACCCACTTTGAAACATATGTAGTTTTGCAAAAATGTCTTTCAAGAAGTGATACAACAATTACATGATACATTTGTAAGTCATTAAATATATTTTTTGTATTTCCCAATTTAAAATCAGTTAAATCATACCTATTGAAGTTCATGCATTATATGACAGGAAAAACATAATCTGGAAAAAATTTTTATTAATTGCAATATATAGCATTTAGGTAATTCAACAGTTATCAATAGCATTGGTTCTAATATTTAGGCAAATACCTGGTTTATTTTTAGCAGTTCAGAAAATTTTGGGTTTCATTATACTCAGAAGTCTTATTGGGAAGTGTGTCTGAATAAGAAATACAGGATAACAACGTTTCATTGTATGATTCATAGAACTAAAGCATTTATACATGTCTATATTATTTACTTTACTATCTGATTTATTTTCAAGAAGATGACAATGTACAGATAATTATATCTAAAGTAAAATCTCTTGAGATACTTAGGGATTTTTCTCAGTGCTTACGATTTATAAGAACAACACGTTAATTTGTGCCATTAAATCTGAGAAAGACCAAAAGGGTAATTCTGACTCTGACTTTATGATTACTAGGCCTTAGTTGTTTATAAATTTAGAAAAAATGTCCTTCGTAGTTATATTTTCAGTGATTAACCATAGAATAGCCTCTGATGGTATTGGTTGCTTAACCAAGTGAAAGATTCAGTAACATGCACATTTTCTTAGTCACTTGGCAACTTTTATGGCAAGTCAATTCTTTGAATTCCCTCCTGATGTGACTGATGATGTGATGAAGCATTTGCATATACTTCATTTATATGTATAAGTATTGCTTGATCTATCAATATTATTTTGGTTTACAAAGTCCACAATAGCTTATCATGACTTTCTCCATATCCACCCATCATCTTGATGCACAGCATCTATTTTGATGGTGAATCTTTAACTTCTCCTCCTTTTTCTGAAGGGAATTCTTGGCTGAATTTTCGGTGGAAGGCACAGAAGGACATAGCTTTTTCAGTGGTTACTTAAGAGATTCATGTGGTTAAGGCTCATCTTGTTTACCTCAATCTGTTCTTTTAATATCACCAAAACTTCTTTCCATCCCACTCTTTCAGTTTTTTTCAGATGTATTCCTTTTGCATGTGAGACATTTTGTTGGTGGCATGAACCCACAGTAATCTCTTCCATCATGTTTCTTTTAATGCCATATGCTTGCACTGCTGGATTTTGGATTTCCTTGGATATTTGCAGAAACAGTAAACATAGATTTATTTTCTTCCTGACTTGTCTCATTGGTTGCATGTTCCAGGCTTCTATTTTCTTGTAACATTTAGCACCCAACAATTACTTCCCTGCTGGACTGTTCAAATACTCTGTGCCCATGTAGGTTTTTGAAAGTATCATTGCAAACATTTTGAAAAAAACCCCCTATTTCTCTTGTTTTGTGAGTAAGCTTTTGAAATGCACTACTGGCAAAGGAAAAACAGCAGGTGCCAAGTGATTTGAAGTGTCTGCACTACAACAATTTTCTATTAAATTAACTGGACAAAAACTGGTCCACAGACAATAGGCAGCACATGAGAGATGATTTTGTTAGGTCGTGTTTTGAAGAGTGTAGTTAATTCAGCAGATGGCACTACTGAGTCACTGAGCTAATAACCCAGATACAAGGTGGTTCTCCGCTATGACAATCATCTTCTTTTTTCTTTTTTTTTTTTTTCAGATGAGACTGAATAAGATTTTTCAATGTTTGAGTCCATTAAAATTCCCATGAGACTATTTGCAAGAACACGGGCAGCTTTCTGCTGAGATTCCAGTGTATTTATTCGATTTGAATAAATTTATAGTTGTGTTTCTCTGTACCTGAGCACTGCCTGCACCCCTTCTGAGTTCAGATGATTAATGTGGTAGTTCTACAAATCGTAGGCCTGTATAAGCAGTTACTATTGCTTAAAAAATCAGTGCCCCTTGTCTTTACTGACCAGTTCCACCCACCTCTTGCCGTCTGATAGTTCGTGGTGGCATGAACATGCCTATGTGGATTTGGAACTGGTCTGTTTTGCAACTGAGCCAGCAAAGAAGGAATCCACCTAAAAGTTAGTTAGCCTGGGTACTTTTCCTGGTCTGGTTCATGTTATAATAATCAAGTAAGTGACATAAGGAAGTGGTATCAAACCAAAAATGATCACAAATAAGCTGACTAGATGAATTCTTTTAATAGCATGGACAGTTTATATCAGCTCAAAGTTTTCATGGGATGCAAACACTATTGCTGAATTCAAGATTTAAAACTTGGTCTGGAAATGTTTCCAGGTCTGCAAATTCAGACCCTGGTTCAGCGAGGACTTCTGCTGCGTGACCAAAAGTGCTGCAGCTACATGAGGCCCTGATCCACATAGGTTCCCTCTGTTAATTCCTTTGATCCCTGTAAAGCAGACATAAAACTCTATATGGTGTGTACGAGCAAGTGGCAGAAATAGCACCATGTTGTGGAATCCAAGCAGTTCATGCACTGATCTGGTGTTAAAGACAATAGAACTGTGTCTTCCATGAGTGTGAGAATGTCAGAGTTCAAAACAACATTGTTAAAGAGAATTAAATAATGAGAAACAAAGCTCTGTGTGTTCTGGATGTATTTCTGTTCTCAAACATAAGAAGCAGCATAGCCTCAGCACTTTCTTCAAATAAGAACTTACTTTTTATAGGATTGGATTTTTCCCACTGAAAGTGAGTCATTTTTATCATAGCTGTCTTGAAGATAACTATTCCCATTATTTTCTTGCTTATAAGATACTGTGTGATTTCTGTGATTCTGCTTTTTTTGGTGGGCATAAGAATAACAGATATGGTGACGGTTTCATTGCAGGTATTCAAAACTGCCAGAAAAAATGGTGAGTCTCTCGTGAAAAATATTTCAAAATGCGAGATGAATAAAAGGAAATTATATAGTCCAAGACCTAAACCAATGATCTCTCAAATATATTTCATTTTACCAGGTGTGAAGTTGCTTCTTTCGTACGTGAAAGACTTAAAGGATGTGGTAAAAATGTGGTGCTGTCTATATATTCAAGTCCAACCACTGAGACTACTCACATGCATGAGCATTTGTTGCATTGTTTCCTTGGCCTAATAGTGGTGAGCTGGGAATATCTATGAGTACAACTGTGTTCTTTCTAATTAGTGTTGACTTTTTAAATCAAATGGAAAACAAAGGTTATTTTAGAGTAAGCATAATATAGGCAAAACCATTTTTGTACCTTTCAGTTACATCACATGAAGTCTTCCAGAACAGTCCATGTCATAAATAGAAAATTTATAAAGATAGTGGGCAATTTGAAAAGTAAGGATGGAATTTATTGCTGTGTCTTGAAAAAGCCTAATCTAAAATTAATTTTCTTTAATCGTAGTAATAACATTTCGCTTGCTTGTTTTGGAAATGTGGTGGGAACACAGCTGCTTTCTCTGAGGAACTCGTTGTAGCAGCATGCAGATTCCTTCCTAATTTGCAGGGGTGGAACAAGTAGGCAGGTAGATATTTAGTGCAGCAGAGCACTGGAGTGTTTTGTACTGGAGTATAACTGAATACCTTGTGCTGTTACTTAGTAAGGTAATTAGCTGTACTGAGTGAGAGTGGGCAGTGTATAAATACAAATTCTGTAGAGATGGGCTTTGGATACTTACACATTTTTAGTTTTTATAATAATGACTTATCTCCTGTAACCACCTCCATGGAACAGCCATCAGCATTTATTGAAGGGAGAATGATCTGTGGTTAAGACATAGTCAGGGGACTTGGATAATCAGAGCACTATTCCCAATTTCATTTCTAATGTCAAGTAAACAGCTTTATGCAGGTTGCACGTGCAGTGTTTTGGAGCTGAATGATTGTGATACTCAGTGTTCCTGTGCCTGATCCTACCACCTCACAAAAGTGAACTTTTCTCCAGGCCATGTTGTCACTACAGCGATTTAGTTCTCCTTTTACAAAACAGGAACAATTCCTTCATATTTAGAAGGTTTCTTTAAAATCTTTAACTTTTCTGGTGTGTCTAGCTGTAATGATGTGAGAAATCTGTATGTTTACAGTATTGACACATAATTTTTCCAAAATCAAAGGAATGGTAGTAGATAGAAAATGTGAGCCAAATAAGAAGATGATAGATTTTTTCCCCCAAATTAATAGCTTTTAGATTTCGTTTAGGATGTGTGTAATGTAATGCAAGATTTTTTCTCGATTTTCTTGGTAGCTTGGTCATATCCTCCCATTACTGTGCTATGATCTAAAAGAAGCTCTTAAGAAGCAGTATTTCACAGTTCTGATGTGTAAATATCATGAGCTTGTTTTGAAATAATGAATTTGTTAAAAAAACCCCAAATCAACAACCTATAAACTATTTCCTCTACCTTTTTCACTGAAGTCTTGAGAGTTATATCACCTTTACTTTTGTTGAATTCAAGCTAAAATCAGAAAATTTCATGCAAAGATTTTATTTCAGTAAGAATGTATTTTAAAATAACATGTGAGTTGCCATAAAACATTGAAAACTGAGATGTGGCTGAAATACTTGTTTTAACTTGGCCTATGAATCCCATTGTTTTCATTGTATATAATATATTTCAATTTTAATAAACATGTTTGTGTGTTTATGAGGATTACAGATATATTTAGAAAGTGGGACAATATTTCTTACTTTATGTGTATTTTTATATAACTGTGTATAATGTAGGGTTTTACACACTGTTGTAGGAAGTGCAGTCACCCTTGTATTTCAAAACTGGTGAAATAGAAACCAGGAAGTTACTATTGATTTGTGTTACTTGCTTAATGTCCAAGCAGGGATCCCCTATTGTCTTAGGTACTGTGCATACAGTATTAAAAGTCTTTGCCATGCTTGCTCTGACTCCATTATTAAGATTCCTGCTTGTAGTAGGACGATAAATGATCACCTTAGCATTTTCTCCAATTAAAATTACATAAATCACTTACATGGTGCTGGTTGTTTGCTCTGAATGTGTTAAAAAAGGAAAGACTCTGGCAACAAATAAATTTATTTTCTGTACAGAGTCTTAATGATTCTCCTTGCATTCCTCCACATTCCTCCTGAATTCTGTCACTCAATAATCTGCTACTCTTGTCAGACTAAAAGGATCCCAGATGGACATAGCATATCAACTGTGAATGCATCCTTCCTTCATTTATATTGTTTAATAAGCTGATACTGTGTCTTCAGTCAGTACTTTCTGTCAGGTTCATGTGTGTTCTTTTCAAAGCAGTTCTAATTCTGTAGATAAATCTCTGTTTGAGCTGTCAGCATTTGCATTGTGCAAGACCAACTTCTGCAACATTCCCAAGGCAAAGCAATTAAAACACTGCATTTCCCTCAGCCCTTCTGGTTCCTAATGGCTGTTTATATTTTCTGTGAGGGTGATGGAAAAATGAAGAGAGTTGCTCAACACAGAAGAGTGGCATTAAATGATACTGACCTTCTTTAAAAATGCATGTTTTGTTATGCTGAATGCTTTCTTATCATTTCAAACCAACTTGTTTTGTCCTTGCAGACAAAAAGTGGTTGTGCTAATGAAGAGTTAGTAGCTTTTTAGCTCTGGTAAAAGAGAGAAACTTTCATTTGCAGTTGTGGTGGCCGTGGGAGATAGTAATTGCTATGGCTTGTGGCAAATTTTTTTGCATCAGAATATATCCACATGGGTGATTCAGAGTTAATTTTAGCTGCTGGTGAGGCCCTGAAAGCTTTACACATTTTTTCTCTTTAGGGATGTCCAAGGTTCTCTTGTTTTACAGTTCCAGTTCTTCCTCTGTGAAATTGAGGCATACGCATGTGACAGTCAGTTTTCATGAAGACAGATCACTGTCTGTGCAAGGTTAAACCTCATGTCCATGAGTTTTGGCAGCCACATCACTCAGAAATGGCAAAAGACTATCACCTTTCAGTCCCTTGGCTGTCTGTCTTGTCAGAAGCTTTTCTGGAGCATATTATGTCATTTAGAATGTCTTTATAATGAGTATGAGGAAGTAATTTGGCCGGTGTTTAACTGCTAACGGGATCACAAGGAACAGAAATTGGTTTGAAGCTACATTGTTGAAGAATGTGACTGAGAAAGGGATATGAAAAGCAGACTTCAGTTTCCAGTAAGGAATAACCAGAATATCTAGAAATGAGGATAGGCCTGTAATTCATACATGCTGAGTATCCAGTGATCATGTGAACTTGAACATGAACTGTAGATGCTCAGAATCTCTGAAAAGGATCTGTTAAATGAAAATAAACCTGGAAGAGTCCAAAGCCTAATTTTCAAGCATTTGTAGCTGGAGACAGAATTTTAAAAGATCTTAACTCCAACTAGGGCACGTATATCAGGATGAGATTTTCAAATACACTCACCAGCACAGTTCCTGTTGTGACACCTCAGACCAAAGTTTTAAAAGACTTTGCCCCTCAGCATGCTTAGTTCTTTCAAAAATTTGTCTGCAACTGTGTAGATGTAACAGAACTTCTCTCTCTGAAGTATAAATATCTAAATCCAAGAATGAGGGAAATCTCATAGAACACTTTACTTGGATTTTTTTTGGTGAGTGAAATTCATTCTTCCATTTTCTGTTATTCTTTCATTCACATGAAGAAACCTGAAAGTGCAGAGTTACTCATCAGAACGTGGAAAAATAAGATTCAAGGAGATGATGTAAGAATAATTGTGCATTCATCTATTTAAAGATAAAGTAGGGTGACTCTGGACCTCCTTCTCGAGTTTCTACTCAAATTTCAGTGTTGTTTTTATTACTTCCAGATACTCTTCCTTTTTCATTAATGAGACCAGGATACCATCAGTAGAAGTTCTGCTGGAAAAATATCTTGGTTTATTTGTGGTTAAATTAAAAATTTTGCATTTCTGAAGCTGCTAGTTAACAATGCAAGCTTAATTTATTGGAAAATTGTTTATTAAAAATAAGTTTCACTGCAATAGCTTTTAAAAGTTTTAAAATAAAATCTTGATAACAGGAAGGAGATGACTTATCAATAACATCCTCCTTCCCACAGAAATATCAAATAAAAGGATTAAAAGGTATTTACTTTTAAGAGTGAAGGGAGGGAAGTTGAGAAGAATCTTTCAACTGGAAAAAAAATTCTGTATTATTTTCAGTTACAAAATATATCTTAACTAGGAGAATGTGAAGTACCTTAGGCAGAAGACAAGATTTTAGATTTTCATCTTCAATGCCATGCGAATTAAAAAATACATGGATTTAGCATTAATCTTATTTTTTTAAACCAAATATGACTTTTATATCACTTTATAACATTTAACAGACAAAAGAGGTATGACTTTATACAATTAAACATTTTATATGATTCTTGAATGGAAACTTGAACTAGTATCAAAGAACACCCTGAGTGTGTAAATATAATTAGTCTGGCTATTATGAATCAAATCCTTCATAATCCTCGTACATACAGGGACTGAAGGATGGGATCTGTTTGTCTTTGTAACTCCTGAAATAGAGCTAATTGGCAATGGCTACGCTAATTTAGCTTATCTATAAAATGAGCACATATTACAAGTGCTGTTTTACAGTCCTAATATGCTGTGATTAATTTTATAACTAATTTAAAGCCTTGGACACTAATTGGTTATTGTACATGCACACACACAATAGGCTGGCAAAAAGCACACTTCCCTAAAACCTTGGGGCAAGAAAATGCACCAGATAACCTCTTGCAATCTCTTCTTCTCCTTATTTAATGATAATATGAGCAACATGTATTGTAAAGGTTTAGCAAAGAGTAAAACACATTTGTAAATGTGCTGTCCAAATAAGCTGCTGCAGACCTTTGTAAATATAAGGTTAAAGCCAAGACATTAGATCCCGAGATAATTTTCTTCACTCTGGCTGTGTGAGAATCCTGTGGTTCTCCTCCTCCCTCCTCTGCACCTAGTAGTACGTGGTTGCCAAGGTGAATTAATTCCATGAAATAAATAACCTCATCCATGCAGATGAAAAGCAATGGGATTACCATTTTATGGCAAAAATGCTGCTTGAGCAGAATCAAGAATTTTTATCATGTAAATATGCAGATACCTGCCTACATATTGACGTGGCTGTCTCAGGTGTGCTGACACCTATGGACTGGGGGAGATAACTTTGTATGGTTGAATTCAGTCAGCTGTGTTGAACTTCAGCATAGCTTTGCAAAATGCTTCAGGAAGGTTGTTTGGCACTTCCATGTTTAACCACGTTCTGAATGTATCTGAAATTGCCCCCAATATTCTTAAGGTACTAAATGAAATAAAGCCTATCAAGAAACTTAACATGATTCAAAGTAGATGATATAAATTCATTGTTTTAAAGATAAGTAGTGTCACTATTTGATTTGGCAGCATTATTTGTTAGAAAGTGCTATTTTCATTGCATATAAGTAATTGTCTAAACATTTGCATTTGTTTTTTACAGCCAATGTAGGTTGCTACTACTAAAATACTGTCTCTCTGACAGGTTTATAATTTTGCTGACACAGGTTGGCAGATAGACGAGCATCTCACATGGAATATAAACATAAATTTCAATGAATAAATAGAACACGGTCTGTTAGCACAGTCATCAAAAGAGAAAAGCCTCATAAGAAATTAACAGAAGGCTTTTCACCCTTTAAATTATTGCTCACTAGCTCACTGCTACTATGAACTCAGCTCCTAGGCATTGGTGGTACTCTGACTACCCCCTGGCATCTGCTTGTGTGCTGCTCACATCAAATCCCCATGGAAGGTTACATTGCTCCCCAAATTAAGTAGCTAATAGCCTGCTTGAATAATCCAGGTTCTAAACAAGAGAAAGTCTTTTATGCTAGTCTGCAAGATTCAGGACTGTGCATCTTTAGCAAGCTGTAGGAAAAACGTGGGCCTATTTGAGTATTTCTCAGTGTTTTCTGTTTAACCTTTGTCTTTGTAAGGCAAAGCTTGAAGCAATTAGTCAGAGAAGGTAGTTTGAATAGACGTTAAAACAGGGAGGTGCCGTAACATTATTAATTAACACTCATTTTCTTAGAAGTATTTCCCAGGCAGGGGGTTAGAACTTTGTCCCACTGACTTTGCAGGGTGCACACTGGGCACTGATTGCCAGATTATCTGCTGGTGTGACTTTAATGAGTGGGAAATACTGTCCCACTGCTTAACTTTAAACATGTCTTAAAATACCTCCAGGGACGAGGACTCCACCACTTCCCTGAGCAGCCTGTTCCTGTTCCAGGGCTTGACAACCCTTCTGGTGAAGAAATTTTTCCTAATATCTAAACTGAACCTCCCCTGTGCAACTTGAGGCCATTCCTTCTTGTGCTATCACTTGTTACTTGGGAGAAGAGACTGCCCCTCACCTCACTACAACCTCCTATCAGTGAGATGAAGAGAGCGAGAAGATCCCCTTTGAGCCTCCTTTTCTCCAGGCTGACCCCTTCCAGCTCCCTCAGCTGCTCCACATAAGACTTGTGCTCCAGACCTTCATTGCCCTTCTCTGGACACACTTCAGCGCCTCGACATTATTTTTGTGGTGAGGGGCCCAGAACTGGCCACAGCACTTGAGATGTGGCCTCACCAGTGCCCAGCACAGGGGACAATCACTGCTCTGCTCCTGCTGGCCACACTATTGCTGGTACAGGCCAGGATGGCAGTGGGCTCCTTGGCCACCTGGGCACACACTGGTTAATGTTCAGCTGCTGTTGACCATCGCCCCCAGGATCTTTTCCACCGGGCACTTTCCAGCCACTCTGCCCCAGTCTCTAGCATTGTATGGGGTTTTTGTGTCTGCAACCACTTCATTTCAGGTCTGAGTTTGAAATCCTCACATCTTTGAGAAAGTAATTACCAGAGTAGAGAGTTATGGGTGTTTGTTTTATGAGTCAGGCATTGGTGCTTGGTCCCTATCTGGATCTTGGCCTGCTTCAGGACTCTGAGGTCCCTACTACCCCATGGCAGCTACACTCACCTCTGACACTGGGGTTGGCAATAGTTACACCAAAATTTACAGGCATTCTTTCAGACAGTTGAGATGTGTGACTGTAAACATAACTGAGCTAACATAAAGCTACCTAGTTACAGCTCTGAAATAAATGAACCTATCAAATGTGGAATTCAGCCTGGGCTGTTCCTGACTTTCAATGACTCTGCCTTCCTCCCTCCCAGCAGTGGCCCCAGCTGAGCTATCAGTATTAGAACTAGTTAGGACATGTTCACTCATGTTACAGACATTACTCCTTTTACAACCCATTTTTACTTTCCTGACTCTGCTTTGACAGTCCCTTTACTACTTGTACCATTCCTCCTAATTGTCATTTTCATATCTGTTATTTATATTACTCCCATTACTGTCTTTGAACCTTCAGTGAAAGACTCCTCTATGTCATCAGAACAGCAAACCTGGGAATTACCATAACAAAAGACCTTCTGTGAATCAGTTAGTTTCAGTTATTTGTAGTAAGTGACTTAATTTAGAGGAAAGATATGTGGATTTTTTTTTAACAGAAATTAATTATAATTCCTAATGTTTGTTGGAATTGACTGGAATTGTTGGAGGAGACCAGAACTGTAGCTTTTGTAATGAATTAAATAATGTATGTGGGAAAGCCTTGTGTTTATTTTAAACATATTCTTCTTGTCAGCAGGAAATTTTTACAGTACTAGTTCTTTGATTTCTTTATGTAGGGTTGTGGGGGTTTTGTTTGTTTATACATTTTTCATAGGAGTTACTGTAACTTTGCCTCTGGCTGAAATTTGTCATTGGTACTTTGGCTTTTCATTATTGACAGATATTTTTGAAAGGTATTGTGTGCATATCCTACATTTCTTAAATAAGGGTATTTTTGGCAGATATAGCACAATGTGTGGGAGTGTTCTTGAAGAAAATCAAGAGGAGCTGGAAAATTTATAATTAACCTAACAGCTAAAAATGTGTCTGAAAACAATTGGCAAACAATTGACAAATAATTAAATAACTGTTAGATAGAATTATCTATCCCAGAGAATTGTTTTCAGTTTATTTTTTTCTATTAACAGCAGCTCTGTTCTTGTATCTTAGACCTTTTTTCCTGACCATCTGTCTTAGCTAAGATGCTCATTTATATTCAGCATTTACTGTGATGTTCTCTTGTAAACTTTTACCTCTTCTTGCTATTCTTTATACTTTACCCCAGTTAATAATTGTAAATTAACCCTAGGAAAAAAATACACTGGAGGAGTAAAGGAAAAACTGTAACACAACCCATTCATTAAAGCAAACCTTAAGTTATCCTGTGGAACAGACCATTTCTTTAAGGGGAACAGGTCATGCTGAGAGTTGTACTTGGCCTTTAGCAGAATTTGTAGTAATGTGTATGGGGGTTTTTAAGTGTGTGCTTCTTGCAATAACGTATGTAGGAGCTCCTGCTGCCATTTCCTGGCTTTTTGTGTGTGTGGTGTTTGTAAAGCAAACCCAATTGCTTCATTATGATTTTTCATGTGTTTATTAAAAGAGGACCTGAAGTAGAGCTGCTGTAAACGTAGTTGCAGAGATCTTGTCTCTTACCTCTAAACTAATTTCAAATTCCCTTTCTCTTTATCAATAACACAATAACAGGTGTGCAAACTAACAGCATCCTGATAGGCTTCTTATCCAGAAAAGGGTTTAGTGGTGAATCCTGCAGTCTTCATTCAAACAAGTTTTTTTGTTGAATTCTGTGTTGGTGGCAGGAAGATATTTTGAGTGACATGCACGACTGCTTTTGGTATTTAAAATATCAGCAGTTTTCTTTTCTCCCTTTTACTATTCTTCAAAACTTAGACTTATATCATGGGTTTGTATTTAATGTGAGATGTTTTCTTTGTCTTTTTGAAGAGTAAAATTTCTTTGTTGTATAAACATCAGATTTCAAAATAGGTTCACTGTCGGAGTCCATGTGAAGATGTAATAGATATGCAACTTGAAATCAAATCCAATTTAACCAGAATTCAAAGGCAATAGTGAAGAGATCAGATAGAGGAGAAAAGAGATTAATCCATTGTACTTCCTGACTGAAGTTCTTCATAAAGTATGTAAACTCTAGGAGTTAAAAACAACAAAAATTAGTCTTTGAGAGAAAAATGAGATACCCACTAGCTTCCAAAATAGGCAGAATATTCCCAATCTCTAGTCCACTACCAGAGTTAGAATGTTGTTTTCGAACTCTCTTGTCTCATTTTTTTGAGTTAACATAAAGTGACCTTCCCCCTGTCTTTTTATGGAGCATCACTGCCTTGTCTGCTTGAAGGGTTTTAAATGCTGCTCTCGTTTTTCATTGCCCACGTATAATCAGGGCACATCGTTTTTCTCTTCAGAACTTTAATTACACTTTTTGTGTTCCTGAAGTTGGGGTGTCATGTGGATTTGAAAGAAGGAAATCTATTTCATGCCTGTCCACCTTTATTAATTTTTAGGACCATGTTTTTAATTGCATGATAAAGGACTCAGGAGTGTTGGTATTTCCCATGCATAAATGCAAAAGTGCATTTCATAGCAACAACTTCCAGACCCAAAGTAGTCAAGTAGTGAAGTGAATCTAAGCAGTCATGTTACATTTCAGTAATAATATGCAATAGGACACTTGGATCCTTCTTGGTTGTTGCACCCACAGATCTGCAGAAAGGTGAATAATGAGACATGAGATCCAAAACAAATGCTTTCAGCAGCTGCAGAAGGACAATTAATGCATAATAATTTTTCACTCTGGAATGGTTTATCCCCGAACGGGACCAAACCTGTGTTGTTGCATACCATGATTTGTGAATAAATAAACTCAAGTACACTCCTAGTTATGAGAGCTGTGCAAACCTAGAAGCTCAACATTTTAACATGGTAGGATTCTATTTACACCTTGCCAATGCTTCCCTTGAAATTTTTATCCCACTGAGATTGTTGTAAAGACATTTTTTGACCCGATAGAAACAAGGAATTGGTGTTCAGGTAGGACAGAACACTCACTCTGAACCTGACTTATGCAAAAACACACATTACTTCATTACTCTCCTCTTAGCTTCTGCAGATTGTAAGAAACAATAATTACAGTTTCACTGGGGAAAGGAACAAAGCACTGTATGTTTGTTAGGAGGCTGCCTGGCTCAACAGTCATAGTTACCTTTTAACTGAAGGTTTTAGATTCTAACCTACCAGAACTAATGAAAAAAAATATCACTAGGACTTTTCTATTTAGTTTTCACTACACAATAAATGGAAAAACCTACCAAATCTACATGCTTAAAATTGTTTTCACTGGGACAGAATTCTTTTCAGAATTTATAAGAATATTATTTCCTGAAATTTTGACATATATTAAGAAATACGATTTAATTTTGCATTTGTGATTTTAATGGGTAGAGAACAAGAGGCTTATTTAAGACATTGGAATGGGAATCTGCTTACCTGAAAGCAAAAAGCTTACCATTACCTGCGAACAACAATTATACCATTGTAGGCTACATGGTTCTGTAACATTTGAAATGCTTCATAAAACGGAGGTCTTTTTTGTTCCAGGATTTCGTTTCAAAGAAAGAATAAGTAAAGTTTGTAAATTGTTGACATGGGACTTTCCAATATCCTTTTTACCATCTTTTTTTTTTTTACAAGTTTGCATTATGTCAGAATGAAAAAGCTTTGGATTTTCTTTTTACTGCATGTGTGTGATTTCCCCCCCTCCCTCCCAGATATATGTTGGGGTGAGGAGCCAGTAATTTTCAGTTTTGTTTTTAATTTTATGAAGCAAAATCCTCTCATGCTTCTACCATTCAGGGAGCGAGCACTGGAGCTGCTCCAGCCTTTTGTTAAACAAAGGTTTACTGTGCTGCTGTTCTGCTGGGCCATCTTGTAGATGAAGCACTGCATTTTTCAACTCCTCTTTCATTACTTAGTGCACTGACAGCAAGTTTTTCTAAAAATCTTGAAAATAATTAGCATAAATACCGATTCGTAAATTCTCCTGAGAAGTGTTATTCAAAATGATGAAGTGAGGGAGGTCAAAGTAAACTGGGGATTTAATGAGAAATATTTGGCTTGATTCTTTTTTACTTCACTATAAATCACTAACAACTATTGTACTCTCTTAAAGCAAATTTAAATGTAATGGGAAGTAGTGTTGCATCAGAGTGCTCGTGCAAAAGAAAACATTAAAAGAAATGTTGATTTGATACAATCATGCCAAAACAGTGGAAATACTTTGATTTACAAAATCTTTCTATATAATACATTCTCAATTACTTTAAAATACATTTTAATCTGATCCCATTTATTAGCAAGTAGCAAGCAGATGGAGCAGTTTTTTTCTGAAAGCAGTTTGGGAGAGGTATGTTGTTCCAAGTGCTGCAACTCCACTGATTTACAGCTTCCACAGCTCCACATATTCTGAATATGCCAGTGTTCTATTCAATGCAAAGGAGAAGGGTTTACAGTGCAATCTCACTTTTATGACATAAATTATAAATGAAAATAGTTATACAGTGAAACATTACAATGCCAGACTCACTAACATATACTTAAATTTAAATGAGCAGGTATAATGGTTTTACAGAGACTGTGCTCTTAAAACAATTTTCACTTCAATGTGATCTAGACAGAGAGAATGAGAGATTAAACATCATTTAAACACAGAGAATTTCCATGTGCCACATCAAAACCCCTCTATCTTTAATCATATGAATATTTGAATATCTTCTGAGCTGAGTCATTTGTAGATTATCATACAGGCCTATTTTTACTTAAATTGTTACTTACTGTTGATTTTTTTTAAACTGCCACACATAAACAAGATCATTGATAACATACAGCTTTTGTGTAGTGTTTTAGATATTTAGAACACTTTTTCTAGGTATGAAAAGTGTTTCACAATCACTAATTATTTGTTCACTACAAATACATTATCATCTAGCAAGATAAAATGGAAACAGAAGGATTAAGTCCTTGCTTTTAAGATAAAGACAGTGAAAGGAGGAGGATCAGAATTCAGGAATTGCCATATATTAAAGTTGAGGTATTATTTCAAATTTCTTATATAATAAGGCAAAAACTTGCAAGTGACATTTTAAGAGCAATTGGGACTGCAAAATGGTGTGAAACCACAGGAAATATAAACTGCTTTAGTATCTTTGGATCCTATGGATCTAGACTGGCTCAAATGAGGTAAAAGCAGCTGTATTTACAGTATGGGATGAACCCTTTCAGTGTTATAAAAGTGATGATAAAGAGAAGAAGTAAGTCAGGAGAAAATATTTGATACATCATCTGACTGCCCAGAAAATGGGCCATGAAGTTGGCAACAGGCACTGCTACATTGCATATTGGATTGTGTCCTTACCAGGAACCTGACTGACTTCTAGCAGGATCAGTGGCCATAAGTGCATACCTTGTTCCATGACTTTATCAGAAAATCTAAAGGACTGGGAGTAAATCTGCTTGGGCCATGTGAGCTGGAATGCTGATAAATACCTAATAACAGGATGAACAAAGATAGAAGAAAAAAAACCAAACAAGAACCTTAGGTGTTTTGTTGTGAGAATGAGGAATAAGTTTTGAGCATATCCAAGAATGTAATTTTGTGAAGTATTGGAAAGAAACTACCAAGTGAAATTCAAGAATGGAGAAACTGAAAGAAAAAGAAGAAACTGCTAAATTAATAATGAGATCACCTATTGTACAAAAATGTTACCTCTTAAAATCAGCTTGTGCTCTCCTGTCAACCCCATCTAATTTGCATTGAGAGGTTAAAAGAGGATGGCAGCTGTGCAGTGTATCAGGGCAGGAGAGAGACTGTACATTTTGCAGTACACTTGGTCAAACTGAAATGTAGTGCTGGCACTGGCCCAGAAGGATGAAAAGTACTGGCTTGTGTTGATAAGCAAGTATTAATTAAATAGTGTGAGGGAACCAGAATGAATGATACAAACCATGGCTATATAACTGGTATTAGCCTCTGTTGTTGTTTTTGTTGTTATTGTGTATTAACAGCCCTGAGTACCTGAGGGCTTATTGTGACAGATGCTGCACATGTGCATGTATAAATACTTACATGCACATATATACGTGCAGATAGCAGTGAGAAGGACTTTGGCTTAAAGAGTTATGAGAATTTGAAGCAAATCCACAATATGTAAGATGTGTCATGAGGTAAGGATTGATATGCCTTCTTAATAATGGCTGTAATACCAGAAAATGTGATTAATGGAACTGAAGAGGAAAAGATAAAGACTACAGAAAGATTGAAAGAAGGAGGGAGATGGATAGTTGAGGAGGAAAATACACTGAAACATACTGGCAATTGGTTTAATATATAATAGATCAGTAGGAGAAAAATAGCAATTCCAACTATACCTGTAGGTGCTAATCCTCTGCTACTGGGAACAGCTTGATAGACTTCAACGAGCATAGATTCTTGCCTTGACAGGATTAAACCTAAAAGAAGACAAATGATGCATTAATTCAGTTTTCTCATTCACTTCAACTTCTGTAGCTACCGGAAGACACTTTAATGAATGTTTTATGAGCTAGTTGATTTTTAGGGTTGTCCAGTATAAAAAAAGAAATTAACGGAACTACTTTCCTCAACCAGGTGAACCTACATTATGACACAACTTCAAAACTTTCATACTCTGAAGCCTGCAGAGAAAAAAACAGCCAAAATTTTCATTTGAAGCTAATTCTTAGTTTGTTTTTGCAGCTGCCCACTCTCACCTTTATTCATGGTGACTTTGCTGAAGCAGCACTGCCTCTGTCAGTCTCGTACGCTGGAAGGACTACATCGAAAAGAGCAGGTTGACTCAGCAAGCGTAAGAGCAGCAGGCTGGTTGCAGCCAATTTCAGCAGGAGGAGTTCAAAATTATTATATAACTTGCTCTGCAACCTGTTCAGCAAAACAGATGGAGGGTAGAGACAGATGCAAGGGCAAGAAAGTGTAAGAATCCAAAGGCAGTAGGACAAAGAGGGGAACATCAGAAAGCGACAAATAGAAGAGTGAAGAAGAACTGATTAAAAAAAAAAAGAGTTGATAGAAAACTCCTACACTGTCTGAAGGAAATATAATTGATCGCTGTAATTTTAGTTAGTTAATTTTCTCTTGTAGTTCCTTATATTCAAATTACTCAATAAAAAACCCCACAAACCAAAACACAAACCCCAGAAACATAACACCCTTGCAATTTTACAGTATCATCCATATTCATTATACAATATAAAATTATCAACATTGCAGATTTAGTAGAATGTCATTTCACTTTGGAAATCTTATTTATTCAGAGAAATTCTGGAATAGTTTTGCTGAAGTCAGTGAAGTTACATTTAGTGTAGTACAAAAACACTGTACTGTTAAGTATTTTGTTAGGGAGATTATTAATATTTGCTAGGTTTTGCTAGATTCATATATATTGTTTAGTAAATATTGTTTGGCAGTTAAAATAACCCATCTAATCATCATTCATACACTATTTTTCTAATAATTTAATTAACTTTTTTTTGTGGTACACATTTTCATTAATCAATAATTCCTTCAGCAAATATTTACTAAAGATTTGAGTGCAGTTATGATTCTGTATGGACTGGTTAGATTACTTCTTTTTACATCAGTTTGCTGCTTGCTTGTGATATTTGATGAAGTCATAATATTTATGTCTGATATACCTCCATTAAACTATCACTATACTCTTCTTCAAAGTCTCCTGGAAGAAAGTGAGGGGTCTTTTCATTGCTCACAAACCTTTAGAATAGGTTCATAAACTAATCTGTTCTATATCTTCTCATGTAGAATGGGTACACTCACTGAGAAAGAAAGGTAAACTTGGCTTATTTGAGATGAATCCACACTAACTGTGCATTTCTAGCTCATGAATGATAACATTGGCTGGATAATTTGCTAAGAGTTTGATCAACTTTCTCACACTATATTTCAAGATCAGAGGAGGATGACCTTAAAAAGTGCACCACTAAGGAAAAATACTAATCTAATTTTACTGAAGATAAACAAAATTAACCTTCATTTGAATATGCAAGCATGTGTAGCATTTGGCAACTTAAAACTGTTCTCTGAGGACACAGAAGGCAGTGATAAAACCACTCTTATTCCAACTCAAAAGTTTATTCTTGGAGGCTTTTACACATGAGTAAGTGCTAAATAATAATAATGAGCAGAGACTGAAACAAACTCCTGGTATCTGAAGGGTGTCAATGCAGTCAAGATAAAGAACTGGGAGCTCTTCAAGTGAGTCAGGGTGTGACAAAATCTGTGCTGATGAATGCTGACATCCTGAATAAAATCACTACACGGCTTCACGTAGGTCAAGAAACTACATTGTTTCCCTGAGCCACAATGACAGCAGGGTGACAGAGATTAATAGCTTTGTATTGACTGAGCAACTTCCAGTTCCTTATCTTTGTCAAGTCAAGGCTCTGTCCAAGAGCTGAAATTGTTATTAGACTTATAATTGCAAAGACATTTAAAGGGTTTCCCCTTAAGGGACTATGAAATCCAATAAACCTTTCATAAAACCTCAAGCATTCAAGTGCAAAACCCTTGTCTCAGAGACAGGCACGCTCACAGCCATAACAGGGGAAACCTTGAAGCCTCATACATTGAATAATGTTTGATTTATGAAGTTGGTTTTGAATTTGTATCAGTTGTTTTATTAAAAATATATGAAAGAATGTTTTAAATATGAGTGAGCTGTGTTCACTTCTGTCTTGATCAAGTACTCTATGTGTCTGAGCTGGAGGTCTTTCTTCACCTGTCACTTAGATTCATGAGAGTTCAGGAGTAGTGAATTTGTATTGCTAATTTAAGGTGCTTAATTCAATTTGGACGAGATTAAATCTCAACTCCTCACTGAAGTTTCAAAATAAAAGCTTTAGGATTAGGCTTGGATTTCTTTATTATTGTTGATTTGTAAGGAAATGTTTGCAGCATGTAAAAGATTTGCAGTGCTATATGTCAGATTTACTTAATGAATCTCTTTGAATGAGAGGATGCAGTGTTTTAAAGCAGTAGATTTAATGCTTGTCTCTGTGGCTTACTTAGAGTCTCTTCCAGTACAACACAGTGTAAATTGAGAGATTGCACTGGCCTCAGGAGATACCAGATACTTTCTTTTGTTTAAGAAGCTTGAGCTTTGCTAGAAAATTATTGTGGTTTGTCATAATGCCACTCTGTCATAATTTTCTTTTAATCTATTTATTTACTTACTTCAGAGCTTAAAGGGCTTGTATTGATGCCAGTCATAATAGTGATAGTTGCAGTCATTTTGCAGCAGAGTAAATGGTGCAAAGTAAGGTAGAATCTGCCCACGATTTTAAAGAAGGGAAATCTCATAAAAGTCTACTGTGTTGCATCTCTTACCTTATAAACTGTTGATTTTTTTGCCCGTTTTGTTAAGACATTAAGAAACAAACATTTAACATAATTAAAAACCAGCTTCTTAATATTGATAATCAGGTTTAACAACTATAATGCATTCAGGCACACGCCTTTCATAAATTCATTAATTCTTCCACAAAACTGACCGGCATTCACCAGAACCAGTTGCTCCAAGTTATACAGCTCTAAACTCGTGTCTACAACCACCACAGACTGCTCTCTAGACAGTTCAGAATGTATTGATACGTGTTATCTTCTCGTTTCAGAAGCTGTGCTTACCCCCTCTCATAGTTACAAGCTGTATTTTAGGACCATGAGAGCAATATGGAGGTTATGCCTGATCTTCACTTTTGCTCCAGAAAAGACAGTGTGAGGTTTTTGACAGTAAGAAAATGTGTTTTAGTTTTAGGGACCTGTAAACCTGAGCACTGAAGTGACTGTAAGATCCACGTGCATCCACTGGATTATAAGAAGGCTTATTTCTTGTTATATGTTGCATATAACATATAACATATAACATATGTTATGTCTTGTTATATGATGCAGTATATACATATTATCAAAGGAAGGCAGATAAACATGAGAACTTGTTTCATGCAGTGGTAGGAACATGTTCACTGATGCCAGTGTAGGTAGTGAAATTTCAGTATCATGTACAAAACTCAGCACTTTAGTCATATTGTTGTGAGGACACAGTAATTTGCCTGCTGCCTACACCTTGTTTCCTACAGGGAAAAGAGTCCAAGGAATAAACAGGAAAGAAGTAACAAACTGGAAGGGACACAATCTGGAAAAAGTAGTTGTTAAAAAGCTGACATATGAGGTGAAAACTGAAGAAACAGTTAGTGTTTCTATTTGGTGTTTTGGAGTTCATGAAAAAAGGAATAATGTCATTAATCCTTCTGAGTATTTCTGTAAATATTTGATTTTTGTTGTATTATGCTTTTTCCCTACAGTGTTTTTCATATAAAAGTGTCATGCTAATTTCTAAGTATATTGCCACAAATAAACTTGCCTTTGTTACTCAATTTGTGACAAAAAAAATTAAGCAGTAAAAATGTGACTTAGAGAAAACTGTAATTGGTTAAGTTAGCCCCTGGCAGAAGATGAGCAGCCTGACCATCTCTTCTCTTATTGAACACTTACCAGTAATTTTATATCTATGTATATCAATTAGTATGTATTGCTCTTGTATGTACTAAATAAGAACCCTCTGGATTCTTATTCCCATAAATATACTACATATTCTCTGTCCATAATTATGTGTAAGACAGTGTATATACCAAAGCTGTTTGGCTGCTTTGCTGTTTTGTAGTTTGCTTATCAAAATTGTTGCCAGTTGGTGCAAGTCAAGAAGGCGGAAAGCTGGTGAGCCACTGATCAAACTACAAAAACAACTGGAGGGAACAGGCTAGTCCAGTATCTGCAAAGTACAGTTCCAATTCTTAAATCAATTTTTTAAAGCATTTGAATCCTGACTTAATAACTTACTTGTGACAAATAAAATAAAAACTACAAGTTGGGGGACTACTTAGCATAAAAGGACATTTGGAAGCTGCCTTGTGATTAATACTCTAAATGTGGGAGACTAATTTCAGCTGCTTTTTTCTCGCCTTTTTTTTTTTTTTTTGCCAACCTTTCTTGATAGTTATGGAGTGGGAGCTCTGGCAATTACTGCTTTCTCTCTAGTATTCAGGAACTTTTGGCACTAACCCTGCAGATAGGAGTATTCTGGTAAATTTTTATTGAGGTCTAATTTTTCAATAGCTTTAGCTGTGGGGTTTTATTCTTTGGGGGTTTTCTTGGGCTTGGTTTTGGCTGCTTTTTGATTTGAAATCATCATCGTTCCACAAGTGAAAAACCTCACGTGGGTTAACTCATGAGATTAAATGAAGAGCATTGGCAATCTGGTGAGTGAATGGTATTTTTCAGAGTATATTCGAGTGAGCAGTGGGTGTTGAGGACAGCCCAGGCCTATGCAAGTCCATTCTAACACTTGTTTCACATTGTTTTCCTGTTTATCCTGAGATGGATTTTAGGCAATCTGCTGTTTGCAAATGAGCTTTGCCAGGTCATCCAATTTTCGTTTTTGAGTTCCAGAGGGAGCTACGAAACAGTCCTACCCCATTCATAACAGTATTAATCTCACTGTACAGAACTACAGAGAAGATGGGAAAGGATAGGATAGAATTCATTACACTTTTATCACAGAAAAACATGACATTTCTTTAAAAAGTTTGAATGGAAACAGAAAAAGATGAAAAGATTAAATCAGGCTATTCTTTCTTCCAATTTCTTTTTCTTCAGGATGGCACTTAAGAAGTCTTAAAGAATCATTATTATCAAGCTAAGTAGAGTTCCTATTCTATAATAACATAAAAGGTTTCCTCTTCTTAATTTTGGTAGGACAAAACTTGAAAGATTTCATAAAATAACCAACCAATTTATGCATCAACTGATTGCATAAATATAAAGCTAGAAAAGAATTGTTATTGATTATGGATTTTTTTTTCAGTATAACTGAAACCTAATTTTGGACTGTGTATATACTGAATAAATGTGATGCATTTTACCAGATGTATCATCAGAGATGATTCCTGCCCTGAAGACTTAATAACCCTTATGATTCAGTGACATGCACAAATATAAATCACACAAAGGCAATATGTTTTCAATATATCTGCTACTGCACTTTAAATCAGTGATGTAGATAAGGATATGATAAAATAAGGCTTTGCTAGAGCCTTATTTAAAATAGGTGCCATAAGGACAGGTAACAAACCTTAGGAGGGAAAGGAAACACAGTTATCTGTAGCAAATACCTGCAATGATGTGTTTGTCACCTCTCTGCATGAGTCCATGTTTTAAATTCTACTGAAATAGGAGACACTTGAAGCTGTGATTGTTACAGCTTTCTAATGTTAGGTGTCCTTCATGAGAAGAGAAGGGGGAAGAAAAAAAAAGATAAAGTGGTATAAAAATATTTAGTGAAAAAAACCCTTTGACCTCTTTATTGATTGTTATTTTTTTTTAATATGGAAAGTAAGAAACAATTTATTTTCAGAAGGTATTGACTTCTAGGATCGTAGGTCTGGGAGGAGAATATTTATTAGTTTATATAATCAAAATGTTGAAAATGTTTTTGTTTCTGTAGCCTCAGCTCTGTTTCTTTCTTAAAAGCAATAAACACTGTACACAGGAGTATTGCTAAAGTAGACTTCTGATAGCAACCTGGGGTGTTGGATAAAGTTACATTGCTCTGGGAAAAAAAATACTGGTGTTTTTTATGAGTATTTCTGTAGATGAAAATATTGGGAAGAAGGTGGGGGAAGGGAATGGTATTTGAGCTACCATTTAAAAATTGTCTGAACGTATGGCATGGTTTCTCACAGGTTACCTGGGTAAAAAGAATATTTTTAATATTCTGGGTTTACCAAAATTTTCACACAAGACACTTAGGCATGCAAGATGCAGATTATTATTGTGTGTGGAGAGCTTCAAGTCATATTACTTCCCTTCTTCTTCAGCTTTCTCTTTACTCTGCAATTGGTCATATTTTTTCAATCACTGCATGGGAACATGTACCCACCCACTCAGTGACAGATGAGATAGTGTCATGTGGGACATATTTTCAAAACAAATGGGATTAGGTAAGGTATAAAAACGGTTGGAAATTATTCCTGCTGTTCTGCTGACTTCACTGCTGTTAAAATTTGTGTGAGCAAAAGCTTTATCTCAACTTTTTCTACCTCTCAGCCTTGCATGTTTTAGGTGATGTTTTTAAAGTCAGAATGGGTTCTTTATGACATGTGCGTCATCAGTGCTAATGAGCATGTTTTAGACCAGATGAAACTCATCTTCAAATAATTCCCTTAATATTCCCATGGTCACCCATGGGAATAGAAAAAGGATTAATATAAAGTCTGGCAAAAAGAAGATTCTCATAGTCATAATCAAACATCTTGCTTCAATTCATTTTCTGCTTGGTTTTGACCCTGAACTTGCAGAGACAAATAACAGCACAGGATGTAACCCAAATACATTATCATTTTTTTAGAAATTGCTCTAATATTTGTGTCCTTTCCCCCCCTTTCTTACTCAGTTTACTTGTATACTTATCAGTCTTTAAAAATAACTTTTTGAATAATGAGACTTATACTAGTAGTACTGTTAAAAATTATTTAATAAGGATATTCTTGGTAACAAGTGATCTTTGGACTCTACTAGAAAGTAGAGACTAGTTAAAATTCAAAGTATATTTCAAATAAAACCAATGAAGAAACGTTGGTAAAATGGGTAGGTACTGAAATAAATACACTTAATTTATCGGTCTGTTGCAGAACTGATGTAGTTTTTTATATGAAAAGATCTGTGATTATCTGAAACTCATCAGCTGACAACAGATAAGTTCATAACTTGATAGAATATCTCCCAGATATTTGATATGCAAGATAACAGAAATACGGTTTATGTAGTTATGAGGTTCCCAAGAACAGCTCCTTTGGCCACTGTCATTTCAAAAAAAGTCAGTGTTGTGTTTTCTTGGTGGTGCCAACTGCATCTTCCAGGCCTGTGCCATGAAGGGCATGTTTTCATAAAAATGGCATTCCCTTGCTTCACCAATAATCATTGCTCATTTAGTTACTGTTTGCTTCCTCTGAAGAAAAAGCAGCATTACTCTGGTAATGCTTGTAAGCAGACAATGAGACAGAGTGAGGTAGAAAAACTCACGGCATCTAAGAGCTGCAGATGAGAAAGGAGCTGGAGTGGTGGCTGTACCACTTAAGATCATATGAAAAGGGGACTAGAAGAGTCATGGGGATAAACAGAAGATTATGGTTTGCAGAGAAGGCATTAAGAAAAGGGAGGAAACAGTTAAAGGGCTGTAAAGAATGACCAAAGTTATTCAGTATCAACAGCTGGGTTTGCATTCAGAGAAAGGGTGGGTATGGTCTAAAGGAAAGCAAAAGAGTCAGGACCCAAAACAATGGACAAAACAGCTTTTTCCACTACAGAGATAGAAACAAGGGCTGATCAAAGCTTTCCTTTAGAATAGTTGTTGCTGCCTTAAGAACGGTTGTTGGCTTAAGTGTAGGGGACAGTGTTCATCAAAGAAATTTAGTGCTGCTAAGGCTTAATGTAACAGTTGCAACTGAATATTCAAATATTTTCCATTAGGCAAAAATGTAGAAAGACAACTTAGGTAATTTCCTCATTACTAGGAAATGAAGCAATATTATTTTTGTTACCACAAGGATACTTTTTTTCTTCTGGTAACAGAGACTCATAATGGTAAAGAATTCTTGGAATTTTGTTATGGAATTATGATCTGTTCTAAATGTCCTAAAGAGGCTGCAAATGCTCATGTATTCCAGCTGCCATATGTAGCCAATAATTTCCATCGCAACATCTCTGTGGAAATTGAACAAAATGTCTTGATAGGAACAAAATTAACACAGGTCACACATCACTCCATATGGCAAGTCACTGTGCCAAGACAACTCAAGGTGCTTTGTAGTAGATGGAAAGTCACTAACAAATACCTTTTTCTGTCAAACAGCGTTTCTGTTATCTAAAGAAAGTTTGACGTCCATGTCTTCAGCCAAGATCCATCAGTGGTTTTCCATTATTTTATTACATTAGTTTAATCTGACCTAGAACAAAATATAGATGCCTAAGCACAAGCTCTGTATCCTTGTGTACTCACCTCAAATACCTTGAGAAGAGAAAAAAATCGGCATTGGAATGTTTAAAAACAATCATTATAAATTCTTCCTTGCTGTTCTAGTGCTTGACCTCTACAGTGCTTGTGTTCTCTTCCTGCCTCTGTTCATCTCCCCCTTCTTTTGCATTTCAGCTGTGAAAAAACAACCACTTATAAAATTTTGGATTATGTATGAGAAACTGCCTGCAACTTTACCTCCTTTCAGCTTTGCCTATGAATGTTCACTGAGAACAGGATTCACAGTTTTTATCCTGGCTGATTCATACACATCAGGCTGCAGCGTGAAGGTTCTGTGACTGAGCCAGACCAATTCAGTCTCATGGTATCACTGAATAGAAAGTTCCTCACTCAACTTCTGCTTGCAGAGTCAAAATTTTACATCTTAACTATATATTGCACACAAAATTGTCTACAAAAGCACTTTGGAGCCCATATTGATGGGCTTATGTCTGGAATTATTAAACCCCATAATACTGCCCCTTGACTGGCATTTTCCTGCTGTATACTACATGCAGGTTTACAACCTGTGTTTCTGAAAATTCTTTATAAATAACACACTATCATGACCCACATGTTGATGTTGATTCAAAACCAAACTTAAACTTGCAGTATGTGCCACTAGTTTCTGGTTTGCTGAGATGACATATTAGTTCTTAACTTGGTTGTCAGGAGACATCTTGATATATATCACCTGCTGCAGCACCTTCTGCATGAGTAATCTAACTATGGCATGGCATTCCTAACTTGGGAATGTTGTTATTCTTCAATATTTAATACAATAAATTAAATAGATAGGTTTGATGGGGTATTGAGAGCAATGCTCCTAGTGAAATGGAGGGTTTGAAAGCAGTATGGTTTTGTATTGCTCTGATTAGACTAAGCACATCCTAGAATTCTGGAGACATAATTTCTATAACAACATAGGTAAAAGCATAGTGCATGTTTCTTTTCCTTGATGCTCATAGGATTGTCAACAGAGGAAAGTTAAATCCCTTCTGTGAATCTCCAATCTCCACATTTCTAATGAGGCTGAGAGTGATCTGCTCCTTAGGGCCAGGTTTGAGCGCCTTTGAAATCAGAAAGAATTTTTCTGTTGCCCTTAATGAGGTTGTATCAGGCACAGTCTGAGTGTTATTCTGAGTTGGGATCTAGAAGTGTTATGTAGTAAATTCATTTTTAATTTTGCCAGCAATTTTAAGGGGAGTTTTAAAGTGCAAATGTCTCGTGTCTCTTCTAGTTAAGTAAACTATTGCTGCAAAGTTTACAAGAACTTCACAACTTCAAAATTACCACAGGAAACAGGGATTGGATTTTTTTGGTAGTTTTCAGTGTTATGATTGTGCATAAATAGTTACATTATAAACCCTTTTTCCTTTTGCAAACCAGTGCACTGAGAGCTGTTGGAGAACAGTGTTTTTGGGCTGAGCAACCATCAAAATATTGCAGATGAACATCTGAGGTACTGTAGAAAAACATACTGACTTTTCAAGTTGCTTGCAGTGTGGAAGAGAAGGTCATTCACTATGTAATCATGACTCAAAGAATTAATATTTTAAATATGATACTGTGTTCTTCATGTGTTCTCATATAAATACATAGTGGTTTTCATAATGCAATAATAATTTCCTATGGTAACCACCACCATTTTCTATGTTAGAAGATGCATAAGTAAATGGAGATATAAAATAGCCATATAGAAAATCAGTTTTAAAAATGGAAATGAAATGAGTTGAAACACACTGTATTATTGACAAATATTGCATAATTTGCCATATATATATATTACATAGCCATATCTTATCTTAATGGAAAATGACTAATTGTAATTTGTATTCCTTTTCTTCTATTATCCAAACAAATGTCTTGTAAAATATTTTGTGAAGTTCTTAGGAGAATTACCTTTTCCCAGGGTATGCATTCACAGTAGCACCAAGGAGCAAGTTTCCTGGTCTGTTTTTTTCCCTTTTGTCTGTTTGGTAAGGAACACAGTGGACACCCATTCTCTTGTTATCCTTTATATGAAGCTCTCTATTCCAACTTTGTAATCTCACAGATCAGGATTAACTTCCACTATAGGCTGCATTCATTTTAGGGGGATTTGCTCACAATATTGAAAGACAGGATGATATAAATGGATTAGAACTCCTGGGTCTTTTTCCCCATCTCATTCTCATTGTGCTTTGATCTTCCCTCTTGTTCCTTCAGGAAGCTGAGTTTCAAAATGAGAGAAGATTCTGCCCGTTAAGCGTGAAAGACTGATGTTTGATGCAAGGAGAGCATCTGCCATGTTAATAGATTTGTCAGAGAGCTAAGTGCAGAGCTACTATCTTTTGTTCTGGGTTTGTACAGTGCCTAAAAAAAAAAAAAAATCAGTGCTGATACTTGACTGAAGCTCCTGAGAGTGTTTTCTATTTTACTCTCTCTGATGGGAAGCTGGTCCTATGATAATTGTTTAGAAGAAGGAATATAAATGCTATTCTTGTAACACCCAAATTCCTAAAATGCTGCCTATTTATCTCCATTGAGAGTGTAACTTTAAACAAAGCTGAGAAAATCTTTCATGAAGGGTTGCAAACTTACTTGTTGAGAAAGTTAAATGCTGGTCAATGCTTCCAAATGCTGGTCTAGGGCTTGTTTCCTCCACAATCACATAAGCTCCCTGCCCTTTAAAAATCAGTTGTCATTTGTCTGCCTCTGAATGAGAGCATTCCAACTAACCTATTCCTACCAGAAACCAAAATTTAACAGAACTGAGCCTAAAGATTTAACAGATACTGTTAGTCTCTACACATTTTTCAGATTTTTATTGTACATAACTTTTCAGTCTTGAGCCTCCTGTGTAATATAAGGTGCTGGAAACTCAGGTTATTACCAAAGTGGCAGCCTCAGGCAGAAGAGAAAATTGGCACAAAAAGACACACACTTACTTTCCTCATCCCTTTTCCTGCCTTCTGGCTTTACCCTCCACTAATGTACCACAAACTTCCAGAATTCTTGTTTCTGAAATATGTGGACTCCTAATGTTATCTTTGCTGCATTCATTACAAATATTTTAAATGTAAAAAAAATGTATTAAAACATTGCTGTCCATGCATTTTTCTCTGTAATTCAGTCTATCAATTTTTACATGAGGTTGCAGCAGGATACCACTCCTACAGTAACAGTTTAGCATTCCAAAAAGCTGCCACAGTTGCATTTTCCTCTTTTCTCTCAACTTATTTGTAACCTGAGTAACTTTATTTTTGAACACAAGCAACTCTTCTCCAAAGCTTTTCCCCTTCCCCAAAAGATCAATATGGCAATCTTATTTCCCTAAGGCACTGATTCAGTTTCTGCTGAAAATTGAAGCATCTTCACTGACTTCAGAAAGATCCAGTATGGCCTGTTCAAAGACAAATCCAGAATCTCCTGCTTGATAGAACTGAAGTAATGATTAAAATTAGAAATTTTCTCTGGCTTTTGGGCTGCTCAGGTGTCCAGGTTTTCATAAAAAGCCATGAGAAGGTGTAATTTCTTGGTACCTGGGAATAACCAACACTTTCCATTCGCATTCCTCTTCTAGAACAGCTAACAGGGAGATGAAAGTTCTAACTTTGCTGAAATGCCCTACTCGAGGAGCTGACTAATGACAGAGGTGAGGATTCATTTTCTTTCAGTTCACCTGTCATACAGAACTAGCCATAGGACTATTTTAACACTTCACACAACCACATTTTGCATTGCATTTATAGATTTCCTGGTCTTCTGAAGGTTATCTCTGATTTTGTTTGATGGATTGCAGTGTTGAAGTACAATGTTGTTGCATTTTTACGTAAATCCTTTACTTCACCAATGGGCTGAGAGAAAGTTGGCCAGATACACCCGCAAGCTATTGCAGTGTTTGTGTGTTACTGCTGTCAAACAAAGAAAGGGAGCTGAGCACTCCCATTTGTTGAAGTAGTTTTGTGCTGTTGCTCACAGGTGGCTGGAATTCAATTGACTAAGTGGTTTCTCCAAGCACAGTACCTGTCATATCTTGTCTCCTTTTCATAACTTCAAAGATATGAAAGTCATAAAACCAAGCCCAGAAAGGGTCAGAAGCCACAAGCTTCTTTGATTGATGTTTTGTCATATTTGGGCTCATTACTTCACCAGAAACCTTCTCTTCTAAATTTCAGTACTTATGAACTCCTGCAAAATAAATATTATTAAAAACTGGGTAAGAGGGTCAGAGTGAATGTAAACAACATTCATGAATCAAACCCTTCTGCCTCCAGGATGCACTCAGAATAAGGAGATACAACAGAGGTTACATTCAATGTATTTGTTATCTGTTTCTTTGACCTTACAGCCACCTTAAAGTGCTGAACCACTGTTGAAGGAAATATTTTTTTGCTGCTGTGTACAGAAGTTTCTTTCTAATGAACACCACAGGGTTTACTGATGGCTCTTAATGAGTTAGGAACAAGTGTCCTGCAGGTAAATTGTCACATATTTTTAGAAATAAACCAATCAATGAAGGTGATGTATAGAATTATAGAGTTGTCTGTACTTTTCCAAAAGAGAAAACAAATATATCAATGTCCTTAACGTTTTATATAAAAGACACTTAAGGAGCTGGCAAAAACTCTGTTTAGACCTGTGTTTCAGATCTTAAGAATCAATAACAGCAGTTAAACTGAGATTTAGGGACTCTTACAAACAGAACCAGTAACAGTATTCAAAGGAACAAAGAATCTGAGGGTTGTCACAGTAGAAGAAAAGTCTGATTTTGCCACAGTGTCTCAGTGCTTGTTTTCAGGAGGTATCTTTTGGGAGAAATAGCTGCCTCTGACTGTTACTGTAACATACTCTGTTCTAATTCTACATAACCTTACTGCTATGTTTTAACAATGCTTTTGGCTACCTTAATAACATGTGATAGAAATCTGGTATTATTCTAGAATTCAACCAAGGCAATAAAATTAGGTACACTTTTTAGCAGACATATTTATATCTGAATATAAACCAGGATCTACCATTTATGAAATGCACTTAATTGTATTTAGTGTAAGGGAGACATACACCTTTTCTTTATGCATAATGCATTTATATAGTTCTTTTTTATCCTTAAAGATACGTTTATGTCTTAGTACAGTATTTGCATCTATGTGCTGCACATACAGAGATTGCTTCATTCTCTACTGAAATGCAGCAGGCCTTGGCCAGCACTTGCACTGCCTGGTGCCCAGGGAGTGGGACTCTCATGATTGAAGGATCAGTGCAGTGTCTCATGGGAAGAGCCTCCTGCACACGGAGGTCTGTTCTGTCAGTCATGCTGGGCTTCCTTCAGGTTTTCAGTGTGAAATTCTCAGGAGTCTGAGAGCTCTGTTTTCAAAATTTGATGATGTTAGGCTTACATAATAAACCCTATGTTAGATAGAGTTTTCATTTTTAAGAAATTTAACCTGGGCCCCTACTCCATATAAGTCAAACATAACACCTCTGGAAGACAAATGTATAGCTGAGCTAAGTCTAGTAAGAATTCCACATAGTTCTACATATTTTGTGCACGTTACTTAAAACATTACCTTCCTTACTACCTAGACTTTCTATGTGCAAAATGGAGAATTGTGTGATTGTACAGTTTTAAAGTATTTTCCTTTTTCAAATGAAAATTTTTTTTTTTTAAATTAGATAATATATCTGTAAAAAGAAACAAGTTTTAAAGACAGAAAATCAGGATTATTCTGTGTGTGTAAATGTAATATGTTATAGATGCCCTTGCAGCAAGAGATTTTTGTAAGCCTAAACATGATTTCTTACATCTTTACATGGACATTTTGATTTTAGTTGTACCACACAGAATAAGGCAATTCAGAGTACATAGCATAAGCCCCAAATTGTAATAAATCAGAACTAAATTAGTTTTTGTGATTTTCTTCTTACATGTGATTATCTCTGATTTCTTAATGCTGGGATTCTTTTAATTTATTTAAGGACACTTTTTTCGAAAAGAAAATGTTACTTTAAACTATTCTATGTTATTGTTCCTGATGGAATACATACGTGAAGAAGATCACTCTAGTTTTTATAAGAATTGTGAAAGATTACATTGGGGTTTTTTTGTTGTTATGGCTGCGTTTCTCTGAAATCCCTTCCTCTGACTGCATGGAACAAGCAGACTTAGGTTATTGTATAACACAGTTGTACTTCTAGTTTGTTAGCAGAAACATAATTACACCTGAAATCCTCAGTATTATAACTAAGCCAGAACAAATACTTACAGCTGCTTCTGACTTCAGGAATTAAATAGTATTGAGGTGGTCAAAATTCTGAAAAAGATCCTCCATTTTTATTTTGAACTGGAAAATTTTGAATTTATTTCTTTTGATTTTTACGGATTGAAAATTTTTTTCATTTCCATGAAAAAATAGTTTAAAATCACTTATTTTAAATTTATCTTTATCTTCTTTCTTCCCTTTGACTGCAAGAATATGGAGGATATTTAGAATTCAGAGTGCCTTTGGTCACCACTTCCAGGTTTCTGTTTTCATGGTGCATATTTACAATGGAGGAAAAAAATAAAAAGGAGAAAGGGAATAAGAAATTGATTGCAACAGAAACTCCTCTGCCTTAGCACAACTGAAGAGTTGACAAATTTAGTGTATGAGAAAGAGAGAGGTGAGACTGGAGGTCTCTTATACTATTCCTTGCTACTCTACTTGCCAGACAATATAAGAAAAAGTCCCTGGAGTTTCATGTGATGACTTTCCATTTCTTGAGCATCTTGTGTGTTGTTTCCTAACTTTTTTCTTTAGACCATTGGTGACAAACCATGTTTTTTGTTGGGTGTAAAATACATTTTGGAAAACACTGAAGTGTATAATTGTGCTCAATCCAGGTTGGCAGTGCTGCAAATAGTGGCAGTAATGCCTGTTGTTTACCATTGTGGCTGCAGAATATTCCAAAAACCTTCTTCTTACTCCCACTTTAAACAACAATAAAAATACTTATCTCAGCAGTGGAAGAACAGACTTCTCTACATGGCCAAGAGCTACATTTACTTATGCAAAACTAAAGATGGGCATTAAATATTTATATATCTCATTTATTTGAAACTGCAGCCCCATAAAGAACAGAGTGCTTTGGGGTTGTTATTAACTGCTCAGGTTTTTCTGACCTGGGTTTAATTCTCAGACTGCTGTTCTTGAAATTGTCACCTTGTATGAAACATTCCAAGAAAATGACAACACTGTTTTGAAGTGTAAGAGAAGAGCACATGTTTGTCCTGTGCAGTGACCTCAGAACACCCTTTAGATACTTGTACTTTTGTCTTCACTAGTTCAGTTCAAGAATTTAGTTCCCATATGAGGGTTGATCATTTTATCACCATTTAGGTGTCTTAAAGGTTTTCCTTATTGTTCAGATACTCATTTAGTACATTTCTACGAGTGACAGACTTCTGATTCTGAGTAAGTCCTTGCTTGTTTGCTGTAAATATGATGTTTTTTGCCTGCATTAGCTGCTTTGTTGCCTGGGGAGAGGCAATGTGGAAAATGTTATTTAAGGAAAAAAAATGTCCAACATGCTGCGGGAGAGAGTCCTTAGTTTCAAAGCAGTAGGGACTGGAATCACAAACTGCTCTTAATGACAGACTGGGTTATGAATTTCTAGGTAATAATTATGAATGCTACTTGTAATGCAGTTTTCTGAACTCTGCTTTTCTGTGGAAAAGTCTTTGCACTTCTGTAAAGTTTTCCTGCTTTGGTTTTAGTTTTGTTGAGTTGCAGAACATACCATTATGTTTTATTTCTCTCTCATAATTTTTAATCAATGTATATTTTTCTTGTACTTTCATTTTTAAATGACTTCTTGCACTGTAGAATCACTCAAACATTTGAAATACAAGAAGAAAAATATAAAGTTTATGATGCATCTCTAAAAGTCAGTGGTCTGAAAAAGTTAGAGGTATTGATACATACACGTACATACATGTTTCACAACAGATTAATGGGTTATTTTACAATAGGGCAACAGTATAATCTTACTCATATGCAGTAATTATTTTTCTGTTGGGTCTGCTTTGTAGCATATTTCAATTTCTATATTATTTACCCATCTGTTTTTTCTGCAACCAGTAGAATATTATGGATTCAATTCAGAACAGAAATTGGCCCCTTGTCTGTAATTCGTATTAAACTCTTTGTTAATTTTGCTAAAGTTTACTGTGTAGTTACAGCCCAATCTTGAAGATACCCATTCAATTGATAAGTATAATTGTCTTAGTATCAGTTGATTCAGTATTACCATTTGTTAAAGCTGATTTCACTTCTGGAAATAGAAATTTACAAAATCAAAGTAGGTTTTAAAACAAAAAAAAATGTGCAAAGGCAACAGTAGCTCATTGATTAACCTGAGATCATGATAAGATATGAGATACAAATCTTGTCTAATGTTTTACAACTTGTCTAAGTTCTAAGGTCAGAACTAGTGACACACAGTCCTTGAATGCTGTTGTTATTTATAACATGCAGAAGCTCAGCTTTCCACCTGGAATTTTGTCTAGGCTGTTTATTTAGGATATAAAGATCAACTGAGTATTAGGAGAGCTTGGAGTGCCTTGAGAAGATTATTTTGAAACTCATAAAAAAAGGAAACTAGCCTTTGATTAGCTGCAGATATGAAGAATATAGCAAAATAACATTCATATTAAGTCCATCACTTAAGCTCATGAGCATTGAGAATGTACCTCTCTAACTTTTCCGTTTGTTTTGAAAGATGACCTAAGTAAGATTATTTTTTTAAATCTAATTTACTTTTCTTGTCTCTAATGAGGCTGAGTTGTAACTGTTTGAATTGTAGCTGGTGTTTCTGTTTGATCTGTTAGTTCAAATATGCCATGTCACATCAAGGAACCCTTGATTTATTTCCACATCTCTTGCAGATGGATTTGCCAAGCAAACAATTTTCTTAGAATTATTTAGATTATTTTTGGCATTTTGCATTTAGTGAGAAGAGTGCAATAGATCACATTTTTATTAACATTTCTAAATGTGTGCATATTATACTGTATGCATCTACACACAAAATCAATATTTGTTGAAGCTTGTTAAGATGACTGACAGGCTGGTTATTGCTTCTGCCCTCAAGTGACTGTCCACATGTATATTCCCAGCCATTCACTAACACTGACTGATTTAGGCTTAAAAATGCACGGGCTTGAGACTGATCCATAGGTTTATAGGTTGTGCTTCCTCTCTTCAAATTCGTGGTGTATAGATTCTTTTACTATCCAAACAATATTTGTTTTGTAATTGAGATACATGCAACACATATAAGAGTTTAGAGCTTTGTTTACTTAAGATATATTCAGAAAAATTATGTCTTTATTAACAGTTCTGGCAAGTAGAAGTGTAAAATAGAAATACTTGAAATGCTTGAATTCTCTCAAGATAATTTATTTTCCTAAATCACCATATTGGAGTGAAACAAAAAAAAATATTAGGAAAGTTTAAAAGCTCTTTGAAATAATCCATAAAATAGATTACAAAGTAAATATAATTTCAGTTAATCATGCTACTGTTTGCTAAGTCCTCAGTGGAGAAGTAGCAAAATATGAAAATCAGATTTTTTAAAAAAAAGTCAACTGGCAAATTGAACAAAACTTTTTTCTCTAGGAAAGGGCAGATCTGACAATAAGGTTATTTACATACACTGGAACAAAATCAATGAAGTAATTTTACTTTCTGTTTTCTCCTCTGCTGTATGTAGGTGCAATAAGTCATCTTGACTGGCTGAGCAAAGAGTGATCTTGGAGGCTGTGGGGCTTTCTTTTTATTTCCAAAGCTGTACATGTCGCAGCTCATGAACAGACTCTTTTCCCAGATTCATTTTCTGCAATCCTTTTTATGCTGAATAGTTCATTAAAAAAAATATTAATCATACCTTTCTTGAGATGCCCTTTTGCACAGCAGGTTCTGAATTTCTCTCTATTAGACTCAGTGGAGAGCACTGACATTGGCCCCTCACCTTCTGATCGCTGTTAAACGTTGCCAGTGGGGCCAACAGTCCCAGTGCACTTACCCTGCCAAAGGCTGTGGCTGAGTCCTTTTATGTGCATTTAAAACTGTTCTTAGAAAAGGAGACTCTGCCTTTCATTCAGGTTTCACAGAACTGTCTATCAGGTAAGCAAATGGGAGGTCAGATCTCCTCTAGCAAGTCTTGCTTTTGCTGCAATGAGGTTTGTAAGACATTAGGTTTGTATGACGGTATGGGCAAAAAAAAAATTCTTAAATCTTACCCAGAAATTAGAAATGAATTTGTGAATAAGTAAGTGTTCTGGAAAAAGAGACTGTTCATGAGCTGCTTCCTGTGGGTGTTGTTGAAGTATTGTTTTCCTCAATCCCAAGTAAGTTTGTGAATACCAGATTTTGGCATATTTCCCACTTAGCCAATTGTATAAAATTGAGCATTTACACAATTGTTAAATTCTGCCCAGGTTATTTTTAGATCTATCATTCATTTCTTCAACCAGTCTGGAGGCAGACACGTGTAAAAAGCAGACAGTATTCCTTTTAAAACTAACATATAATGCAACAGAAGACTACTTCTTACTGTTTTCAAGCACAGTCATATTAAATGGAAAGTAGGCCACAGAGATAGATGCTGAACCTATTTTTCTTAGTGTTTACAGAAAACAATTGGAAAGAAATTATATTCTGTGGGGAGTTAAATTATATCCAGTAGATCAGTGCTCTGGTCCTGTTCTGAGCAGGCAGGAGAACTTGTTCAGCTGTCTGCATGATGCTGAATGAGACCATGTGGTTTCCCCATTTGTATTCATCACGTGCCAATTCACTACAGGTAGCAGCTATTTCAAAGACCCATTCCCATTAAGGCAGATAAAGATTTAGATGAAGTTACTAGAAATAAGAGCATTCTCTTGTCAAACTGAAATGCTGTATATGCTGCAGGATACTTTAGTCTTGTAACAGCACACAGTATATATTTTGTGATGTGCTCCCTCTTATGCGTAACTGTTAAAGAGCAGAGTTTGGTTCTTTGTTTGTTTGTTTGTTTGTTTTCCTTTTTTTTTCTTTTTCTGAAAATGAATCTCATTTGCAGAAGGTTTTTTTTTGAGGCGGAGGACAGGTTAATCAGCTGTCTTTGCAAACTTTGATTATGAAATAAATTCAGCAATGCACCTTACAACACACTAAATCTTGATCATAAAAATAATACGAAGGTAGCATCATCATTCCTTCCTTAGCTCCTTGAAGTTTTGCTCTAAAATACTGCAAAGAGCTAAAAATTTATAAACTGCACAAAGTAAAATATCCTGTATTTCTGAATTACCCATTGATGTTAAAAATTATAGAGTTTCCCTCTTCTTGTGTATGCCAGGAAAGAATCTATTTCGTGTGGGTGGCTGTCAGAACAGTGCAAAGTAGTCTTTACAAATATATGGCACAGAAAGATTTTTGTTTATCCGTTTACTTTTAAATTCAGTTGTGAAACTGGAAAAATAACACTGGACACTATTTTGAGAACTGAAATAGTGCTTTGATCCCATGCTTTGAGTTTTTCAAAGGGACAAATCCTCACTCACTGTGAATTTGTGTCCCTCAGCCTATGCATTGTTTACTGTTGTCACAACTAGTGGTTCCTGAGCTATGTTGTATGTGACTGTTTCTTTGATGTGACTGTCATTTTTTATGTGACCTGTGTCTGGGGAACCACTTTCACTGATCTGAATCAGTTCAAAGAAAGTCCAACAGAAGAGGAGGGAGGAAGAGGGCATAAATACTAAGGTCATGTTTCTTCTCAAAGTGTTGGGCTGCCTTGCCTGGGGAAGCCACCAGTAAAAAGGCTGATCCTTTCATAATGACTTTCTTAAGTTATCAGGAGTCATGGCTTCAACCTTTTTTTTTTTTTGGGCTTGTGAATCAGATGAAGTTGCCAATATCCATTCTTTTATGTCAGACATTTTACAGATTCTGAAGCCTAAAATGTTTGCTGTCATTATTTAACAATTGTGATTATTATTATGTTATATATATTAGGTTTATTGAGAAGATACACAAACACACATTGCCTTATCAGCTTGATCTTCTACATCTGTTTTTCTAAAAACTGTTGAAAATCTGGAACTAAAACTTTTCCTGTTCTTGAACCTACTGCTTGTTTTTGTGTGTAGTCTATTTATTTCTGAGTGGTTTCTCAAGTCTGTTGAATACATATGGTGATCTACAAAGGAAAATAAATACTCAGTTTAGGATGTTATATATAGCATGCCAAGTAGGGAAAAAAAGAAAGACATGTATGCCTGTTCTAAAAATTTCAGAAGAGAATCACTGACTGAAGGTGATGTCCTGGTTGTTGGAAATGCAGAAGCTCAAGTTATGTAAAGACATTTCTGGTTTTAGTTCCTTTGATTCTGGGCTGTCAAATATGTGACACAGGAAGTCTGGTGTTTTGGAGATTTTCTTAGATGTGGCTTCAAGTGAATGTTTTGGGTGCTCAGGACTTTTTGCATTGGATACTTGGTGCCTCAAATGGAGCAGCAGCACACTTTATAATTCAGTCTTCTGTGGGCACTGTATTGTCTGGCAAAAGGCTGTAAGGAAGATATACCATGCAGTGGTTTTGGGAAACAAATAAGATTTGTAGCTGAACCAATTATTTTCTCACTAATCAGCTTTTTGCTTTTTTTTTCAATAGTACTAAGAGAATAGCTGTCCTACTGAACCAATGTGGATTTCAAGAGGGATCTGTTCCAGGGAAATTTGCTACTTGCTCCTTTGTATGGCAAGTATTACAACACTTCTATCTGTCATGCTGAAAGCAAATCAAATAATAAAATGGCACTGAAGCTTCTCACCTAGACAGTAAGCAGTTTTAGTCCTATTTTGCAAAGATGGAAACTAAAGTAGAGCCATGAGAAGCAAGGAAGTGCCAGACAGAGGACAGTCATGTCTTTCTTCAGTCTGGTAGAACAAATTTTCTTTGACACTGGACTCCAAAGCTGGTCTGACTGGGACCTGGACAACTTCTTCACTGTAGGAGCATCCTGTTAAACAGAGTGGATCAGGATTATGAAGATCAGAAGCCTTTTGCCACATAAGGAGGACATGTGGAACACAGCAACAGAAGTGAATGACTGTTGAAACTGGTTCCAAGCTGAACCAGTCCAACCTTTGATGGGTATCCATGATAATGAAATTAATAATAGAAACTAATGTCTTTGAAAACAGTATTTTTTGACCCCTAAGCCAGAATTACATTGGGAAAACTTTGGCTAGTGGTCAAAACTGTGTGGTGTTCTGAACTTTCAAGTGTTTCAGTTTCTACCTTGATCACTGCCTTTGTTTTTTTTAAGGTTTAGTTTCAGTAGCTGAAAAGTGGTAAACTTGTAAGTGCTACAGGTAAGTAAGAGAAGTAAGTGGCCCACATTCAACATAAAAACCCCCAACAAATCCACAGACAAACAGTTTGTCTTACAAGTTCTTTTTATGCCAATTGCTTAAAACCACTGCCTACCTAACCCTGAGATATTGGGCCAAATCTAAAATGGTTTTCAAGTTCAAGTTCAATTTAATGGCATTCTGATTTCTTTATGGGAAGCATTCCTTTATGAGAATCAAACACGTTTCATGAGTATAGATGTAAGAAGTGAGTAAACCTCAAATTCCTCTGGTGCTGAAACATTGTGATTTGCCTACTAGGTTATACCCTGCCCACCCAGTAGGTTGGTGGAGATAGGATGCAAGACAGGAAGTGACTAAAATTCAGCATTAGGTTTTACCATTAGAACTTTTTGTACTTAGCATTATCTTAGGTCTACTGCCTGTTAGATAAGTCTTTTGGAGACAATGACTTAAAAACAAGCATGATCTTTTAAAAGCAATGTAGTATATCTTCTATTTGGACTGGATTTTGACTTTGGACTGTTCAGGCCAGTACTGTGTTTTTTAGAGTGACCAGAGTATCTGGGTCAGCCAGCAAATGAGGTAGAGATAAGGTGTCTCTGTCCAGGAGGCAGAGACATTAAGTATATTACCAAGGAAAAAAGGTGCTCATGTCGGAAATGATACTTTAAAGCAGAGCTTTCCATTATTTGTCTCCCCTGTAAGCTGGACAGAACATGTAACCCATAGAAGTGACAGCAAGAGGAATTAATGTCTTCTAAGTGTTTACTGGCTGCTTTCTAAGTTATTCAGCTGCTGTTTCCACGGAGCTCACAGTATTTCCACAGAGTGCAATGAGAGTCAAATTTAAAAGTGCACTTTCTGTTAGGTGTAAAACACATGGCTAATGAATAACTATTCCTGCTGATGTTAACATAGGTTTTGTAAATGGAGTTAGGACAAGACCAACTGTACTATAAAATTTCTTATGAAACTACGGAAAGCTCTTGTTGATGTGACTGTCCTTTTTTTTCTCAAGAATGAATAAACATTTCTGGAACATTGATAATCTAGAAATTGTTAGTTCTGATTTTTTTTAAGCCAGTTTCCTCAAAAGTGGCATCCTTGTGACCTAGCCATTGCCATGTACCTCCTTAATAACATTTGAACTTGCTTGACCAATTTTAAACAGGTTTGTCACAGGGTGAAAGACTCAGATGTTTTTTAACTCCACATTTCATGAAAAGGAGTGTTACATATTGGAGAGCGAGAGAGAGAGAACTGTAGTTGTATCCTTACTCAGGGAAAACAACAAAATTCATCTTTTATTAAACATCAGAGACTCCACATAAATTCACCCTTGAGACACAAATCTCAACTAAGATATTGGACTTTGACAGTTTTGAGGCTCACAAATAATCAGGTGGGTTTTTTTCTCTCTACTTGAACAACCATATGCTTTGGACTGGAATAACTTCAAACATTAAAAAAAAAATTAAAAATGCAATTAGATCTTTAATGAGAGCACTCAGATCTAATTTAGAACAACCTGAACTGAGCATGAAATGGCTTTAAAAATAGCAGGGCACTTAGAAAACTGAAAGGGCCATGTAGAGAAAATACAGATTTACATAGTTCAAAAGATTGTATGAGTAAAGATGGGGATTTGCTGCTGCTATTTCTGGTGCCACTTCATTGCCTAGAGAAGAAAGGGATGAGGACTTTACATAGTTTGGAGTTTAAGGAACGATTTGTCATCCCTGAGTTACCATAGCATCTGGTTTCCCTGGTTACCGGTGACCATGGAAGGGACACTAGGGAAGCTGCAGGCTGGTTATTTATTTATTTTTTTGAGAAGGGAAAAGAGAGAGATAGAGGGGTCAGAGAAGATTTTTGTGTGTGTGAGAACAGAATGTGAGGATAGTGCTGGAGGATAACAGTTGGGAACAGATTTTGTCTGAAATGGAATTTACAGATTTCAGTGCAAGGAGCTAAAGTAGTTGAAATAAAAAGATTGGCGGTGAGAAACAGAAATTCTGATTTAAAAATGAGGAGAAGAAGAACTATAAAGCCATCTGCTTGTTCTACTGGATATAAGAAATCAGTTGTGTCCATACAGGTGATACAAGGTGTGATTTGACCAGATTTTTTCTCACTTTACCGCAGTAGCACTTAGGGTGGGTGGTCTAGAACTGGTTCTTCCTGTGCCAGGAATTTTACAAAACCAATCTACTTCTGTCATAGGCAGCATGTTTCTTGCTAATCCAGAGGATTGCTTTAGTAGTTCTTGTGGCTGAGACTGCTGAGTGGGTCCCAGAATGGAAATTTAAGGGGATCCTTTTAGTGTTTCCTCATGGCCTGCTGCAAAATTGTCAACAGAAAAATAAACATGGCAGGTTAGAAGAAAAAGGGCTTACAGCTCGTTTGTTGGTTGGTTTCAACAATAATAACGTTGATTTTCCCTTGTGCTTTCAAACTTATCTATTTCATGTCCAGCAAGCCTTCTGAAACATGTCACACGTACCAGACACCCAATGCAACAAACATTCCTGTGCAGCTTTGGTTTTGATATTTGGTGGAAGGCAAAGGAAGGCAGTAATTGCTTTCATCCTTTAGACTTGTTGACACTTAATCAGAACTCAGATTTCCAGGGAGGAATTATTGAGGCTTGGGGAATTTTTGACACCTCTACATTAGTAAAATATTTTTTTAGACATTTTAATATTCTCATTCCACAAAGACCTGCTCATGTCAGAGAATCTCTTACAGCAAATTCCCACAATGCAAGAGTGGCTCTCTGCTGTTCCAGTATCAGAGGCAGCTTAAGTGGAAACACATTTCTGTTTTCTCTCTGTGTTCTATCCATGATACACATTTGTTTGTTTTCCTAATTTCTAGGGCAAATTACAGGTACTTGACTGGACCAGCTTCTGTCTATTCTTAAATCAAAACTATACAAAGGCTTAATATAAGAATACTAAACTTTATCATGTGTAAACTCTTGGTTATGACTGAAATTGTAAATCACAGTCTTTAATATGCTCTTTTATTTCTTTTCATGCAGGCCAGATGGTAGGAAGCAGATGATTTTACTAGTTAGATAATTTTCAGCATGTGATTACAAGGTTGTGAGTAAATGCATCATTTTGCTATATTTCATTACTGAGCTTGTTGATGTCCCATTCAGTAAAATTTAGTAAATAAGTTTTGTTTTTTCAAAGGTTTACTTAATAATTTTATTTTCAAGAGTATTTCAAATGCCCAAAAAAGCATTACATTTTATATCTTCTGGGGCAGAGATTTTTAGGGAAAAAAAAAAGAAAGGTAACACAGTCTGTACGAGCCCTTAAACTCATTGAGTCAAATGGGCTCTGGATTTCACCCTTAAGTTCAAGGCTCCAGACTATCAGTAATGATGAGATGGTTTAAATACCCTGAGCATTTCACTGGCCTACAGAATACCTTAATTCACAGGAGAAGAGGGCTTTTATAGTACTGTAATACTACTTGGAGCTTATTAATAACTAATAAATTATCAACTACCATTAATTTAGATTACTAATTATGGTAACTTTAGTAGATTTAGAGATATGAAGTTAGAAAGAGGATTTACATTTTGATTCTTCGGATTTATTGTGCCCATATTCCCTTTTATTTGCCAGTATAACTCAAAATACTTAATTGACTTAAAAATATGAGTTGATTCCCAAATTCCCTCAGTTTTTCTCATTTATTGGATTTTTCCCTCTATGCTTTCAAAAGGGTATGTCTGATTTGCATGAGTACAATGTCAAATGTACACATGCAAATGGGGTGGTTCCATCTGCATATGGTCATGCATGCAACCACTCTGCATTTACAGGTAGGTGATAGGAAAAATGTAAATACAGGTTAGTTTTATTATTGTCACAATTCTCATTCATGTGACAGCAAAGGAGAATTTTATAAGTGGATTGGAGGAAGGTGGTTAAAGGGAGCCTTCCCAGCTTAATAGACTTGAGCCAACATCATGGGCTGATCAAATAAGACATGCACTGTCTTATTGTTCCCAAATGCATTTTTCTGTGTGTAGGGATAACCTGGCTCCATTGTAAAAATTTTTATCTCAGTAATATTTGCACTTCTGACATGAGATAAGGCATTTCTCTGCAAATTCTACACTTTGGTGCCCAGAATAAGAGCTCAGTTCAGCACTGCTCCACCTTAGGGGGCTTAAGGGATCCAAGAGACACCTGCAAGTGGCAAAAGTGAGTCATGGCAGCTGCTCCTTGGGACACTCCCTGGGAGAGCCCATGGTCATGAAGCAGCCCAAGCTCAGTCTGAATGCCAGGGAAGGCTCCTGTCACCTCATCCCTACAGTGACACACATGAAGTTCTCCTTTACTGAATAATGGGAAATTCTGGTGATCCTCCCACGCCAGATCCTGACTCTTTAAAATTGTCATCTTTTATGTCCAGGTGGTATCCACTCTGATCAGAGGTGGAAAGGTTTTCAGCAATGAGATTTCCTCCTCCATTCCAACTTTTAAGGTAAAAATCTCCCTTTCCTCAGGCAGAAGTACTTGTACCTGACTTTCTTGATAGGCACCAGATAGGTTTCAGTTAATACATTAACTACATTTTTAAGAACATATAAGAAAATTTTCTCATAAGTAGCCTTTCTGCAATATGACTGTCTTGCTAAATATTACTCCTTTCATGTTCCTGAAAAATATTCTATTCAAAATATGACTTATTTAACAGCTAATATTTCTAGACTATCTGTTCCTTGGTAGAAAGTTTCTTATCTTTATTTTTCTTGCAAAGCTCAGATACAAGAAAAAAAAAATATCTAGGACAAACATAGTATAAAATTTTGAGGAAAATTTGCCATAACAGAAAATAGAGTATGTATTGGGAAGGACAGAATTCAGTTAAAAGGTTGCCAGTGTACACATTTTGCTACTTGTTCATAAATAGTAATTTAATTTTCTGTTCTGTTTTGCTGACATGTTCCAAAAATCTCTGTCAGAAGATTGTGCTGTGTTGACCTTACTCACTAAATTTTACAAGCATACTGGTAGTCACTTCCCTTGAAAAAGAGAAAATGATATTATTGGCAGTAATCACTACTAGGTGTAACCCATCTATCCCATATGGTACAATAAAGTTTACCTCCTCCTCCTCCTCCAAAAAAAAAATCTTAGTATTATGAATCCCACATTTTAATAAAGGGAGACAACACTGATGACAACTCTGCCCTCAAAACCCACCCTGCAGCTTGTTAAGTAAATGCCTGATGAACCCACCACAGCCAAACCCCCAGAAGGCTCCAGGTGATGTGCATTTGTGCTTATGATTTGCAGGTGAACCCCATCGAAGGGGTGACTCAGCAGATTCAAACTGAGCTATTTGAAGCAGCTTGGGAGGCAGCATCCTGGTAATCTTCTCATATAGCACAATCACCCAGAAGGCTGCTAATTGCTGTGCAAAATTTCTCCAGAGATTTAGAAGGTGTTGATAATTAGTAAAAAGGCAGTAATTTATTTTCTGGTAAGAGGTGTCTTCTGGGGTGAGAATAAGTTTTATTTAACAGAAGCAAAAATTAAGTAAAAGCTGGAAGGACAGGGAGGAGAGGATTCCAGGTAAGTGTGATGTAATAATATTTATACAGTTTTCTCTACACACAAGCAAGCAAGCTGTACTAATGATTTGCTAGAAATACTTTCATGTCCCTTACTGTGCATAGTCATCTTGTGATGTTCACTTTTTGTGTCTCAGGAGGCTGCAGAATGAGCATAAGCCTGTGCCATCTCACATCAATCACTAGTCCTGTACGGAAAGTTGAAGTGGTCTTACAATTTTTTTTCAGAGATGTCTTGATGCTTTCATTACATAGTTTAAGAATTATAATGATTCATGGAAAGAAGTTTTAGTGTGAAGAATGTAATCGCACAGCATTCCTAAAAAGTTCAGAAATTATTTTTTTTGTTGTTTTTAAATACTTAAGATTTTCCAAATTTGATTTAGGCAATCCTTTAAGGCTGATGAAGGTCTGTAAAAAAAAAAAAAAAAAGACATTGATATTGAATGTACTAGCTTCCTATTTGTAAAAAATATGTTATACATTTTTATTCAGTGGTTTTGGGGGAAAAAGTTTTCATATTAACTGGGCAGTATTTCATGTAAGGCATTTACCTTCCAATGGCCAGTGGTTTGAAAATGCTACTTATATTAAAACCTAATACTAATTGCTATTGAGTTAAAGACATGTCTTGGATGCATGCTTCTGTACTCCAAAAAGATGAACTTTTTCTGAAGTAAAGATATAATTAAATGAAGGTGGCAAATCAGCAAAACTCTGTTGTATTAGTGTCTTCAGAGCTGCTTTGTTTTACGCTTTCTTTCCTGAGGAGATCAATAATGGATGGCTGACATAATTCTTTCACCACTCAGAAATGAGAAAGCCTAAATGCATTTCTTTAGGGCAGGCATGTTTTTCATCCTGAGCTGAAAAGCCTGTAATTGAGTGAGGTTTATAAGTGTGATTGCTATTGGTGTGTGTTCCACTCTGACGTGTCTGTGAAAGGTTCCACTGGCATTTACCTGACTCTTAGGAATGTTGACCTCATCTCCCAGGCTGGCCAGGATGTGAAATGTCTGTGCTGGGAGACACATACACAGAATGAATCTTATACTCAGGAGCATTGAGGTTCAGCCTATGATTGTGCTGGTAACTTTCTCAAAGTTTACTAGTTTCATGTAATTTGCATATACTGTAACTTTAAAAAGAAAGCAGAACACAGAACAGATGTTCATCCCCTTGCAATGTTGACTTATGCTTTTATATTCCTGATGAAGTGATTGGAAAGACTTTGTCAAGCTAACCATTGGTAAGGGAAAACTGGACTGTGAAGATTTTGTCCTATCTGCTTATTTTATCCACTTTTTAATCTGACTAGGAAGCTGCCTTCTATCATGTGAATCTCAGAATTTTCTTGAAAAAAATCCAGCAAAATTCTGTAGTTTAATGTATTACTGTTTTCATCTGTTATTTTGGAAGGCTGTGAGTAAGACAAATTGGTTTACAATGCATGTGAAATGTTGCTGAAATAAAGAACACAGATGCACCAAGGCACAACAGGTCTTTCCACGATTAACTAACATTGCTGAAAGAAAGGTAAATGCAACTTTGGTTTGTATTTTTGGTGGGGTGGTTTGGGTTTCCTATCATTTGTGAAAGGAAGGGGTGATTCTGTGGGGTGTCCTGGTTGATGTCACAGTGGTGGCAGAAGTAACTGAGAGGCAAATACCTGATACAAGATGATGTTGAGGGTCTGTCAGGTCCTGGTGTTGGTTGGTGTCCCTGTCCAGGTGTTGGTTCCTCCATGAGGAGCATCCAGGGCTGGAACAGAGACAGTTCCAGATAATTCTGCACATGCTCCAGCACAGGGCACAGCTGAGCCCATCACTGATGCTGGTGGCACCTGTTTAGAAATGCAGAAAATGCTGGACAAAGGGAGGAGAGAGAGGAGAGTGAGGAAAAAGCAGAAGGAACACCATCAATGTGCACACCATCAATCACTTCTGTGATTTAGGGTGATGTGTTGCTATTAACTGCATATAATGAACTTTATCTCCAGAAATAAAATAAACCCCTAAATACTGCTAATCAGCACCACTTTTGGAATCCAGACTGTCTTCCTTGCTGTGTGAAATCAGTACTATTGGAAGAAGTATTCCCATGTTTGTTTTGATGCACAGTGGAAATAAGACTAGTTTTTTTACCCACAAATATACTGTGTGTTTGTGAATTGAGTTTCAAACTCTTTTATCAACACTGATTGCTGCCTGGGGAAATGATTCCAATATATCAAAGCCTGAGAGAAAAGAAAGACAAGAGTGGCTGGATATTTCAAAGAAGAATAAAAAATCAGCATTAGAATTCATGACAAGCAAAAGCAATTTGTAGTACAGAGGTAGACTTTATATTAAATAAATGCATTAAAAATATTGCATGTAAATGAAGTAGATATCTGAGTTTAAGAGGGAAGAACAAGTGCTATAAATCAGTGCTTAATCAGGTATTTGTAAGTAGTAAGAGACTTAATTTGAAAATAAGATTACCTGTAGTTCACTCTGAATACTTAAAATTAATTTTTTTTCTTTATCAGAATAAGTCACATTTACTCCGATTGAGCAATATTTTATTCTTAAAGTAACTTTCTTCATTTACTCTGCCTATAGTATAAAATAATATTCAGTGCTAGAAACAGTGGGAAAATATTCCTAGCAGCAAGATATTCAAAGACAGAAAAAGGGATATAGTTCACTTTCTTCATTATGGTGTGACAAGGACAGCCTACTGGAAAAGGTGAAAATTATTTTGAGTGCCAAACTGAATGACACTCACCATTTAATTTTTTCCCTTGAACATTTATTTTCTGCTCATGGGTAAATCTATTGTGTATTTTCCTGTTTTCCAGTGGAGATGTGGCAATGTCACGAAAAAGCCATTTCTAAAAAACCTGAGTACTCTGTGTCAATTAGATAATTTTGGAAGCATCTGTTTGTCTTATATAATGGTATAACAGCTACAAATTAAGCAGAATACAGAAAAGTAATCCTTTATAAAAATAATTGAGATGACTGCATTGCTTGTACAAATTTAGGATGTGACTGGATTTCATTCCTGTTTTGTTTTGTATATTTTGTACCTTTATAAGAAACGGACAAGACCTAATCTGATTATTTCAAAATTTTGCATCATAGGTTTTCGCTTATTTGCTTTGTCTTCTAGTGTTTTTTAAGAAGTTTTTAATTTTAAAGACATTAATTACTTGCTGATCTTAAGAGACAGCAACACTTTCCACCATGATGTGGCTGCTGTTTGGAATAAGTTCACCCTTTCTATTAGAAACCACTGATGAACGTTATTGAAGTGAGAACCCTGGGGTTTACTTAGTCCCATACAAATGTGTGTCCATACCTGTGTGTGAGATTTGAACAGGCAGCCAAACAAAGAACACCCATAACAGCAACCATTGCATCCAAATGGCCCACAGCTGAGAAACACCAGTCAGAGAGAGAGACTGAAATTTCCATTTTTGTATTTTTATAAACTCTCTTCAGACTGCTCAAAAAGCCCACTTGGCAAACCTAGACATTTTGATGGTGAAAAATTTTGAAGCAGAAACTCTTTTGTGGTTTGGATGATTCCAAAATGACATGAAACACACCAGCATTAGAAGAGCTCACAAGTCACTCTTAATGATTGCTTGTGGAGTACATGCTTTAAAAAAAACCCACACCAAAGCCAACAAACTTAAAAAAAAATTTAAAAACTGTTGTGGTTTTTTTTTTTTTAAATTCCACCTGAGTCCACACTCTTATTTTAGCCGTGTGAAAGGACACATGGCTTAACTGCCTTGAAAGTAAGACCAAAGTAAGGCAGACTCAAGTCCTCTTTCAGTCCAAATGGCAGTGATCCCATGGACTTCAATGTTACTGTTTAATGCACACAAATATAATAAAATGATTAAGTAGGGACACATCTAAAAAAAATGGTTAATAACCTAAATATGAAGCAGTACTGTTAGAATACATAGATGTAGCTCTGTGATGCCATGACTTCAGTAGCTATGCAGTGTGTCTCAGGGAACCTCTTATGCCTGTCCTTTTGCTTTAATGCTTGAGTTGTAAAGCTGGCAACATACAGTATCTTATTTCAATCATCATTTGATATTCAGTCACTCTTATAAACACATCTAACCAGCTCATCTGTTACCTGGGCTTTATAATTTTGACTTGTCTCAATTTATTGCGTATTTATATGACATGTGGCATTCACTTGTGAATATTCATTTTTCAGCTGAACAACAAGTTGACAACAAGTGTGTGGTGAAAGTTGCAATACTTTAAAGGACATATAATCTGCTGTGCTTTTCAAAACCCCTAAATAGGTACGATACAATCCAATTTTATACTGGATTGTCTTTTGCCAGTCAGGCACCATTATAATTTGACAGGCATGATGTGATACAATGAAATCTGAATGACATAACCTACCGTGACATAACTGATAGGCCAATGTAGAAATTTAATAAAAACTTCCAATATGGTTGCTGTACTTGGCCTGTCATGTCCCCAGCCATGCCCCAGTGTGATGTCAGTCTTCAGGTCAAGTATTTGGTCTTACATACTACAAAATGTAACTCTTTGCTTATTCATGAGAAGTGCAATAGGTGTTTCCATGTACCCTTTCTGGATATTCTGGATCTGAATAACGTTGCAACTATATAATTATTCCAGTATAGGCACCTGGAAATTGTTGTACGTGGTCAGTAGAGAACCTGCTGAATATATGGAATCACTTAACCTACTTACATATAAATTGCCTAACACTGATATACTCTGTTGTGACCTAGTTGGCTTCTTTCTGAAGTTCTTAGGTGTTAAAAAAAAAAAGACACAGCTCCAGGGTTTTTTTCCTATAATTTATCACGACAGCAGCTTACTCAAAGAATTAAAAGCAAGGCGCTTCCTCATCTACTCCTTTCGATTTCCATTCCTGCTGCCATGAGAGGATTCTCTTCTAATTCAATGAAAACCAGTTGGTACAGCTAAACTCCCAAACCTCCTGAAGTGGCATTTAATACATAAAATTAAGAGGACATAAAATACTATTTGGAAAAATTCTTCATGCTATCCCTTCAGCCAGATATCAGTTATGCCTTGGCCCCTTTTCTAACTAGTTAAAATTAATGATTTGGAATCCAGAGTTTTTAAGTTTCTGTAGTCATCTAATTCTGGTGATTTCAGTGGGAATTGTCAGGCTCACAAATGTAGCTCATAATTAGAATATATTTGTTATCATACCTGCATTACCTGCTTATTATATAGAAAAATTAATATTGCATAGCACAAAGAAAGTATTTTCAAATATAATTTCTAAGAACTTTTTCCTTATAAACAATTTTTATCCTTTTTAAACAACAGTGTAAGTAACAGCACTCATGAAAGAATTGCTTTTACAACCTGAGACAAAAGTGCCATATGGTTTATTCCAAATTAACCCATGTAAATATTTGCTAAAAATGGACTGGGCTATGGAAATCAGAAAGCAGTTGTCATGCATTACTTTTACATTTGAAATATGGACTGAGGAATCAGTATAAATTAATTTAATACACTTGTATCACCTTCCTCAAAATACCCTGTATGTAAAGCGCTGTCAAAAATTTCAGAGCAGTGCTTCTTTCTTAGTATCACAGAATAATACTAATAGATTAATTATCAATCTACTTATTGCAACGTGAAAGGGAAAAATATTTCTTTAAAGTTCCAGGAGCAAAAAGGAATACTTGATATTTTTTTCATTGGAACTTTAAGATCTGTCTGTAGGACTCTGCTGTGAACGTACACGGAAACTCCACTGAGGCAAAATCTTCTCATACTGAGGACTGAAGTTACATATAAACACACCAGTGATTTTTGTCACTAGTGTAATCTATTTCAGATTTTTTTGTGGATAAAAGTGATAAGACTTGCAGGCTCAGTTCTTTCCATTGTTTGATACTGAAATATGGTATAACTGAACTTAATTCCAAAAGAATTTTCCAACAGCTCATTCAAATGAGCAGTTTTTTTTCATGTGTTTTTGAGGGATTTTCTCGTATTTTATTTTAAAATATACTTAATGGTTTAAATTAAGGCTGAGCTTGGGGAGCAGCAAGGAGGGGGTCTGTGAATGAGAAACCGAATTGTTGCTTGTGGCTTACGACCTGGAACTATGTGAGAAAGGAGTTTCAAGAAGCATCAGAGGACCACAAAGGTTCATGTTTGGAGTGTCCCCTACCTGAAAGTAACTATTTTAAAAGCCTGGTCATTATAAATCTAAAGTCTCATCATGTGCTGCTATTGCACTATGAATGGCAGAAGCACATGAAGAATATGTAATTATTGCTATCTGTGTGACTGGGTTCAGCTGATATTGGCAGGCTTTTGAACAAGCAAGTTTGTTTTACTGCTGGAACTGTAAACTCCCAGAGAAGAACTTCCTAACGTGGCTTTGAAGCACAGCCAGTTTTCCTTACCACTCTCTAAATGTGCATGTCACTTCTAGTAACAAACAGGAAAGTGCCTTGCTAATCCTTCATTCAGGCATTACCTTGACTCAATATACTTCCCTCTGTGGCCAAGATGGGAATGCATTAAAGCTCAGTGTACTCCCTGACCCATTTTCCTCCATGTGCTACCCGTGGTGTGTCTGTAGGTTGGCAGAGATCTTGTCTGTCTATCCTGATGTTGGATGGTACTAAAACTGTTGCAGGAATGATCCATGGCTGCTTCTCCAATGTCAAATGTGATGTTGCAGAAAGAAGGTGCAGTACAGTCAGTGGTGGTGAGATCTGAGGGGTAGTTGTACACCTGCTCTGGTTGAGCCTGTGGTGAGGGAATGTATTGTTAACCTCATCTGCCTTGAGCTGTCTGACACTTGCCACAATGCAAACATAGAGGTGAATTTTGGCTGAATTTGAGGTGTTTGTATTCAAAGTACAGCATGACTATAGCACAGTGTTCTGTAAAAATAAGAAACTTATCTCCACGTGCCTCCAACTTTGAAGGTGACTTATGCCTTCAAAATAACAGTGTCTGTAGAGTCACTCTAAATTCATATTTCATTTGAAATTCTTCTTTATTATATAATAACTTCATTGTTGAAGGGCATACAAGTAACTAGAGATCTGAAATGTACTGGTTAAAGACAGGAATAAACTGTCCCCTGCTCATGTGGTGTAAGAAGGCTGCAACTGTTCAGCTTTGCAAGCCTGACATATCTGGAATATCAAACTTCCATGCTCATCTCTGCACAGACCAGGGGCAGCAGAGGTGATGACTGTAACCTTTATTGCAAGTAGCCAGATGGTCTTATTTCAGGCACCTGAATAGATAATAGGTAGCTCAGGAAAGAAGTTCTTATTGTCAGCTGAGACGTAATTGTTTCTGGACACAGAATATAACTGTTTGAATCTGTTCTCATTGGCATAGTTGCTATCTAAAATAACTTTCTTAGGCACACTAGATTATAGAAGCTAAGTGTAAATAAAAATACTGCATAGTATTGAGTCATGGTAATACTAATAGTCTAGGTTTTTTTAGGAAATATGCCTCAGGGACAAACGTTGTGATATGGTATTATATTTAATGTAGTTATTTGTCATCATAAAGTGTTTCTGAGGTGTTTTTCTTGACAAGGAAGCTATACAATAAATTTCAGTAAATTTGACATATAAATTTATAGGGAAGAAGAGGTAAAAGACAGAATGCAGGTAGCAATAGCTCTAAAAGAGATTTGGGGATGACATGTTGCTAATGACTACAAATCTTTGTAAGCTACATTGAATGGTTGCATGCAGCAAGTCCAAAAATGTTTTATTCTGAAATCTTTAGCTGTATTCATCTGTTTCAAGAGTCTCTAGCTGTGTTTTTGTCCATTTTCTATCTCTCTCTTCTCTGTTGTGTTTTTCATGGCTCAGCCCCATAAGGATATCCAGAGGTATTACCATGGCAGACCTTGCTGAAACCTGTACCAGCTCACTGATGCACACTTGTTTTAATTTATTTTCTCTCTTCTTCCTTCTCCTCACCTTTCAAAGGCTGTATGGTTCAACAAACAATCCAGAGATACCTTCCTAGTTATTTTGTATTAGATGTGCTTTCTGGCTACCATCAAAACAAAAAAGTGGTTTTCACCAAAGACGAAAAGGAGTTACAGACTCACATTAGGATTTAACTGGTCAAGAATGGGCCAAATTCATAGAACCATAGAATGGCTTGGCTTGGAAGGGACCTTAAAGATTGTCTAGTCCTACCCTATCAGCATGGACATTTGTCCTTAAGGTAACTTCCCTAAAGCTGCCCACATCTTAATCTGCTTAGTTCACAACTCCTTTACTTGTAGAAACAGATAGTTTCAAAGCCCAGTGTTGCTTTAATTAATGGCAAGCCTCTTGGCAACACAACTGAGGTGAAATAAAATATTTAGTTTTATGCATATAGTAATACAATAGTAAAGGGGTTAGTTGTGTTTTGAAAACACTCAGTCTTTGAAAGGAAACAGAGAGATGCTTACTGACTGGAATGATGGGGAAATTATATGCAGGAGGACTAGCTGTAGTTCAAAAACCATTATTATTTCCACTGGAAAGAGACTTGGGAGACTTGAGAGAAAAATGTATAGTTGCATGCCATTCCAAGAATAGATTTGTGCTCATACAGCTGAACTGCACTTCTGGTATGGTCCTTTTCCTTTTTTCATCCTAGAAAGAAAAATCATGTAATGCTATTTCATGTATTGCATGCACTTCCTTTGCTGAGGAAAGTCTTTCTTGCTTCTTACTTTCCCTCCATTCTCTGGAAAATTCAGTGAACTGGCAATAGAATGAACCCTTCTTGCTAACCAATGAATCACTTACATATTTTTTTCCAGATTTACTAAGTGTTTGTCAGTGCTCAGCTCTGATTATATTTCAATGTAGTTCTGGAGGAAAAGGTATTATCTTTTAAAGATGCTTTACACCTCTAGAAAATTCATCTTTCCTTGGAAGTACAAACCTTGGCTACTCAGCGTTTATTCCACTGTTGCAAACTTCAAGTGCCTGCATTTACACTGTGCTTGTCACACTAACTTCTTTGGTGTAGCTATGATGTGGAGCTGCCTCTTTTCCCCCACCCAGCCTCGATATAAACAAGGTCTAAGTCATGAATGTGATAATTAACTATACATTACAATTCATTAAATATTCTTAATTCTGATGTGGGAATAAATGAAATTCATCATTAGCGATTGAGTTTTACAGTAAATGTGTGTGGGTGCATGGGAATATGTATGCTAGAAGAAATTTATGCAGATTAAATCCATTAGCAATTTTCTACACATCTCATTAGGCAAAATATCAAATCCCACTTAGCTTTTCTGCTGCTCTCATTAGACAATTTAAACTATATTATTCCATATCATGGAAAGAAAAAAAAAATCCCTGGTGTAGTGTCCCACAAGTGAATTCTTAAAATTTACAGCTGTCATACTGGCACCTTGGGCTAATCATGTTGCCTCCCTGTACTGTATCACTGTTCAGTCTGCTGAGAGACAGCCTGGCAACTATACAGGGGCTCTCTAGAAAACAAGTATGTTTTTTACTTCTTGTCACAGCACAGTCCGGGTTCTCTGGCACCCTAAGTGGCTTTAAAGCATGTGTGCAGCTGTACTTCATGTGTTGAAAATACTTCCCAGTGGTGACTGCTGAAAAAGTTTTACTGTCACTCCCTTCATTGGAAAATACAAAATTATCAAAGAATTGAAGTTTTCTGTGTGAGGATTCCACCCTTGTTAGAATTTATAATGGAATAATTTATTGGGTTGATGTTGAAATATCTGGTGTGGCTACAGCTGTGTCAGAGGTCATGGGTTAGCCATCACTTTGAGTCAGTTTAAGCCAACTCCCCTTCTTCAGTAAGTGTGCTCAACCTGCCCTGACCCCAGCAGCTCATTCCTATCCTCCTTCACACGCTTATACTGGCACAGGAATGGACAACAAAGTGGGGCAAATCGGCTTGAAATTATCCTGGTAAAATAGGGCTGAATTAGTTTTGATACAGTTAGGTTTGCTGATATGGTTCACCATCTAACCTTGCAAATACTCTGTCACAAAAGAAGGAAAAAAAGTTGAAGTTGAGACTAGAGAGAGAGAGAGGGGACAGCAAGTGCTTCTTTTAGTGGTGGTATTCTTATGTCAGTTTGAGGTTTCCCTGATACTGTGGCAGTAATGTGATCAGTAGTTCAAAAGAAGCTCTATAATCCAAAGTTGAGCAAACATAGGTGGGACACTTCAAAGGGAGTGTGATTGCCAGGATTTTTCCCTATTTCTGCAGGGAAAGGGGAAAAATAGAGTTTCCTCTTGCCTGTCTATTTGCACACAACAAGAGAAGATGTGAAAGAAAATACAAGCTAATAGTATTATAACAGTCTATTCTGAGTGAAAGTCTAAAAAGAATGGAGAAACTTTCTTTAATCCTTTCTCTTCCTGTTGTTTGACTACTCTTTCTGTTTTTGAGTCAGAAATGTGGTAAATATCTTTCATTCCATGCCAAAACCATTTTGTGCAATGCAAGCTCACACACTAGGAGCAAAGGGATCTCTTAACCAGAAGATGGCAGGGGTAGAGGAACAATTCCTAGCTGAGTTCTCAGGGTTGAGGTCCAGTTAACTTTTCTCTCTAATTTATGAGTGAAAACGCAGTAGAGTCAGCAAACACTAACAAAGGCACATAGTTCCTCTCCATGTACAGTCTTAGGGCAGTATTTTACTTTTAAACTAGGTTAACAGTATTTTTAGCTTCTGTCCTCTCCTTCCTTCTTGCTGATGCCAGAACAGGTACAATTTCCTTTTTACCTCACACTGGAAGCAGCAGTGTATGAGAGAACAGCTGAATTTTTGCAGTGCCACATGAAGTGTCCTGTGCTGCCTTTGATCTTTTGTCATTTTGATCATTACAGTCTGAACAAAGTAGCTAATCAATCCCTGCTCACTGTATCCTTCACATCCTGCCTGCTATCAGCTTTGTTCATTTCCTGTATGTTCAAAATTGTACAGTAAATAGTACTGTAGGTCTTCTCTGCACAAGTGGGTGGGCCTGTCATTCTGATGTGAGGGAAGGTGTGTTCCTGGCACCAGCTGGCACCTTGCTCAGTTGATGAGGAACACTTTGGAGCCTCACCAGGGCGTAGTTTGTACCTCATTAAGCTTTTGATAGCTGGTAGGTACACTGCGCATGCTGAGAAGCAGGGCCATAAGAAGGAACTGGCAGGCAGGAAGATATCTGGAGCACTAACAAAGGCTCCTGAGCCCTACATCCTCCTCTGTTCAGCCACACAAAAGCAGAGCCAACGTGACATATGAAAGAGGCCAAGTAGAAGCTTAGTGCTTTGTGCTCTTACTGGCTTTGAGTAGACCTATGAGGGTGATGGTTTCCAGATACCCTGTGATACTGGGACAGTCAGGACTTTGTCTGAACAAAGTGGAAGCAAATCCAGTGCCTTCTGTATGAAATTTGATCCCAGCCTCTACAGACCACAGCCCTGGCCTGCATGAGGGAAAGGGGCTGCTGGCTGCTTCTGACAGTGTGGGTCACTGGCACACAGGGTGGAGCTCTAGAAGACATGGGACCTCTCAAATGATCTAAACAATGGAGTTTAATCTTCTAAACAGAAAAATTTTCAATTTTTCTAATAGAAATCTAATCTAATTTTCTTATTTTTCTTCTGTGTCATCTGGCAGTCCAGATAGGGTCAGATCCTTCCTTAGCTGTTGTATGCTCTCTAGTTTCCCTGGTCTTGCCAAAGGAAGGGCATTGTGTTAGATGATGGCTTATGAACAAGTGCTCATGGCCCAGTTCTGTGTCATGAGCTCACCCATGGCTGTCAATTGTGTTTGAATCCAAGGAGGATGAAAAAGGAGAGAGGGGGAAGAAGTAATCTCACTTTTTGTGTCAGGATTGCCTTTTCTCCTACACCATAACCCATTCCAAATGCCTTTGTTAAATTGTGAATACGTTGTATGCTAACCAAATAATTTCTCCTATTATACTTTACATGCAATTCTTCAAATTCAAAGGTCACCAGCCAGACATGTAAAATGACTTCATGAACCACTTCAGCTCATTAATCATGCCTCAGTGTAGCAGTGGCTCTCCTCAGTTCATTAGAATAACATTTCTTTGCACTTTATGGTAAACCATCATTATAATACAGAACAAGGACAACAGAGTGTGAAAGACTTTTTTTAATGAGACTTCATAGCTGCTCATGGTGGGACTCCTCATTCTGTTTGCTCTTAAAAGAGCTGCCTGACAAAGGTTCAGGATTTTACCTGATGAAGAGAGTTTCTCAGGGAAAACTGTCAATGAGCTTACAGAAAACTGCATAAACTTGGCTGCCCTGTTGGCTGAGCTGTCAGTCTTCAAACAAATACAGAGAGAAAATCTTTAATTGTACTCGCCACACATATGACATTTTATGCTGTGTCATTGTCATTTGCAGCTGTTTTTGCAGAGAAAAAGCAGCTCAGGATCCCCAGGATGTTGAGTGGACTCTGCACTTAATAAGGAGAAACTCTGTACTTTAATAATTAGCAATTATTGAGGAAAATAAATTCCTAGTCAGTACCTCTAAAATGCAGTTGCATCATCAGTGCTCTGGCCGTTATTCTAATATTATTTTAGTCCTTACCTTGGATATACCAAAGAAATGGAATCATTACAATAGTGCTGGACTGAGACAGCTAATTTAAGTCTCCCTTAATAAATATTTTAAGGGATGTTAATAATATTTCAGAATCTTTCTTCTTTAGCTAGAATAATGAAACTGCAAAAATGGCTTATAAAGTTTTGTGGATGTTCATTTTTAATTAAAATGTTCTTCTCTGTTTTCCCTCAGGAGTGTAGTGACTTTAAGCGCTAGAAAAGATACCATGGTTCCCCACAAAAAGAAGTTCCAGTCTCACTACTGACCTCATTCATTTCCTGTCTGTGAGGCCAGTCCAGGTTATCCCAACATAAAGTAAATACTTACAAATCCAGGCTCTAATCTTGTCCTCCTGCCCAATTTTCAACTCCCTTTGAAGGCAAAGGCAGTTTTAATTCATATGGGAGATGACACCAGAACAGTTCTGTAATATGCAGATAGAGGAGTAATAATTACGAGATATATTGCTGCCAGCCTCAAGAGGTAAAATTGAACTTTATAATCAATGGAATCATAAGGTATTTGAAATGATTATGTTGTTCTTTTCCCCTGCCATCTGTTTGTTCTTTATTGCCATCTCCAGTGTTTTTGACAGACTACAGTAGATTTTTACAATATACCTTTTGTCTCCTATCTATTATTTAATTTCTACATCTAATTTCCTAATATTATTTTTCTTCCTCCCTGAGTCAGCTCCACACCTGTAATCTCAGTAACTGTCCCTAGTCACTGGGTCCTGAAACACACTTCACCCTGGGCTTCACCAGTTTCTCCCCAGCTTTGGTGCCATTTGTCCCTGCAGCTCCTTTGAAATTCTGTGCATCCATCCTTTGCTTCCTCTCTGGCCAGGGTCTCTTTCCACACAGGTACTGCATGGGCCAAGGGCAAAAAATTGTTTTCTTTCAAGGCTGAAGGTAGGAAGAGACTATTCTTTGCTCCCCTGACTATTTCTGTCAATACTGGGTGAAGCATTAGAGGTATTGAAGTAAAAGAAGCTGTTGAAAGTATAAAAGACAGTTAGTAAAACGTTCATGAGCTCCTTTCTTCAGCTGCTCTCTTCTCCAAATCATCAGACTACTTTTTGCAGCATCTCTATTTTCCATCTTTCTCTCTGATAGGCTCTTTTTTCTTGTATTATCTAGTCCTCTTTCCCTTGTGTTGCTCTGATCTGCTTTGTCAAGTGATCAAAGTCCCTGTACAGGTGAGCTGTTGCTTAGTTACCACCTGCTTGGAATTCACTCTTGAAAAATTGCTTTGTCTTGAGAAGTAGCCATATCTTTGTTCCTTGGTGCTCCATTTAAATGGATGATCAAAGTTTATCAGCCTGCTCTATTAGCACAGTGTTCTGTGCAAAACTTTTTCTTGTCACCTTCTATGGATTTTAGGTCAATCTGGAGAAAAGAGATGGAAGACAAGGCAAGAATGCTCTGCAGTTTAGAGAGAATGTTTGTCAGAAAGCAATCTCACAGGCAAACACTAGTAGTCTCCAGCACCAAACAATCTGAACATAGCCAAAAAGTTCCAAAAGCCAATCAACAAACTTTAATGTTGGAAGATTTTTCAGATTATTGTCTCTAGAATTTTTTTTCAATAGACTTTGAGGAAAATGTTAGTTAATGCAATTTAGGTACAAAAAATACATTCCAGTGATATACAAAATCAAATGTGCAACAATCTGGAATCTAGATTTTCTTGCCCCAAATAGGCAGTGTTGCCTAGAGAGAAATATCTGTACTACTAACTGTTGTTGCTCTTCTTAGTCTTAATATTTTCCTCAGAAAATCACCTCTTCGAGTCAGAACAAGAGTTGCATGAGCAAGAGGCCCATTAATGTGTAGAGCAGTGTTGAGATTACCAGCAAACACCTGCAACAGCAGCATCAAAAGCAAACACAGACTTTAGATAAGAAAGACGGTTGCAAAACATAAACATGGTCACAAAAAAGCATTTAACGGTATGGGCTATATGCTATATGTGTAGGTAGAAGATTAAAGTGTATTAGTTGTAGCCCAAGGGATTCTATCAAAGTTGGCAGTGGCAGAAACAGAAACATCTGCTAGCTTTGTTCCCAGTCAGGAACTCATCCCAGTGTTGTAAGTGGATGACTAATACTTTAATGAAATTTCTTTGATTTTCAGTGGACTTGAATTGAAGGGAAATTTAGATCTTCCAATCTGTATACTGGCACATTTGGATTGGTTGGGTAGATAACAGGCATACTGAAGAGACAGACTAGGGTATCTCAGATCTTCTGAAAGGTATAATATTTGAGTAAAATGAAAAAAAATAAAAATACTGAAATTTTGGGTAAAGTTCATAATAAGTATTCCCAGGTCTTAGTTTTCAGTGCCTTATGATATGAAATTTAAATACTTTCTATACACACAGAAGCTGCTAATGACTTTTTGATGTGGCACAGTTAAGAAGTTGATTATACAGACAAGTCTCTTATACTTATAACTGGTCTCTTCCTGATTTGATTTGTTACATCCAGACCAACCTGAGTCAAAAGGTACTGAGACTGACTGCAATCAAAGCACTTGTTACCCTTGGGTGATATTCAGGATGGGACACCAAGTCAGGTTCAGTTTCTTCTCTTACCACCAATACAGATCCCAGATGATACCAGTGCAGGCAGTGTTGGTGCTCCAGATGCTCCCTGTTGCAGTGGAAGACATTGGTCCTACCATGCCAGGCTGACTTCTATCCAAGTGTAGGAAGGGTTACCCACGTGGCAATTCAATGGCAATGACAAGCTCCTGGTATTGTAGTGTGATGACTACAGTCTTTATGAACAAACAATGGCTTAAGGCTATGAAAAATAAGATATTAAGTTTCACTGTGTCATGAAAGTGTTTAAAGTTCATAGAATTAGTGTTCTTGTCCTAAGAGTGACAATGAGATTGTGTGGTATTCAGAATCAAATTCCAAGCACCTCAGTTAAAATGGAGTAATTGGTACTTTCATAACATGATGATATGTTTCCATCATGTGGGAAAATGCAGGAACAGTCAGTCTTGGGATTTTTATTTATCTTTTTTCCTGGAGGCTTTAAGTGTGTGCTGCAAGGTTAAGTTATTTACAGAATGCATTTTTCAGGGTGCATTTAAACCCATTAACAAAGAACAGTGTTCTTTGGACAAATCCAAAGCGTTAACTTACGGATTATTTTTTAACTTCAGAATGTATTTCTTATTGTTCTGCCATTGTGTCAGTAGAGCAGCTAATGCTGATATAATATCTATACCTGTATGACATCTTCTATCTGGATAAAACCTGTGCCAAAACTGTTTAGACATACCTAAAAGTTCAGGGTCAGTTTATTATAGTTACTGAAAACTGTTTCACTTAAACCAGCAAGGAGCAAATTCTTACTGTACTATTGCTCAACTCAAGACCTGTATTTTCACTACTTAGGAAATATAAGAACTGATTTGTGACTGATAAACTAATCTGATATCTGAATATGGAATATATGCCTCTTTTGCACTTCTCTTTTTACAATACAGCTATATTTTGTGATGTAACCAGTGGTATTTAAAGAAACATTAGCTTAACTAACACACTTCATAATGTCAAGTGAGTTGTCCTAATACTCTTTGTGTTCTCTAAGGCTGTTTTTATATTAGTTAAATCTATGCCAAGTTCCTATAATCACAGCAATTGCTGTATAACAAACTTATTCCTAGAAATATATAAACACAAACCAGGAGAATTGTAGAGTAGCTGAGTTGGAAGGGGCCTTGGGAGATCCAACCCATCCTGCTCAAAGCAGTTTGCTTAGGGGTGTGTCCAGCTGAGTTTTGAATTGCTCCAATAGTGGAGAATCTACAACCAATTTGGACAATTTTTTTCAGTTTTTGTCAGTATTCATAGTAAAAAAAAAAAAAAAGTGTTTTTGAAGTGGAATTTCCTATTTGTCAGTTGTCTCTGATCTCTCACAGTGCACTGGCTCAGTCTTTTCTTCCCATCAGTGATTTACACGTACTGCTAAAACGTGAATAAATGCAAACCTATGCAAATCAAGGTAATGATTCTAAGGGACAGCAAACTGTGCTGTGGGTGTAGTAATATCCAGTTTCTACTTGAAAGAGTTTGCAGTACAGGAAACGAAAGCAGCGGGGAATATAGAAAGAAAAACCCAAAAAACCAGTTACATCTGATATTTGACCAATCTGTGCATTTGCTTCTGGTGCAACTGAGCAAGATTCTTTCTTTGCTGTCTAGATAGACTTTATTGAGAAAAAGAGATTGTAGAGGTATCACTACAGTGTTAGTATTATAGCTTCTGTTGTTCAATATCTGTTACCATTCACTTATTTTTTATCATGTTAAATTTTGTTAACAATGAGATAGTGTTAAGTATTTTTATCATCAATTCTTTTGCACAGGTACAATGTGAGCATAAAAGGAGCTGCTGGGGAGATCAAAGTTGGGAAGGATCAAACATTGGGAACATAGTTTATTTCTGACAATTTGTCAAAAATTACTAGGGTTTGTGTCATACAAAGGCATTACAGATTTGTGAAGAACAAACAGTTTTGAAGAATGTATCAAAAGGGATTTAAGTTAGAAGCAAGATTATTGATTTGAGATGCAAGATTACTTAGATACAAGGTGGAAAGCAGGTGGAAAAAATGAATAAAACTGAGAGCAGTCTATGAACCCAAATATATTCAACTAGAAGATCTGGCCTGAATCCTGTGCCAAGGGACAAATGGTGTCAATACTACTGATTTAAAAAACACACTGAAGAATCAGGTCCTATTCTGTTTAAAATAGCACATAAAGCTCTATTTTCCTCTGCAGTGCTGCTTCTCTTTCCATCTCAATGCCAGGCTCATAGAGGGACTCTTAAAACAAGTGTTAAAGCAGGCTTTCACATGGAGTGTTTCTACATTAAATTTAGTTTTCATGAAGCAGCTAAATTCTATTTATGTTCTGCATATCACAATATTGGATAGTTTTTGTTAATTGCTAGGCTGTAAATCTTTTGACCAACCAACCCAAATACTTCCATTTTTAACTTATGACAGTAATAGAGAGATACTTTTTGTCTCCTGTTATTTTTGTTGCTAATAGCTGAGAGCCTTGCAGAGTTTAAAAATATCAAACCTTGAACAGCTTTTCTCTGAAGAAGCTCTAAGGCATGCAGTTTGTTTGCCAGCTGATGTTTGCTAGATTTAAGAAAAGCAACAACAAAACCTCCAGCCCTGAAGTTAATTATGAATTTGGTAAACATTTTTATAATCTGTTGTTACCACAATATTTTGCATGATATCTCAATGTCTACACTAAAACTGTGAATTTAACAAAGGAAAATCTTTTCGACTTCTAACAGAAGTAACCCCTCTCTTTCTGAATCTTCAGTGCCAAAGGATCTTCAATGTGCCCTTAACATTTTATGCAGGCAGAGTATGACTGCTTGGGCCTGCTCTGAAGACAGTTGTGCTGTACCTGGATATAAAATCTCTCTTTTGTGAAGTGTGTTTGTGACTGAACAGCTTCTTGAGTAGGACTTCCTGCTGTTCCCCCCTGTAAGCTAAAGACTGTTTCTCATTCACTTCCTCCAGCTGTCTCTGGCTGGAAAGTAGAGGTGGATGAGATCTGTGTGTATTTAGATGTGTGTAACCTCACACTGACAGCCTCTCAGAAAAGAAGAAAATTAAACTGGGCAAAAACTCTAGTGATTAACCATCACTGTCTTTAGTGATTTACGTCTGATAACAAAGGGTGAAGCAGTTTGGTTTAATGTGTTTTGCTTCCACTTTTTAGAAGGCAATTGCCCCCTCAAAGAAGGTAGCTGAGCTCCAAGACCTAATTTCCTCTAGTTTCCTACCAGGTTCTGAAAAACCTGGTCTTCAAAAACGTAGCTGGGCACCAGGTTCCAGATTTAATGATTTACAGAAACAAAGGTAGTTTTTGTGTTGAAAGACTAGGTGACAATGCAAAATTATTCATATGAAGCTGCAGTGGTTTAACATCAGAGCTACAGGAACTCATTAGGGATGTCTTCTAGCATCTGGCTTGTCCATGCACAGGGTAGAAGTGTGAGAAAATTTGGAGAATTGTATTCATTAAGTAATTACTGTGAGATTTTTTTTTTCATTACAAAATTGATTTTTGTGGGTCATTTAATGGGCCACTTCAGATTTTTAAGGACTGATGTCCACAATACTATCTTCAGAATGTTTTCAGCAGAAGTGATTTTATTAGCTATTGTTTCAATATTGTTAATAGTTTGCAGCAGAAGAATTAAGAATGCATCTCAGCTGATGGTGAATTAAAAGTAATTTTGTTGATAGTTAATCCTTATAGCAGGCTATACACCTTTGTATTTCGAAAACATAAAACCTAACAACAGCTTCAAAGCAAAAAGTGTAGTTGTTTGGACTGTGTTCTTGTCTAAATACTCTAAGAATTATTTCATAAAACATCACGGTTCCATATGCCAAGTTAGAGAGGCTGCAAATGCATATTTCGTTGCATGCTGGGGTTATACTTCTGAGTATGGGATTCTACACAGAAATCTTGTATTTACCTTAACCCCAGGGATCCATATGCACACCACATCAGCCATTTCCTCCTGCCTAGAAACAGTACACAGACAACAGGACTGAATATTGTGCATTAGACTGTATTTATAACAGTGATTTGCAGAGGCAGAGTCATAAATGCAGATCCTCAGAGTTTCTGATGTAAGTTCTTGTAACAAGATCTGCACAAACCAGGGGTTAGAATTTCTCTTGAAGAAATTATTGACTTTATTCTGAATTTATGGTTGCTCTGGTCTCTGCACAAGTTAGAAGAGTCTCAGTCAAGCTGAGAATTGATAAAGCAGAGTGAAGTGCTTTTCTGCTTTACCAGCTACCTCCTGTCCTTGGCTGCCTCTGCAGTTCATGGGGGTGTGAGCTCTTCCTTTTGTAGACCAATGAAAAGCTTCCCTAACCCCCGGGAGTGGAAGAAATCTATAAGATTTGTGCTTTGGATCTTCACACTGCTCAAGGGCCCAATTTCAAATACAAAAGAATGCAGCATACTGTTATTAGGACTGGGAAAAGAATGTCTGGATTGTAATTTAACTTTTTTTTTTTATCCACAGAAGTGTTAAAATTTTGACATAAGACCAAGAAAAGCTTTCTGGTACTTTTGCATTCTGACATCTCTCTATAAGTTACACTGGGGCAGTTAAAACAAATGTACAGATTTATAATCTAATTTCTAGAAAGCCTATTAATAGGGGAAATTCAAGTGTTGATATCACCTGATAAAGAATTTCAGTGTGTTAAGTTGGATGTATCTCTGGTTTTGTTTTTTTTTTTTCTGAAGAAGTCTCATAAGGATGATCTCTCAGTGCCTATAAATGCCTATACAAAAAGGCACTTATCAAACACAGAATAATTATCTGAGGCCTGTTACTGTGCTGGTCTCCAACTTTGAAACTAAGCATTTATACACAATTGACTCAGGACTCTTTCTCTATAGGAACAGGACATGCCATGAAGATGGAACAAAACCTGATTTTTTTGTTCCTTTCAAGGTTTTCCAGTCTCAGTGTGGAGGAGATTGCAGAGATGGGACAGTTCAGTTCCCAGACCTGCTGTCCTCTCAGGGTCTAATAGCATGGATCCCAGTTCTAAGTCTGACTTGTAAGATGTGGAGTCTTTTCCACCCAAAGCTGAATATAATAATATATTCTTTCATATAGGTCACCTAAACAGCTGTTGAATTGTAGAAGCTTCCAACCACTGCTGATCTGAGTCAGGTTTGAACTGATGACCTGCTGATGAAATGCTTGAGTCAGATTTCAGTCCCCTGAGTCATTTAGACTGCCTGCAAATGCATAATTAACATTTAAGATGCAAGTCTTTTTTTAGTAGCAGGAGATGAGGGAAGAAGGTAGTCAGTGATTAATAATCTAAACTGTCCTGATACAACACTGTAAAGAAAACGTCTGTACAGCTGGGAAGTGCAAACTTTGTTAGAAAGGAAAAGCACTGAGCTACAAGTCAGTATTGAATTGAAATTAATTGCAACACTTCATTTTCATTGTTTGTTAAAGAACTGGGAGGGAAAGAGCAGAGGGTTAGTTAGGACACTCATCTGAAGTACTGGAAATATATACAATTCACTTACCTAATATCTTATGTTAGTCCCCCATATTTTAGGGAATGTCTCGCAAACACTGACACATTCTATGCGAGAGAACGGTGTCTCCTACTCTTTCTCCTTGGAGATGTCCCTTTTCAAAAGATTCTGAGTTCATCCTTGTATGGAGTGGTGCTTTTGGTTCTAACTCTGTATTTTTTGCAGGAGAACAGCTAACCTTGGTCTGTTTAGGAACAAAGATGTACTGTAGTGAGTTTGCCAATTTCCTTCCAAAATAGTGATTTTTACTGCATCAAAATTCAGTTTCAAATTTGCAGTGATGGAATTTCTGTAGCATCTTTTGGGAGACTTTCTGATGGACTAACAGATTTCAGTGTCACTGGGTTTTCTCTGAAAACACAGTATATATACCTTTTCCTAATGTTATCCAATGACTCCTAATTGCATACACTCAACCTTTTGCCCTGTTTTCTTCTGCTGTGTTTACAGACTTCTATGTTTGCAGATTTTCATTACACACCAGCAACAGTAATGGCCATCAGCAGAGACAGAATGGCCAAAGAAAGTTACAATCCAGCTTTGCACAGAAAGAACTGCATAGAAACATATTAGGATAAATGAGAGGCAGTTTTTCATAAATGAAAATAGATTTGCTTAGTGATGTTTATCTGTGAAAGGCTTACTGCTTACACTGCTCAAATCCCAAATCCAAAAAGAACTTCCTGCTTTTTCAGATTCTTTTAGGCAGAATTTTTCAGGTTGAAGTCATAATTAAACTGGAAGGATCCTTTAGCAGGGCTATGATGACAAACCTTTCTGAGTGCAAACAAGTCTGCCAAGCCGTGGTTCTCGGCTGGCAAGGTGCTGTGTGAGGATGGAGCCTGTGCACTCTGCTTGCTCTTGCTTGACTTTTTATAAAGAGTAGGTTTGCTGTCTCTCTGCAGCTTTACTGAGTTGAGAGTGCCAGGATGTGTGTTGGGAAGGCATTTGAATGCTTCCAGAGGGAGTCAGATGAGATTATTATACCTGTTGCGTATGGCAGCTGGCAACAGAGCTGCTGCCAGTGGAGTGGAAATATCTGGTACCCAGGAATGAAGACAAGGAGGAATAGGAGCCCTAGGATGGGGTAGGAATGAAAAGTTTGATCTAGTGAAACACTAGCATTGCCTAAAAGTTTCGCAACTTGCATTGCAAGAAGGATTAGGAGTTGGTCTATATAAAAGGCTGCTGAGCCCTTTGATTTAGCCTACATCATTTGTGTGGAGCCATGTCCAACTAACAGACTAATTCCTGGTTATGTGTACATATGAATAGGGTAGAAAAAATGGATAAGGCATCTTTGGAAGTGGCTTCCTCACTACTTTGATTATTGAAAAGCTCTTTTCTAATTTTTTGGTTTGAATTTATTCATGTTCTGTTTACTTGCATTTGCTCTTATGGTACCATTGTTCATTACCTTAAAGAATGCTATTTCCTCTCTGATGCTTATCTCCCCTCTTATATTTAGAGAGAGCCATCAGCTTCCCCTCAGCCTTGGTTTTGCTGAAGTGAATGACATGAGTTCTTTTATTATCCTTGTTCAGTCTCTCCATGCATCTTCTCAGTCTAATGCCCTTTCTGACACTTTTTCAGCTGGAATCCAACTTTTTAAACAAAGGTCATGATCAGCATTATAGATAATATTCCAGATAAGATTTTATTTTCCTTCCTCTCACAAAAAGATTATTCACTTTATAGTCTGACAAGGGTCTCACTGAGAATGTCAGGATTTTGCACAGGTCAGAGAGAAATCTCCCTCCTTATTAGAGCTGTAGATATTCCCTTTCACTTTGTCTCATGATTTCAATTACTTTTGATAATATGCACAAACCATTTCTTCATCTACAGGAACAAAAGGTGAAATAGAAACATGATTTTATTAATTTGTTTGTAAAGGAACTTTCTTTCCTATCTTTTATCATGCTATGCAAGATTAAAAACACATGCACTAATGGTCTTTTGGAATAGAAAATAGAAAGCAGCCATCCATGATCAATAAGTAAGAAAGTAGACAGAAACTTACTAAAGAAATATTTAGAAATAATTTCACCATTTTAAACACATATTGCAAGTGTTCAGTTCTTTGCTCCCTGCATGGACAAATGTCAAGTTTTTATAATAATCTATCTTTGGTAAAATAATTTCAGCAATAAAACCAGTTTTTAGACTTACCTGGCTTATGTACACAGAATTAAGAGGAGTACAGCTTTTAAGGGTATGGTATCTTACTTTCAAAATGTCACATTTTTCCATGAAAGGCAAAGAGATGTAGCTCCCCACTATGTTTCATTATATGATCACACGATGGAGTTAAATCAGGGAAGTGAGTCCAACAAAAATAACTATAGAAATTCATAGAATTACTTGTGATATAAGATACAGCTGCCTGAGTGATGTCCTACCTCTGTTGAAATCTATGGGGTTTTTCCACTGACATGACTAGATAGATTTTTCAACTTAAGTGTATCATAGTTGAGGTTTATGGCTGCTTGCTGCCAAAAGCAAAGCGACCACATGTTTAATTTATTTACCTTATATTAAAAACAAATACCCTCTCCTCATTTAAATGCCTAACCAAGAAGAAGAGAGACAAATACAAGATGAATACTGTTGCAAAGAGAACCAGGATGCAAATAGAAAAATGCTGAGTTGGAAAATTAAAGTGCAATTCTATGAATAACTAATTTAATTTTTACTTATGCTGTAAGGAAGCCTACAATAATAATAATAATATTAATTTAAAAAACCTCCAGATGAGTTGTTAATGAGTTACAAATTATTCACAACAGCAGTGAAAAATCTTTTAATATGTGTGCTCCTGAGAAGTCAGGCCCAGGTCAGACCAGCACTGAGTCTCTGCATCACTTGTACCCTTGAAGAAATGACTTTGGCAAAATCTTACCCTGGTCTTCCTCAATGAGAAGCATTTCAAGCAAGGAGAATTTTTTGCCAGGGCCACTAACAACTGGTGCTGTTGGAGATCTTGCTCTGAAGTACCAAACATACTCAGTTAATACTGATGTCAGCAGGAGTTTGAGAATAGCAGCTAGTTTATGGAAGAGAAATCATGATATTTACCTGAGTAGTTGTTTTAAAAATGGTATTTACTCAAACATTTAATTATCTTACAAATGATTACCAGAATATCTACAATGTTACAAAATCCCAGGAAGAGTTGGTATTTAACTGCTGTTTATGTTTTTATGCCGTGAAAATTCAAATTATATTAAAAGAAAGAATGTGAGAATGCATTATTTTCCTTAAGATCAAGTTGCCATATTTTCATAGTTTCTTCTTGGATGAAAAATAGACACCCAGTCCAAGAGGCCTTTGCAGGACATGGTAAATATTCAAATCACTTTTGTTTTTGTATTTTTTACTTTGAAATATTTAATATTTAAATTTCATATCTTGGACAAGTTTTTATGTAAATGAAAACAGGTAATATTTTAAATAAATCTTCATATTATTGATTCAGTTGTCTTACCATGTAGTCTTTGATTAATGGCAGTTCTTTTTGCTTCTAGACCACTTCAATGTGTTGATCTTCGTAGAATGCAGAAGAATAGGGCCAGGAATTGGGTGTTTTGTGTGTTTCAAACATTCATAACAGCCACAAGTAGGTAAAGGGTTAAGGATTATGCTACTAGTCTGAAGGATGTACTTAATTCTATCTCATTACAATCACAGCAGTAAGAATGAAACTTGTTCTGCTTGGTTTTTTCCTCTGAAGGTGCCTTTAGATAAGCTTTCTTTTTTTTCTTAATTATACCATTTCATTATATATTGTACTTGTGAGTAAGAGGTCTGGATAATAAACAATTGTAGTGGGAATAGATGTAGGCCTCACAAAAATTTTTTGGATAAATTAAAAAAAAAATCCCTTAATACCAGGCTTTTTCAAGAAAGTATTTACATCTTATCAACTGTTCCTATAAAAAGAGTGAAGTGATCTCACGTCCATTTGCAAGAGCATCCTTGTTTTTTGCCAACCAGGTTTATAATCTCTAGAATAATCTCCAGATAATCTTTGAAGTGAAACCTAAACCACAGAATAGAAGAAAAGTACCCTTCTGTTCTTATCCTTTCTGGAGAACGACCAGCATCTGAGCATCTTTAATGCTTATTAACAAGAATAAATATTAAAGATAGTCTTCACCTTCGTGTCCTGACTGCAGTGGAGAAAGGTCAGAGCTGAGCTGCAGAGCTGACACTGCATATTACACTATTATGCTGTAAACAACTCTATCCAGGTTTACTTGAAAATTGTAGTATTTAGTTCACTGCTTGAAGGAAAAAATACAGTGCCAGTATATAAAAGGAGACATCAGGTAGCAATTTCTTCTCTTTGTTCTTTCTTATTTTATTACTGGATGTACTTCCCCCATCCCCATTTTTCAAACAGCAGTAGAAGGGCCCATAGGTAGAAAAGCATTGACATCATGTGCCTTCCAGGTTACACCAAAATATTTGTGAACAAGATGAAAGGGCCAAAGAGGGAACCTCATTGATTTTCCACAGTTAACTTCATTTAAAATGAAGGTACCCTGTAGAGAGAAAAGCTCACCTGACATTTGAGAGCCGTTTCTTCCTAGAAATAAAATATGCCCTGGTCTTATTAAAGTACTTTTCACTAATGAAAACTACTACTAAAGAGTTTCAGAGAAATAATTGGACTAGATATGTTATGTGATGGTGTGTAGCATCATTTCCTATAATTGCAAGAAATAAATGGAAAAATTGAAATAAACTCCCAATAACCTTGTCACCTTCTAGAGGATGTTTAAAGCAAACTCTCTGCCAAATTTTCTTGCAGAATTTGTGCAGCCAATGCAATAACAGTGGTTTCAGCAACGGCAAAATGCTATTGTTGTCTGAATCATCTAAATTGCTTTGCAGGATTGGTAGGAAACATACTGATTAAGCCCTTACTGCCTTTCAGTACTGGAATTGCTCTTATTGTTGGTATTAACAGATACAACTGTTTGTACAAAAGTATGGTGGAGTTTTTTAGTGTTAAAGAAGTTTTGGACAAGATAAACTCTGGTCTCTAGGTAAGGAGTTTGTTTGCTACATCAATCATGCCAGCTAGTCAAGAGGGGAAAAAAATAATGATTTTTGGGTCCTCAGTAGAATTCATTTTCAAATTACAGATGGCTTTAGATGGGCTTAGAGGGTTGGGGTTTTTTTTCCCCTAATGATTAAATTGTATCAGGACACACAGGGAAGCCACTTATTTAAATTGATATCACTTGAGCCACAAGGTAACAGAAAAATAAGAAATGGAATGAGTTGAGCTGCATGGCAATAATATGTGTGCTCCTGAGAAGTCAGGTCCAGGTCAGACCAGCACTGAGTCTCTGCATCACTTGCACCTCAAAGAAATGACTTTGGCAAAACCTTATCCTGGTCTTCCTCAACGAGGAGCATTTCAAGCAAGGAGAATTTTTTGCCAGGGCCACTAACTGGTTTACCAAATGACTGCTAAACTAGAATCATCTGACTTGATACTGAAAGAAAGCAGTTATATTTATACAAAAAATTATTATTGTGACATAATTTTGTTTAAACATTATTTAAACACGTTTTGTTTAAACATTACCCTGCTGAAGAAGAGCAGCAGGCATTGAGAAGAAAGATTACAGTTAACATTGTGACAAAGAGTAGATTATATTTCTCAGACTATGAGAGTTAGACATATGAATGGCACAGCACCAGAACTGAAACCTCTGTGTTATGGAAATTCTGCAGGATGTCATGTCAATTGATAAAGAGCAGGGTCTACATAAAACATTGTCCTTTTATCATTTCCAGGAGAGCAAAGGGTGTGCACATGGCATCAGTGACCTATTCTGAGTATGGTCAGCAAAAGAACTTCTAAACAAATTTTTGACACAGAGTAACTGTAGCCTTGGAAAAGTCAACAGTAGCTTGTGCTTTGTTTTGCCTTGTGGACAGAGCAGCTAAAATATTTAGATAATTATCCTGTTAATGACAATTGTATAGCCCACTTATGGAAGGTGAGGAATAGCTGTAAGTGTACTCCAAAAAGTTACTTTGGCCCCATGTAGTTTATGCTGAGAATGACTTCAATGCCCAGGTAGTACTGGAATAAACAACCCAAAAGAGGTATGTGTGTAACTTGACTTCTACTGGCAAGTTCCAAGATTCCAGTTTGATTCCAGAGCTGACCTGCCAGTTGAATGTTCTACACTAGATTGCATAGTTGGATTGATAAAAGTAAAGTTGTATTTGGCAAGTTCATTGTGCTCTTAAGTGATATTGTCACTGCCATTTATTTAATTTGCTGGCCTCCTGTGAGATTTGATTTAATTATTTTACATTTCACATTTGCTGTCAAGGTCTTTTTGATGAAAAAGTTGTCTGAAAGGTGCAAATTTGAAATACTCCTACATGTTGTTATAAACTAGTAGTTGTATAAAATGTGATTGAAATATGGTAGAGCCTTAGATTTCCCATCTTCTTTGCTTTTATTTTTCACCATTATATTTTCAAATTTTTCTGCTACATCAATACATACTAGATTAGATTAGACTATTAGATTATTATTCCTTATTATATGATATATCAGCAATAGTAAGGGGGTTTTTTTCATTTAAAATACATATTAGCTCTTTGTGATAAAATTGTGGTAATGTAGAGATGCTACACTCCCCATTGCCTCACTTTTCATGATGATGTTTCCCTTACTGCCATTTTAATCCCTGCACTTACCAACATGAATAGTACCTTCAAGCATTTGCACATCCTTGAATCACCTTTACCTTTCCTTTGGTGTCTGTGGTTTGCCAGGTACTGGAAGAGTTATAACCTGCCAGTCTAGAAGACAGAAATTTTTTTGTAGCTTTTCCCCCCTCTGCCTTTTTAATCTCTCAGTTAATTGTCAGTAAACAAAGCTGAGCGTGAAGTTGTGCAAAGCACTGAATATGAGAGCACAGCTCCAAAGGGGGGACCCAGTACAGGCAGAGGGGTTTCTCTAGGAGTAATCAGCCTGACCATCCACACTCGTACCTGCTTGTCACCTCCTGCAAGTGAAATAGTCTGAGGAGTCTGACAAAGCGAGGAGTGGTGCCACCTGAACACATGGTGCCGCCTGAACCCACGGTGCCACCCGAACACGTGGTCATAAGCTTGGACAGGGAAGAAACCTGAGCAGTAAATATGTTTGCTGGATCCTGGATGGCAGAACATGGCACCCCAAACAGCTGTCCACATTGAAGTTATGCATCAGTGGGTAGGAGAATGTGAAAATGCTAATCTGAGTCTGGGTTGGTTTAGAAAATGCTTATTTATTTGCATAGAGACTTTGGCTGTTGCATTAATCAGGGTGATGTACAGAGGAAATGTTACAGAGCTTCTGAGAACTATCTTTTATTTATCAAACTGAGAAAAAAATAACAGATCCAGTCAAAATAGGAACAGTTCCATTACTGCTGGGATGCCAGAAATGTATGGGCTTTTGCCTAAGCAATGGCAGTGACCACAGCCATTTCAGAGGTACCTCATTTCATTTCTGTAGAAGTACTTGAAGGTCACAAGGCAAAGCATCCTTTGGTCCTTCTATTGTGGCATCAAGGCAAGTCCAGTACCTCATTTCTAGTTCCAGTGCCCCTGCCCATGGACAGGGACACCTTCCACGAGACCAGGTTGCTCTGGGCCCCATCCAACCTGGCCTGGAACACTTCCAGGGGTGGGGCATCCACAGTTCCTCTGGGCAACCTGTGCCAGGGCCTCACCACCCTCACAGGGAAGAATTTCTTTGTTATATCTAATTGAAACCTACCCTGCTACAGTTTAAAGCCATTCCCTCTTATCCTGTCCCTGCATGCCCTTTAAAAAGTCCATCTCCAGCCTCCTTGTAGCCCCTTTAGACTATAAATTCTGCCTGTAGTCATTTGAGAGAAGTACTTTCAGAAGGTAATTAATATCACCTTAAGATACAGTAACATAATTGACTCTAGAGCTCTTTCTCCCTTTCCCCTGTTCCCCTCTGTGCTAACTTCTGAGGTAAATACAAGCAGCTTAGACCAGGTTCCTAAATTTCAGACATTAAATTAGGTGACATGTAGCTTTAGAGAACTTACTATTTGATATGTATATCATCAATAATTTTTTGAGTTATAGTGTTCTGGGATCAATTGAAGAGAAATCTTTGCTTTTCCTGAAGTTATGTCAGATTTTTGCCATAACTTTTAAGTGTTCTATACTCCCTTGAGCATTTTCTTTTATTTAAGATTGCCCACCGTGCTGCTAATTGGACTGTATTTCATTTGATTAGCTTGTTCTTGTATGGACATATTGACATCAACAACATTTGCTCCACTATTCAAATTTGCATAATGATGCGTGCATGAGATTTGTAAGGTTTTTATGCAATAATAAGCTATGTATTTCCATAATTATGTCATAAGCAATTCTGCCATGAGTAGTGTCAGTAAAGTCAAATAGGAATGTCATTACAGTCATAAAACATGAGAAAAACACTTGTCTGCAATAATATTGGTAATGACCTTACAACTTCTGATGCCCCAAGTTAAACTAAGTTAATGCAAACTACATAATTTTCCGTGTGGGTGTAAGTGGGTTTATTAAAGTGAAAATTTTTGATTGTCACTCTTCCATAGATATAGTTGCAAAAAGGGTTCTTCCTTTTGTTGGTGTTATAGAAACATTTATAAAAAACTGGAGGAAACTGAATGTTTCTGTGATAAATTTCAGTCAGCCCAGATCACAGTATGCTGAACAGTGAGGAATATGGGATGAAAAGTCAAATTTGAAAGGGATTTTTTTTTTTCCCAGTTGAATCTTCTCTCTCTAACTGATACATGAAACGTTCCCTGTATCCCTTTCTACCCCCTTTTGGCACCCTTGGCTGCTTTATGGAAGGCCAGATAGAGCATGGTGTTTGAATTCTTTGGTATAGAGCCATTTGTAATTTAAGAAGACATAAAGGTCTTACTGCCAAGCTTGTATGAGGTTTTCTTTCCTTGGATTACTAGAGTGCTCTCTTCTTTAGCTCAAAGGTTGTCTTAAATGAATGTCAATTTAACTCTATTTTTTATGTTTGGTTTTTTTTTTTAACCTTTGTTATAAAGTCCAGTAAGAGATTAGTGATAAGTGAAGTATGAAAATTATGTACACATTTTTAAAAATAGAACTGTGGAAGCTCTGCCAACAGTCAACAATTTTTAGAGAGTGAAGCTGAAGGGAGCAGAAGTTTTTAATAAGACTTAAATGAATAATCAGATGACCTGCACATCTGAGTGCTCCTTTCACATGGGTAATGCAGTTTATTTTAAATATTGTTACCGTATCACATCACTACCTGCACAAATATATTTTATGGTTTGTTTTAATTTTCCATTGCATTTTTAATTATACTTCAGTAAACACTTTGATTTTTACCCAGAATAATAATTTGTAGTCATGATTCGGTAGTATTTGAAGGCCATTTAAAGATACTAAAATATTACGTAATGCAACAAAATAGAAAATAATTTTTATCTTAATTGCTTGTCTTTGCTTACTTGGCTGTAAATCATTACCCTGGTTTTAAATCTTGTACTGTATTTTCATGTTTGATATACCATTTTCCTTTATCAAATGATCATTTGAATATTATAACAATGACATTACCAGAATTGTTATAATGATAAACAAGTGTGTTAGAACACACACTAGTCTGGTGTTACTGAAAAATTCAGTTATGTTGATGCTGCTTATGTAAAGAGATCTTCCTGTCCAAAGAATTAAGAAGTCTGATCTTTAATATCAACCACTTTTAATTTATCCTAAACAAAGATATAGTAATGCAACATAATATAATAAAAGAACCAGGATAGTCCTTTTGAAATTGTAAACAAACATGGTTAGAAATGTCTGTTGGACAATCAAGAGAATTAACAAATCTGGATCTGTTCAAATGGGCATTTAATCTGAACAGAACCCAAATCTTCATACAACTGATCACGTAGATTTTTATCATGCTATGATTTTATTTCAACATACGAAGTTTGTTATACTCACCAAAAAAAAGCTATTCAGCCACACAATTGTCTCTGACTGATTTTGCCTGTAAGGAACAAACTATATATACAAAGAAATTACAAATTGAAACTAAGTGCACATTTCTCTCAATCTTTCAATAAAAGGTTTTTTGAACCAAGGGCACAGACTGCCTGACCAGTGAGCCGTGTGATAAAGCACAAACAGTGCAGGAAATGAAAACCCTAGGAGTAGCAGATGATGTGGGCAGGAGGCACAGGTATTTCACTCAACTCTATCTGGTTCACTCCCCAGGCTCTCAAAGAAAACTTAAACATTATTTACTCAACCATGTGCTAGTTAAAACCAATATCTCCAGACCATCTGTTCAGGAAGATGACCTCATGCAACTTTGTGCCCCAACATTACGTCAATGTAATTCTGACTAATCAATCTCTGCTTGATCACATTGTCTTACCTATAGAGAAGAAAAGGTAGACTTATATTTAGCTGGATATTTCAGCACTGTTTTGTGAAGCAGAGTAAGACCTTTAGTTGTTATGAAGTAGCTTGGCTCTCTTGGATGATGGGAGCTTCCCTGATAAATGTCAGATGAAGGAAGGACTTGGGCATGTATACTTCATACATCAAAACTATAATTTTACAATCTTTGGCTATGAAATGTGTTCCTTTTCAGGACACTCTTCAGAGATAGCATCGTTTGGATCTTCAGGCTTTTCTTATATCTGTTTATTCTCATCCACATTAAATGGGGTTGCTTTTACAGTAAAATATTATGGTGCAGTAAAATGGCTAAAATACTTCTGAATAGTTTTAACTCTTCCTTGTGAAGTGTATTTGTGTGCCATGGACCTTATATGTTAAAATGACTGTTGCTTATAACCAAAGTGTCTTACAAATAAATCAATCCCAAAGTAGAAATCACAAAGTTCAGTGTGTCAGTATAGGGGTTTCTGAATGGAAAAAGTGCAAAGAATGAACAAAGGTCTTTCAAATTCACTGTGTGAGTGCTTGGGTTTCCAGGAGTTTAGCACCAAATTGGCTGCCTGATGAGCACTCAGAACTGAGCTAGGAGTTTTGATCAATTCTACTTGACCTATCTGAGTTAGTGTTGGGTATTCATTCTGTATGTGTACTCAATATCCAAACTGATGAGAATATATTTGTTAATTTGCCTTTTCTCCATACTTTATATTCTTCTTGTTTAGTCAGATATAGTTTCCATGTGCTTCCCTTAATCTTACTTTAATGGTGGGCAGGATTTGGTTCAATGTTCCCCTTGAAATGTTGTGAAAGCCTGGTTAAACATTCTAGCACTGAACATGGTTTCGCAGGGCATTTTCAGCACTGCTCCTGCAACAGTTCCTGTCACTTCTGTTTATTCATTCACACCTTTGCTCCTTTCTGATATAGTCCCTGTTTGTTGCCAGGCAACTATGGCTGTTTTATGCAGGTTCTGCAGAACACCCAGAACTAAATGCAGTGCACTGTAAAGCAATAACTGATGGTAGGCTGTACTTTTTTCTTAATCACCCCATACCTCTGTTTGCTGACTGTTTTAAATTAAGTGGTGTTCATCTGAAGGTTGAAAACTTTCCAGATATGTAGCCAACAGAAAAATAAGATTGATCAGGAACACAATGAATTGTGGAAAAAAATTGAAAGGCTTTTTTTTTTTTTTTTTCCTGAATCTTCTAAAATTCCTTTGAGGTGTCCCATTGTTCTTTTGAGGCATTGCTATTGTGATGGGTGTTTTTATGCTTCTCATCTTTAGAATGTTACATCAGATAGTTAGTGAGTATTAGCACTACCTAGAAACAGGCAGAGATATGAGGGGATTGAATAATCTCGTTTTATTTACATTGTTGAAAAACTTCCAGGCACAAAGAGGTTGTGTATGTGTTTTTATAGCACAGTGATATGTGAAACTGGTGGCTAATGCTGCTCTATCCATTAGAGCTATAAACTTTAATGAATCTGGACAGGGGATTGCAGGAAAAACATTTTGTATAAGATCTTGGAAAGTCTTTCTAAAAAGACAAATAAGGAATGAAATTTACAGTTGCTGTCAATGAATAAATGTCTAATGCTGAGGAGGATAAATCTCCCACAAGGGAATTCATTTACATACTATTAAAGTTGACGTGTTAATATCAAAGCATTAAAATATGTAAATAGCATAAGCATGCACAAAATCCTAATTACTGCTTTACATTATCAACTCATTTACTCTTTATGATAGTTTGACTATTCAGCTGTATCAGCAAGCAATTATAAAAATCTACTACAGCTTGATGGTAATGCATTTCTGTGTATTTCCTTTTCTTTCCAAAAAACATTCTTCCAGTCCTGCAAGAGAACAACGTGGAAAAGGCTCATATTGCTGAGTGTCCTTTTTACATGAAGAACATATGCTTTGAGTTTCTAGCGGTTCAGTGGTCTTTCTTTTATCCTGCTTACCAAAAAAGGCAGATTTATATGCAGCCTAATGAGAACTGACATTTCTTATGCTATCTGCTACAGTTACGGTGCAAATTTAATCCATTGCAGGTGTTATATCATTACAAAATAAGCTGGAGGCATATGAGCATTGAGGAAAAACTCAACAGCTATTATCATAGAAAAAGATGCTTCATTTTATAAAGCATTGTACCTTCTCAGTCATAAAGTCTTTACAGCAGGGAAGAAATTTGTCATAAAATCTCTACTGCCAACCTGTAATAAGACTGTCTCTTTTTTTCCTCCTGGTAACTTCAAACAGGTATTGAAATCAGACAGTAGTGATACGATATTTCTTGATTTCACTAAAAAGTCTGTATTTTCATCATGTTTTATTAATCTAAAATGATTGCTTTAAATTAAATGGTAATTTCTTTGGGGATGTAACACCGCTATTGTGATGAGTCTCTTAATTTATAAGAAGAAACATTTCATGTCACAGCAACTTGAGATATACCAGATTCTGTTATGTCAGTGTTTTTAGAAAAAATGAAGTCATAGAATTATAGCATGGCTTGTGTTGGAAGGGACCTGAAAGATCACCCAGTTCCAACCCCCCAGCCACAGGCAGGGAACCTTCCAGTAGACCTGGTTGCTCAAAGTCCCATCCAGCCTGGCCTGAAACACTTCCAGGAATGGGGCATCCACAGCTTTTCTGGGTGCCTTCTTCTGGTGCCTCACCACCCCCACAGTACAGAGTTTCTTCCTGAATCTCATCGAAACCTACTCTCTGTCAGTTCAAAGCCATTCCCCCTTATCCTGTCTCTCGAGGCTGTTGTAAAAAGTCCCTTTCCATATTTCTCGTAGGCTCCCTTCAGGCATTGGAAGGCTGCAATTAGGTCATCCCAAACCTTTTTTTCTCCGGGCTTAACAACGCCAATTCTCTCAGCCTTTCCTCACAGCAGGGGTGCCCCATCCATCTAATCATCCTGGTGGCCTCCTCTGCACTTGCTCCAAGAGATTGAAGTCCTTCCTGCAATTGCTACACTATTTGTGTAGAAAACATTACTGTTACAATCAGAGTTTTATATATAATAAAAAACTGAGTTGGACCCTTAGTTTGAAAGATTTACTTCAAATTTAATTGGGAAATATACAGTTTTTAAAAGGATACCCTGGAATTATTTTAAGTCTTACTTGTTCATAGAGAGTTTCTGTAAGCTGGTCAGTTCTTTTTGCTCTCTTGTGAGTGAATATGAAGGGAGTCAAATTGTGGAGCATTAGAACTATAATCTGAGCCTCTGTTGTTGCTGTGGAACTGATGTGATAAAGAGAATAAAGGGAGCTAAGAGACTGACAGAAACAACCTCTGTTAAAGAGAAAGCTAGAGACAAAAGGCTCTCACAAAACTATTTTAAGCCAAGGGCAGATGACACAAGATTCAGAATTTAATGAGCCTTAAATGCCATAGAATGTGGCAGATGTACAGTTATAGCATAAAGTCTGTACAGTTGCATTATCTACACTTTTTTAGAAGCTCTCAAAACTCACACACATAAATTTAGTCATAAGATGCTCAGAAATGAAGCCCAAACCATTTCCAGTTGTAGCCATCATCTATTCCAGTTTAGATTTCATTTTAACTGTGGCAGTTTGAAGCTCAGTTTTCTTAACATCAGAGATCACTTCCAAGGAAGTATCATTTTCCATCCTGTCACTGGCAGGGTACAGGTGGGGGTGACTCTTAAGTGGCTGCCAGCTGTGGCTGAGTCCTGTGCACTGTGCAAACATCCATCTCCGTGCTGGGGCTTGGAAATTTGCTTTCCAGCCTGTGACTGCTTCTTGCCTTTACTCTTCCTCACTTGCTGGCTTCCTATGCAGAGATTTTGATCAACCACACTTTCCACTGATGTGTTATTTTGGTTTCTATGAATGTTTGTGTTAGGGCTGCATTCAGGTCTCCAAGTAACATTTATATGCCAGTTTTGTGCTTAAGTGCCAGAGAGTTGAGACTGATTTAGAATGCTTGTTCTCAGTTTTAGTAGACCTTGCCTGCTGGTGCAGATGATGGAAAGAGAGATTCAGATCCCTGGAATTCAGTCATACCCTATGATCTCAGGTAACTACCTCAATGGTTCTTCTAAATTTATCTTGTTTTGGACACACTAATCTCCATCCTTTTTCTGACAGCGGTGTTCCAAACAAAGCTTATTCCTATTTTAGATCATCTGAAAACACTGACTTTGAGGTATATTATATATTAGGGTAATAAACAATTTTTATCAACAAGAACTTTTCAAACTGCTATTTCAATGGGATGAAATTCTCTGCTGGTCACTACGGGCTGAATCTGACAAACCATTTCAGCTGCAACGAGAAAGAAAATGAAATTCAGAAATATTGAAAGCTTCTTGCACTACTTTTAAAACCTTTTGATTTTAAATTTCAGAAATCCTGTTTCAATTGAAAATTGGTCCAATTTACAGAACAGGTGTAGGAAAATAATAAAAATTAAAAAAAAGCTACTTTACTTCAGGGCAAAGAGAAGGTTTCTGGTAATCAGAATTTATTTTCCATTTTGTGATTCAATCACTAAGCCGAAATGTCCATAATCCGCTCAGCTTCCTTATGCTCCTAATTTTTACATTTTACCTTTAAGTAATACCTTGATCTGATCTAGTCTGAAATAGATATTGTACCCAAGCTAAATGATTGCATGCATTTGTCACAGAATATAAATAACAGTAATACTTAGGGTTCTGCTTTCACGAGCTGTAGACTGAGGGGTTCCTAATTACATCACACGAACTTACAAAAATATCTTACGGGCCAGCCCGGCTCGGTGCTGCTGGAGGCAGCGGCTCTGTGTGTCCCTGCTTAGCCTGCAGAAAGGAGTTCTGGATGCTCCCAGGAGCCATATGGCAGCATGTGCCTGGCAGGAGCTGGGAGGCTGGAGAAGGCCCAGTGCCAGCTGGCCAGACCCTGCTGGAGCAAAGGAGCACTGCTGGTCCTCCTGGCTCCACTGCCTCGATGTCTTGTGTTTTCCTCTTACATGTGCAGCGGGGAGAAAATATTTGCCGTTTGTCTCTGTGCTCTGTCGCTGTGCACGCTACAGAGAGAGCAGGGGACAGCCTCTGGGTATAGGCTATTTGTAACAGAATTAATGTGGGCATTTTTTGTTCAGGATTAAATGATAGTTTTTCATACTGTACTTCAGGAGTGGAATAGAATAAATTCAGAAGAATATATGTTTCAGCTCCAGGAGTAATTACAAACATGTAGGAATCTATTCTAGGGGAAGTTATAGCTTATTTGCTGTACCTTAAATACTATATAAATGTCATGGTCTTCCACACAGGTCTCCTTTCACATTTCAGACCCTAACAAAAAACATATGCAGGTGTGGGGATGAAGGGGGACAAAAAGTGATGATGAGGTTGAAGGATGAGTCATTTTATGCTCTAAATGCATGTTGCCACGTCTGCGTACATCAAAACCAGTGAAACACGAAGAATGTAACTTAAATACTTGGGAAGAACAAAGTTGAAACATACTGGTCAGAACTGAGGAAGAGAAACGAGAAGTCCTTTATTTATTTACTTTAAAATGGGGAGCACAAAGGTTTCTCTACTGATAGTATTTTTTTCTTCCCATCTTCTTTTATTCAATAAACATACAGGAATAATGTGGATTTTTTACACAGACCTTTCTTCCCTCCCTTTTAAAACCCACTCATGTTTTCAAACAGAAAGCTAGTTTTACCTGTGTGCACTTTGCCATTATTTTGTGAGGTCTTGTTCTGTAGCAGTAGCCAGATGGAAAATATGTGACTTCTGTTTTAAACTAATACAAATGAGATGCTACCAAATGAAAAAAACTAGAAATTGTGGAAAAAAGACAATTCACGATCTCTCCTGAAGTCATGCAGTTAGGAAAACGAATTATAGAGTTTGAATCTTTACTGAAATGGCTTTAGCTTTTCTTATCTCAAAATCTCATATTAATAAGTACAAATCTATGTATAATTAGGTGTCTAGATGTTAGATAGATACATGGACTAGAAGAATTGGCTAGGGAAGATGCAATTTTGGATATAATCTCGTGTATATCTCATGTTCAACTCTTCTGTCACCCATTCTGAACTAGATACCATCTGTCTAAGAGGGCAGTTTTGCCCTCTCATTCTGTCCTACGTTATGACCATGAAATTCTCTGTGTCTGTGCGATGGGATATGAGCTGAGTTTGTGGCAAGGGAAGGCAGGTCCCTAAACCTTTTCAGTATTTGATATTTGCGAGGCACTTTGCTGATAGCAATTAATTAATTACTTGCTTTTGAGATTAAGGGGATTATTGTTCATCTGCAATGAATACAGGACATAGAGAAATAGAGAGCTGACTAAAGCCAGGCAATGATTCTGTGATACAACAAAGATTAAATTTGAAAGGCCTTTGTCTCCAGTTCTGTAAGAAACTTGTGCACATTCTAAACTGTAAGTGTTTACGTATGTCCTTGCCTGTTCAGTAGGCCATGAAATCCTATACCTGTGAGCAGTGGGTATCTTATCATACTCACTGTCTGCTATTAAAAAAAAAAATTTAAAAATCACTTCTGAAAGAAAGCCAAGGTAAAACCTTCAGAATTGTTGTACTAGATGTACTAGGAACAAATCCCCTCTGACGTTGCTTCATTTTTTGACCTTGCTAAAACTTTTACCTACAAGTCAGAAACAGGTGCACTGTGAACTGCATTTTAGTTTTTATCTCACAGAATTTCTCTATGGCCTTACCTGAATTCAGCTCAAAGTCTTGATTGTGACACAAGTAAATGTAATTCGATGAAAAAGAAGTTGATCTGTAGTAATAAATTAGCATCCTGTCTCCATATGAATGGTTGAAGTATTGCACATAGGTTAGTACATGATATTTACAAGGAGAAAATTAAAATAATTACGACATAGCTAAATGGTTTCCAGCTATGTGTTTCTCTCCGTGGCTGAGTTATTTCTTCTTTCTTCCCCCCGCCCCAGGTAAAATAGAAGACAAGATTATGAAATTTATTGAAAATTAATAAAGAAACAAAAAATATTTTTCTAAATAAACTACCAAAAATACATAATTGTTATTAATAAGTGTGTTTGTGTTGTTCCAAGAAAGGAATTGGAATTTTAATGCTTAGTTCTGCCATGGTATACCTTGAGATTTTGAAGGCAATTCTCTGTTGACTTCCTGCTATTTGTTTAGTGATATTACCATGTGCTTGAGAAGAGTGACAAACAAAGAGGGATTTTAATATTTGTATGACTTAGGCTTACTATGTGGTGTTTATCTTTTTAACATAAGCTCAAGATACTGAAAAATATGTCTCTTGGTGTTGTGATAGGAAGTCCTGCCAGAGCTCAGGTGTTGGCCATAGGATATTATCTTGGCTACTCCCAAATGGCTGTTGACATTCTTCTATTGCCAAATATATATAAAAACCTCTGTATGTATAAAAACAGATTAGGTGATATGAACAAGGATGCAGATAACACATCACCAGGGGAAAGTACTACTGAAAAGTTAGGCAGGCTGAGTTACTGCCCTCAGTTGAGTTATTTATTCTCTGTTTGTCCTGCAGATAATTTGTCATTTATTAATACAGCAGATATGGGAGGAGTTGCCCACAGAGTGCATGGGGTGGTACTATTGAGATGTACTTTGTACCTGACTGACTAAAATATGTGTTCAATAATATTTAACTGGACACATTCTCAACTCAGTATAAATCAATACACTTTTTACTGTTTAGTAGTCCAAGTGACCAGTCCAGTATCTGAGCTATTTTTGTTCTTCAGTATGTGAAAAAGAATGTAACAGAACTTCATTCTTTGATACACAGGGATTTTTTTCCTGAAAAAAAAAGTGAAAAAAATATTCCATAAATGTAGCCTTAAAAATTGTCTTTGTCTAACAGTCATCTTCTCTGTGTAGTTACAATTTGATGTAGAAATAACTAGGAAGAACTAGTTTAAATCCTTTTATGTTTTTTTCTTTTCAAGTGTGGTCTAACTTTGTATTTGAGAGATCTGTTAATACTTACAGGCTGGTCACAGACCTCCAATGAGCTTCTGTAATTTTGGTCATTCAGTTGTATTATGCTTTCACTTATAATTTCTGTGAGAGGACTAGGCTAATTCTGTCTAGAATAGATGTAATAAACCTGGGGAAAAATCAATGTAAAATATTGCATCATGCTGTTTTATGTCTGTTTTCAGAGGCAGGAATCTTACCTTGATATATGAAATTCTTTTTTAGCTAAAATGTCAGAAGACTTTTAGGTCTGCCAGTGAAACCAGCATGTGTAAGGACAAACTGTATTCAGTTCCTAAAGCTAACAGAAATTCTTCAAAGTGGTGAAATGGAATTTTAAAAATTTTGTAAAAACTCACTGAAATATAATTTGAATGTATTTTCTCACTTTGCTGTGAGCGTAAAGCTTTTTGAAGATTTATAATCACAAAATCATCATCAATGTTCATGAAAATTCACACAGACCTACTGTATGATGATTTTATCCTGTTCTAAATTACTTTCTCCTACAACTCATCATTTATTTTAGTTCAAAGAGAAACAAATTACAAGTATTATTCTCTGTCTGGCCTAAAGTGTAGAATTTTTATGCCCCCAAGCAAAAGAATCCTGAATGCTGAATTCCATTGGTGCTCAAGAGCAGAGTTTCTGATTTACTGATGGCATATCAATAGTATCAATTGTTTAGTATGAGATATGAAAACCTGTTGAACTTGTATGTACAGACTATAAATATTTCATCTTTTTCTTAGTTAGTGCAGTTAAAATGCCCAAATACCATTTTTTTTCCCCAAAACCCTAGAGTCTTCTCACAGCTTATATGTAGTTGGATTGTTTGATGGATTTTTTTTTTTTTTAACCCAGCATGGCAAAGGGTTTTCTGTTTCTGGGAACCTGCAGACATTTTCACCAGTTTAGAAGCATCTGCTTTTGGTTGTCTATGACCTTAACTAGATCTGAGGGTGGTCAGATCTTTTTATAAACAGATATTGGTGCTTAGAGATTTAGTTTAACTGGGGCCATTGGTTGCTGTACTGCTGAAAAAGCAATGCTTTTGAAAACACTGATGCAGCAACAGCAACATTTAACTAAATGTGGTCAGATGTGATCATTGTTAACTTGCCTGTTTTGCCCTTGGTCTTAGAACAGCATTCTGAGTTTTCAATCATGACAACTCAGCCTTTGCTACTGATACATGAACTCTTTCATGGTGAAAAGCCAACTTACCTATGAAAGACTTTCATACTAATCGAACTGTGATGAATCCTGAGAAAATTTGTGATATGATCTTTCAAGTCTGCATTTGAATATTCACACTAAACATCACTGTTGCTTGTCACATGATAGTAGATCAAATTAAGTTCTCGAGTATGGACTGGGTCTATTATCTAAAAGTGCAAGTAATCCTTTTGTGACAGAAATTGTTATTTAGAATCACACAAGGAAGAAAAAGTCAGACTGTTTTTACTCATACTTCATCCTTGATGACTTTGTATATCTTTGCTGGGTATTGTTTTTTTTTCACAGTTTCAACGGGTCTTTGTTATTTGTAGATTTAGTTAGAATAGCCTTTCTGATCATAGATCATATACAACTGGACAACTTGTAAATGACCTAACTAAGTAACCATGAAGTAGGGGAAAAGCCTGGAAGTATTGAAGTGGTTGTGTTTTAATACTCTCTTGGCGTACTGCCTGTTAACTTGTGCTACAAACAGCTTGCCAGGAGCTGAAGGTGCTGATTCTTTACTAATTTGTAGAAAAAAATTTCGTACAACTCATCTCAAATTATTAGTAAAACAAGAAGAATTGTTAAGAATTAAATAAGTCATCAGAAATTGTGTAACATAAACAAAGTTAGAAATCATTAAAATTGTTGAAAGAGAAGAAAAATGTTTTCTGTTGATTTACTGCAGAAACATGAACAGATGTGGTATTCCTAATGGCCTTCTGTAGAACATAAAAACTAAAATGCTTTTTGTACTGACAACTTTTAAAGCATTGTGAACTGTGGTTAGGGACACCAAGAAGTAGATGAAAGAAGTTCAGCTTGAGGTGGTTTAGAGAACAATTCCAATACAACTGTGTGTACTGTCTTACATTATTTATTGTAAGACTTGATTTGTTGATCATTATATCTCACTGTATCTGTGTTTATTCTTCCCAAAGAAAGAATCATGTTCCCTTGCAACAATGAATGTTGAAACATACAGTATGATAAGGGCCAAAAAGTACATGACCTGGAGTATATTAGGCAGAGTAACACTGAACAGACAGGGATTGTGTCAGATAGGGCAAAGAGAATGTTTTGGGTCTCCTAAAATGTTCCAAGCCCCTGCTGGTTTGTCTTGTGTTTGTGTGACTCAAGTTGCAGGACTTACCCGAGGACCAAGAGTAGGCACCAGTGAAAAGACCAGATGAAAGGCCTTCTTTAAAGAATATTCAACTAAGAAATCCCAGTGTCTACAATAACAAGAGGCAGAGGTGCAGAATATTTAACTTGGTGCTCTCAATATTCTGGAGGACTAGGGCTTCAACATCCTATTCCTGTTTTCTTTATCTGGAATCTCTGCTATGAAAGTGCTGATCGTTAACCTTGTTTCAATTAAAATACCTCACCTCAGTGCAACTCAAAATGCATCTGCTAGCTCTCTCAACTAGACAAGCACTTAGTCATATTGCAACAATTTTGTTCTGAAAGACACTGAACTGCTCTGCTTTTCATGTCTGTGGGCCTGAATAGTCATAGGAAGCAGGACTACAGAAGTGTATTTTACACTACTTTCTCTGAAACATTTCCTGAATGCTCTGCCTGGTTCCCTTTTCTGGAAAGGTTTGAGTTTTGAAATGACACATATTTTTTCACATTATTCAGTAACTTAAACACAGCTTCTCTGACATCTCTCTGTGCACACTCTGGATTGACAGTTTGTCCTTTCAGCAGCATCTGATAGAGGTAACATGTTACATTTTGTATTTCTCTCTCTTGAGTTCCATTTTGTCTTCGGCTCCCCAAGTAAAGTGTCATTTGTGTGCAGACTATGCAGCAGAAGCAAACTACTGCTCGCTTTGGGAGTTTAAAATATATTCAGACATAGACAATAGCTGTAAAGACCTTAATAAGCATTTCATTTCCTGGGAAACCTTATTGCTCCCGAGAGTTACCTGGACTTTGGTGGCAAAATCCCTGGGAGATCTGTTTTTAGCAGGCAGTTTGTGTCCAAAGTATGGAAGCTATATCTCCCAGCTCCACCTTTTCTCTAAGCCTGCTTTGACCTTGAATTATATCTTCCTATCCCTTCTCCCTGCCTATCATCTCATTCCCCACTGACGTTTGGCATTGGCAACGTGCCCTGACCGATAAGTCACAGACTTAAACAATGTTTTTTCCTTTAAAGGCCACCATCAAGATAGTCTGAAGATGTCTGTTTTGTGAACTAAAAAAATTCTACTTCCAAAGGACAGCAACTCAACCAGCTGTTACTTTGGTTGCCTTGTAAAGGACACTAAAACTTGTGGGTGTGGGAATAGTTTTGTTGTATACCTTGCCTTATGAATTTCCTGAGACTTACTGTGATGTGGACCTGCCTTTTTCTTCTAGTTTTTGGTTTGGAATGAAGAAACAGTTTCACAGGGTTGACTTTCAGTCCATGGACTGCTCTGGTCAGGAAGTAGACACTCTTTCAGACATGAATTTCTGCTTTTGTGAGCATTTGTTAACTTTGGCTTGGAAGTTATACCAGAATGATCCTTAGTTCAGACACAGTTTTGTCAAAGTTTCATTAAGAGAGAAAAAAAAAAAAAGGGAAGAAAAAATAGAGAAGAAAGGCCTGGCTGGTGTCCTTATAGTCACACAGTGTCGATAGCAGGGAGCAGCAGTTCAGTGGCAGTTTGGCAGCTGAAGTGCAGAGCCTTGGTGAAATGAGGCTGCCTTTGCTGAACTACAAAAGGCCAGTCTTAAAATTTATTTCTTCATATTCCAAAGCAAATTCTTTGTCTTCAGTGGTGTCCTAGGAATGCGTGCATTTGTTCACAAAGTATAGCCCTGGCACATTTACCAGGTTAGGTGATGGCTTTGAATGGAGTCATACAAAACTGAAACAGAATAATTTTCAATTTTATTTATTTGACACTGTATGATATCACTGTAGTTGTTCTTTCTATTCCACTCCTGCAATAAAACTGTAGACAATACTCTCCAGGAAACTTTCATATATAGTGAAAGAGCTTTTATTTTTTGAAGACTATAGTTCTCCACTAGGTGGTCTGCCTGTTTAAAAGCAAACAGTTTAGAAAAGAGTTCAAATCAAACATTGAATACTGGCTAATGCCATTTTGATTCTGGGACAACTAGTCTCTGCAGCCTAATTTGCTACATTGCACTGGGAAAATATTTTATCAAACTTTATATCTATAATACAATTTTTTATCATTATTCTGCTGAACATAATGGTAAATAAAACATTTCTTTACAGAAATTGAACAATAGGTATGTAGCTGGGTCTGATCATAAAGTAATCTGCATGTTTTTTGCAGGTTGTTAACAACTTCAGTCTTCTAATATTCTTACTTGACTGGACGCTATGGAGAGAGACAGGATAGCAGCAAACCCAGAATAAACACTCCTCCAGAGGTGGAGGGTACAGTTTCATCCTGGTGTTAGTGTGGCCATTGCAACTTGGCTCAGATGAAATGGGAGAGGAGAGGATTGTGTTTGTGTGTGTGTGTGAAACTGATATATTTAGAGATGAAGTGATGAGGGAAAGAGTGAGTGCCTTGAAACTTAAAAGAGCGAACGAGACCTTAGGAGAGATAATGCAGACTGATAGCCCACCTCCTGCAAGCAGAGAATTGCAGCTGCTTTAACCAGAGCACAGGAAACTGAGCTGGAAAACATCTTGGATCTAGAACAGTTCATTGCAGGGCACACCCCTCTCACTGGAAGACTTGACTCCTGGGCATTGCCATTTGGAGATGCCAGATAAGTCATAAACACCTACTAACTACAGGAAAAAAAGGAGAATTTTCCAAGAATTTTTTCTCTTTGGTGGCATTTTACTTTGTCAGAATACCCATACTTCAAGTTGTAGTAGTAAACGTTAAAAATATTTATGTTGGAACTATTCTGGTGGATGCCTTTACTGTCCTGAATTTTGCTAGATCAAATACATGAATATTTAATATTCCTAAATGTTTCTACAAAGCCTATAGCCACTTTCAGGGTAAAATTCAATTGCCTCTGGCTCTCACCGAAGAGCAGCTTCCTTTTGAAACAGCTATTCTTAGAAAACAGTGCTATAGAGCATGGAGCAGTGGAATTGCTCTGCACAATGTTAGGGCAATTTCTTTTTGCCTTTAGGTGGTATGACCAGCTGACATTTCAGCACGAGGATCCTTCAGAGCAATACAGAAAATTTGATGTGACAGTGTCTCTGAATCAACCACTGAACTTAAAAAAGTATTCATTCTATCTAAAACATATGTACTAGCCTCTCACGTAATCAAAGAATTTTCTCTGGCTTGTTTCCACATGTAGTTTTCTCATTTTCTTGTCCTCATTTTTATTTTGACTGATGTATACTTAAATGATCACACTTCCCATACACACACCACCCCCTGTGCCTGCATTTGCAGGAGATGCCTCATGTGTTGCCATTTCTAGTTCCCCACCTCTTGTGTTTCAGTGAGATTGATTCTCTTGCCAGGAGTGTCAGCTGGGGGAATATTGTAAGTGCAGGAGAGCTAACAGCTCCTTGCTTCTGAGAGGGCAATAGCAGGAAATGTCAAAGTCTGTCCTCATCAGTTTGGATTAAAGCTGGATGGAATATTTGGCAAATGCATTAAAGACAGAGCAGAGCGTGTTGGAAACCTGCAATTTGAACAGTTACATCAGCAAGGGAACTAGCAAATGTGACTTTAGGAAGAAATGAATAAGACAACCTGAGTTACATGGCTTTGTTGACTCCTCATAAAATAAAAATCAGGGATTTTTTTGTTTGGTTTTTTGTTTTGTTTTCTAAAAATGCTCTTCACTAATATTCTTGAAAACTGATAATGAGAGGAAATAATCTTTAGGGTGCTGAATGCCAAAATTTCAGTGAATGGAATTGAGACAAGTAATTTCTCCACAACAAAAACTTGTCCTATTTCTAGCTTGAGTACACAGTTTGTTATTTTCCTCTTTGGTTCATTCAAGAAACTTGATGGCTTCACCTGCTTTCCCAGAACAAATAACATCGTTTCTGACTGGTGCGGAGCAGAAAAGATGCAAACCCAGGGAAGTTACTGAAAAGCATAATTTTTTTTGGTGGTTTGACAATCTGTATTCTGGTCAACACTGCAGTGTCTGGGTGAGAAGGGACCCTTCAGTAAGTGGAGATGGTTTCCCTTTTCTTCTATGAAAACCAGTGATTGTGCAAGATATGTACACCAGAATAGCACACTGGTGACTTCAAGTGACAATCTCTGTAGGAGAACTTAAAACTGCCACAACCTTCTATTCAGCTCCAAATGGGTCACTGATTCACTTTGATTACAATGTTATCCATTTTACATGTTAAATAATTTATGGCTTATTTATGTGTTGCATTGTAATAAAGCCATATCTTTTTGATCTCTAAGGTAGATGTTGCTGCTTCTTGTAGCAGAGTCTGAAAGTCATAAATGATCACTGGCTGTAACAACCCTTTACTGTACAGATGTTTTATAATAAAGCAAGGGGACAGGGCATTCTGTAAATTTAATGGCACATCACTTAAAACATCATATAATTACAAGGTGTAAGTTGGAATAAAAATTATACCTTTGCAGGTTAAGTAAAGAATTGGTAATAAAATTGTAACAGACATACATTATACAGCATGAGGTTCATAATGAATAATTGCTAGGTTATTAGTGCTTAACAGATTAAGGGTACTTCCATTTATTACCGTGCTCCACTAAGGATGAACGTTAATTTTTTTTCAAAGCAAATTCACTGGAAACAGACAGTTTAAAATTTATGCTTGTAATGATTGCTACATGGTCCATTAAGACCACCTCTAAGTGAGCTTAATTTGTAGCAGATAAATGTACATGTCTACATATTTTTCAACGTAGTTTATGGTGCATCCTGCACAGCTGTGCCCAACTGATTAAATCCTCACAAAATTTAAATAGGAAACCCATTACATAGACAGTATTATATCCATTTATCATACACACATTTTCAATTTAACTCTCTAAGCCTTTGTGCAGGATATTTTCACTGTTTCATTAAATATGTATAGCAAGGCCATTTTCTCTTCTGTTTTGTTTTGTGCTTGTGTTTTCTGGGTTTATTTGGATCCTACTTTTCAGTTCTATCATTGAATAATTAAGAACTTCAGCAAAGTTGAATGTCATCTACAACAATTATCTCAGTAATGATCCCAGATATGACAGTCACTTAAAATTCTAGATCTAGAGAGCTCCTACCCAGGGAAAAGAAGCAGGACTATAACGACTGTGTAAGGAAAGGTGATTAGCACTAATACCCTCATTTACCTTTCTGAATGGATACTGGAATCTGGATTTTCTGGACAGATGCTAGATGCTGGACATGCTAGATGCTGAGAAAGATTGGGATTACAGATATTTCTTTTCTTCAGCATTTTCCTCTGGTTAACTCTGGTCATCTCTCAGAATCTCATTCTGAACTGTCTCGATTTATCTTCGCTTTAAGTGCTTTGAGTCTCATGTAAACCATAGTTCTCGCTTCTAGAAATAAGAATGGAAACCTCTAATTGTCATTAACTATGGTGTAAATTAAAGCTTTTAACTTCACTTGCCCTGAGCCCGATGCAAAACAGAGGGTATGAATTCCCTGTCAGCCAAATACTGCTCTACTTGATCCAGCACTGTAGATTTGTGTGTGAATCTGGAAAAAGTCTTGATCATCATATTCTGTGGTCTGCTAGGGCAAACCTCTGCAACAGTGCACGGGTTTACTAAACTCTGTAGAGCCTGCACTAACAGAACACTGCAAAATAAGGACCAACTTTTGTTTAAACTGCAGGAATAGCTTTGTTTATCTTACAGTAACAATACGGAAACGAGATTTTAAAAGAATAAGAATAAATAGTTCTTGTTCATTCATTTCTGCATTCCCTCAATTAAATCTGCCAAAGACAGATGCTGTACTCTTCTACACACTTAAAAAACAAACAGACCTACAAGGAAGCATTGACCTCCAAAATCTTCAAAAATTGAAGATTTACTATGAAAAGAAATGGCTGTTTAAATACTGCTTCTCTGGTAGCTGGCTCTGTTTTCTTGATGTATTTATAAAATTGAATCATGTGGCTGTTTTTGTAGCTAACCATGGGTATTTTAGAGAGAAATTAAAAGGGCTTCAGTAATTTTACTTTCTCAGTGGTGCAAATATTGACAGTGATTTATTACCACCTTCTTTTTATCTACCTTCAAAGCCGTTGTGTCATTAACTGATTTTTTTTCCCCAAGTCCATATTCCACAGAAACACCAAAACTGATAGAGGATGTTAATTCAATTAGTTTAAAAACCTTTCAGATGACAGACAGTGTATATCCCTGTATTGTGAAATGTGTTACAATATATTTAGAATTTTGATTATATACTAACTATAGGAAATGATTGATTTTTTTTTTTTCTTTTATTCTGATTAAGATGAAAATTCTGTTGTAACCCTTTGCCAACTTGCCTGATTTTTTCCATAGGATTTTGATGTGGGCTAGAGGTACTCCTGATGTTTTTCAGAACTTTTCACACACTTGATCTGGTTAAGGCCCTTGGCTTGACTTCTTACTTCATTTTTTTTTTCTTTTAAAAAGCCAGATAATCTGTGGGAAGGAAAGAGGATTCCCAGCTATGAACCCCCAGACAGTGCACCTCTGTTCCTCTAAACATCAGCTTCAGGACTAATACAAGGAAAGTGAAGAACATTTAGAACTACATCATCCTTGGAATGTAGAGGAGAATGGACTTCTCAAGTCTTGGAGAGAGAGTAGAAATGCCTTAGGATTTTAAGGGAAAGGAAGATGTCCTTCATGTGAGGTGTAGAGTAAGAAGCAAATGCTGTTAAAATGGTGAGCAGTTGTTTTATTATTGCAAATACTCAAGTGCTCTATTGGCTGTTCCCACACCTTGAATCAGCACTGCTTGCTCATCATGGGGACTACAAAGACTTGGGGAACCAAATGCCTGTTGTAAAATAGAAAAGTGTATCTTCGAATAAGCTGTATCAATGTGATAGTGTAGATTGAATTATTATCTTAGATTAGGTAAACGCTTAGGAACAGAGACAGTCAACCCATGGAAAACATGTCCTAGATATTCATTTCTGTTTAAGCATCACGCAGAAAAAGAGTCTGGCTGAGCTGGACAGTTCTTGAACAAGCCATAGGCGAGGTCAGAGTTTGTAAAGACCTCTGTGAGGATGTGAATGTGAGGACCTGTCCCAGTTTGTTCAGAGACATCTGTTTCAGGGTTCATTTTTTAAATAGGAATTGCTAGCAAAGTGCTGTCTCCATGGTCTGGAAAGTAGGTGGGTTCTTCAAAATGTGAAAACAATTTTCTGTCATCACAGTTGTGAAAATAACGTTGCAAGTACGTGTGATATTGTTTCAAGATTTCAGGGAGAGAATGTTTCAATGGATAAAGACTTATGGGTAATGAGTTGCTTGCAGATAAAGTCCTTTGATCTCATAAACTTGCTCATTGTTTGGTTTTCTTTCAAAAGTGAGAAATTATTCACTAAGAATATTAGAAGCTATCCAGGATCTGATGATAGTTTTCTTCATGGAAACACAAAACTGTGTCTTTCAACTATACATGAGTTTTTTTGAGCCCTGTTTCTGAGATGAGGGAATTGTTTGTGAGATTCTGGTGTGTACACATACCCAGTCACTTCATCTATATAAAAAAGATATTTGTGCTTGTGATGAAACTGTTCTTTGTGTGGTTAATGGATAAACATTTCAACAGAAGTGCTTATTTAAAAAGGCATAACAGTGCAAATATATGAACCTGAGGAGGTTTGTGTCACAATCTGTTATCTTGAAAGCTTCCCAAGACAAACTTACTTCAGGGGAGTCTGTTTTATTTTGCTGCTGGCAGCAAAATGATTAGTTGCAGAATAATCTTATAGAGAGCTGGTTGCTGATTAAAAAAAAAAAAAGACTGCTCCCTGTGTCAGACTTGCAGAGGAACCTTCCTCACATGTTTTAATTTTTGAGGAATAGCTAATGCATTAATACGTTATTGTTAAATAATTATTACACTTGAAATTATTCATTTAGCTAATTATAGGTATCTAAGAATCTGTCAGCCCTTCAGTCTGAGGTTAACTTTTTTGTGATAAATAGATGTATGAAAGAGGCAAACCAGCTACCTATCAGAAAATAGAGGACTGTAAAACAATTTCTGAAATATTTCCAGAGCAATGGAAGAATAATTGGTAACTGGTTTACTAGCTGGAAAATGACCTTTACTGAGGATTTTGAAAGCAATAACATTTTGGATCCAAATTATATTAAATACTTAAACATGTCAATTCTTGGGTGCTTGGCTGAACTGTAGCCCCTACTCCATCTTAGCTCAACCTTCATAGTTTAAATAAATTTATCAAACTATGGCCAATTTAGAACGCAGTTTAAGGTGAGACTTCAGTCTCAGCAGAGTCAGAGGGAGGATCTTACCTTAAAGCTGAGCTAAATATTTCAAGCAAATTCAGTGATCAAAACAAAATTTATATATCAATTAAAATAAAAATAGAAACTATTGTCTGTGTGAGAAAGGGACAAATACAGTTAACAGTAGTTCTTAACGGTTTTTTTTAACTGAGATATTTTTCATCCTCCAAATGGTAGCCAATTAAAATATGTTCATGACAGAAGCTGACCTTGAAAATACATTTTGTCCTCAGAAGACAGAGGTTTGATTATCGTATATTTACCACAGCACACATTTTTTCAATTGACTTGCAGTCAAATTGGAAAGGATTTTCACAATTTAACAAAAAAAAATAATATTCAAACTGTAGAAATATTTAAATATTTCATCACTGCTCTGGAGAAACTTTGTGAAGCTGTGATTGGGACTATTAGGGGTTTGGTGCCTTTGCTGTGCTTTGTAGTGTATGATAATATTTGTGGTTTATATCATATTGCATTAACTGCTTGTGTCATAGGCTGTGTTTTTTGTGCTCCCCAATGTGTGACATATTTCTTCTACAGATTTTCTTTTCCTTTCAAAGTGTATTTTTTTCTTAAACCGTAACATAAGAACCAAAACATTTCAAGCCCTGCTCACATATGGAGGAAATATGAAATGTTTTCCCATAACTCGGTAATGTGATGTTAAGCAGATTTAACACAGATTTGATACAAACATAATAAAAACAAGTTCCTCTAACTTTAAGTCTCTTTAGAACATATATTATTCTTATTTGGCTTGAAAACTGAAAAAACCCACCATTTTTTCTGTATTGCTAAACTGTTATTTTCCATTTGTTTCTAAATCCTTCTTTAGAAGCCCCTCTTTTTTGTTTGTTTTGGTTTGGGTTTTTGTTTGTTTGTTTGAAGTTTTTTGTTTTGTTTTGGTTTTTTGTTTTATTTTTATGAAACCTTAGTGATTGTCTCCCCTTTGATTTATTTCTTTCTGAATAGTTGCCTCAAACGATTTTGTATGTGTTTGCAAGGGTTAGTGAGCTGCTTGGAGTGGATACCCCAGTCTTTTTTAGGTGCTCTATACCATTATGTACCAATGATTTTGCCCTCTGTTTTGGCTGTGTGTAAAAAGCACAATGCAGAAAGTACTTTAGATGTGCAGTGTGCATAAACACAATGCACAAACAGGGCTGAAGAAGGTGATCCATAAGGTCCTACTGGCTGAGCAGGGAGCTGTCTAGCTCGGAACAATTTTGTGATGTTGCTCTGCTCCAGAGAATAAGTTTCTCTTTCATCACAAGATCTTGGGTCATGAGCAAATGCACAGAGATAGTGATTATCTGTGCAAGAGGAAGCAGGAGGGAGGAGAATGAAATGCTACCTGGGTCGTAGTAGAAGAGAAATGCTTACAGGTCCTAAACTTGTAAATTATTTACATTTGGACAAAAAATACATGTTTCTGTTAAAGGTCTGGATCCAATATTGCCCTTTGAATTTATCAGCTCCCATTTGCTAATTTTCAGTGACTGTGTGCTGTGGAAGTTTGTGGAGTTACACACTGGCACTTATATACCCCAGCAGGTTCTGGACAGTTGCCAACTGCTGGATATTCTGAATAACTTAATCGGTGCAGTGAAGCAATGCAGAGGGGCTGGTGTTGTTCTGTTGGTGCAGCACGTCTGGACACATCTCTGAGTCAAATAATGTTCCCTGTTGAAGTCCCTTGTGGCCAGTGTCATCTTCTAAAAGACTTCTCAAGAGAAGCATATTCTTACCAAGGTCCCTTTGGCGACATGAGCAATTTTTTCTGCTATATTTTGTGGCTCATCATTTGAATCATCTTTTAAGGATATGCTCTGGGCTGAAATCCTATTTGCACTATTAACTTTTATTCTGTAATAAGTCATTTAAAAACATCAGATAGTCTCTAAATAGGCTTTTTATTAATGTTTTGTTAAAAAATAATAAATTATATTCCTGTTAAATCTGAATTCTCCAGCCTCTGTAATGTAACCTTGACATTTCAAAGCTCTTTTAAAGACCTTGCAGACCCTTCCTCATAGACTGAAGAGTGCATTGTTTTATCAAAGGATAGACTCAGAGGAATAGCTGGTATTTTTATTCAAGTGTTAATATGTCAACCCTACTTACACCTCAGATTTGGGTTCTGTAGAAATGTATGGCAAATATATAGTGTACATAGCTATATTTATACACTTCAGAAACACAAAATCTAAGTAGGTTTTTTGCTTTGAATTCTGCCTGGTTACTTTCAGTTATTTGGTTTTGAATCCATTGTTTTCTCGGGTTAATTTTGCAGTATAAGTATTGAAGTCTAGTGTAGTTGTGTGAAAAGCATTCTGTTTGGAAGCGGGAGGTCAGTGATGCTTCTTGGTCAGGTTATTTTCTGTATTCAGTTCAGATGGCACCCAAGGTAGTGAAAAGTTAATGAAAGTATACAAAATCTTGTGAGGAGGGTTCAAATGAAATTATGCTGGCATATCTGAACTTGAATGTTAGCTCATGGACAGCATCAGTCCTTCAGCCTAGTAGTAATTTAATCCAGACAGAAATCATGCTGCCTATGGAACTGTGTGAGGAGGAGGCATTTTTCTCAATTCACTCTTACCTCGGTATATGGCATTTCTGTCTTTGCTGCCAAACACAAATTTAGCTTGTTATAACACCTTCCTTGAGCAGTGATAGAGTCCCACTGAAATACATCATCTGACTCAAAGTTTAACAGTGTGTTTCTACTGCTGTAACCAATATGTTGCTATGAAAACTGTTGGTAAGTACTTATTTGGAATTATTGAAGGACTTGACCTTCCTCTATGAAGTATTAGCAACATTATTGAGTTCTCCTTTAATAGTGTTTTTGTTATCTCTGCCCTTGTAAGTCCCTTCTTCCAAATATTATACCTTATTAGTTTATATGCTATTTTCATTGCAATTATACCTAGAACAGGAATGTTTTGTTACCTTTTTAGCACATTGTCACCATACATCTTTTTAAGATCCTCATTGCTCCTTATTAGAGGTTATTTAAGCTCTCAGCTCTAACTGGATATTGAAACACGCTTATGATATAAAATAGAAAAATTTGTGGAAAGATTTTGTTGCATTGGTGACAGTCTGTGATGTTTTATCAACTTTTGTGTTCTATTAAGTTAATTAAAGGTAATATAAATGTACATAAATACCAGACAGGTGGTACAGCCCCTGTTGGAATGACTTCATGACTGTGCCAGGATATGTGAGATCTCTGCATACTCCCCTAACCTTCAGTGTGGTGCCACCTTCTCCTGCTCTGTTTGTTCTCTTCCACTGACACAGATCAAATAGGATAAGATGTGATTTGGAACATGAATATCTTTGGTTGTCTGAGGAAAACTTTGGGATCCTTAAAAAAAAAAACAACCTCAAACTACCGGAAGACAATGTAAAGCAGATGAAAATTATTGATGTGGCTCTGAGAAGATTGCTTCAAAGAAAATTGTGTGATTTGCCCCCTTTATTTCAATTATCATTCTTTTGTTCTATTTGGTGGTTGTATGGCCTCTCTGTGAATTACCCAAGCATGTCGTAGTCACAATACTTGAAATAAGATCAAGTGGCCAGAGGATATTCCTGCCTCTGCAAAATATGGACAAGTAAGTAGGTGCATATAGGTACTTATGTGGCTTCAATGTTCTTTGAACTGATGTAACATCAGTTCTTTTAGTCTGAGAGAAAGACATATGGATTAAAATTACAAACCCAAACACCAGGAGAAGCTGGTCAGGGTATGTGGTTTCAGAGCCCTCTAGGGCAATCTGTAAGAGAAAATCATCTTTGTATAGTATTCCATCGTATTTAGGTTTTAAAAAATGCTACAGCAGCAGTTTTATTTACATTTTAGGACAATTAGAATGCTTTTCAAATATTATAAAATTTAAATTTTAAAGTAATTCCAGTAAAAGTTGATTGCTATCCCTCTGAATCAATTCTGTCTGATTTTCCTGAAAAATAGTGACTATAGTCTAGCCTATATTTTTCTGTCAGAGATGTCAGTGATTTTCCTGGTACATAACTAAAAGCAAAATGTGGCCTTTTAATTCCACAAACAACAATAAAAATAGTGAACCCTGAAGAATATGTATTTAGAGTATGAATAGTTAATTTTTCTTTTAAATTGATTTTATAGCCTATTGTTAGTAGTAAAATTTCCTTTCTCACTGCATCCTTGAGAGGGGGTGTTTACAAATATACTGCTCATCGAGCTACTTATTGTGATATCCTTTTCAAGTGAAGTCAGGCAGCCTGTGCTAATTGCTTTACAGAGAAACCCTACAATGTAAATACAATGTCACTTCAGCCCTGTTCATAAAGACCTGAGTTTCAAATGTTCAATGCATTACAATAAGTTTTGGGTTGGGCTAAATTGCACTATTGATTTTTTTGTAATTAGGTTTTAATGAATTGTATTCACTGAAGTTTACGTTTGTCAAGAGACTTTAAAGATTGGATTGTGATAATTTAATTCTCTTTATTTATTTATTTTTCTTCTGTCTAACAGTAGAGAGCACCTGGAAATCTTTTCTAGAAGGCAGTAACTTTGAATTTTTGTGTTAGCTTCTTTTAAGTCCAGGATCTATTTTTCCATAGTATAACATTCATTAAATACGTAAAACATAGGAATTCAGCTTGCCTAAAAGCTGTTAAAGTATTCCAGCTCTTAGAAATTTATCTCTTCCTACTGTTTGTTCCCCTGCATCATTTGGATTAAACCACTTGGCTGAAACTGGTCAATAAGGGTTTTGTTGGACTTTTGTTCTTTTATGGTAGCTTATATTTGTATTAATCTTTATCACTGGGCACTGAAAACTGTTTTTCCTTGTTAATGCCTAATCAAATACCATGGCAGCAGATAATCCCCTGTTCTGATACAGTAACACACATTGTGTTCCAGGTTTTCTTATGCTGCCCTACTAAATTATGTGCTTTTGAAAGGGAAACAAGTGTTCTACACCAGTCCCAAAATGCTGATTTAATGGTGCTTATACAGCTTAGTTTATTCTTGCAACTTTGTATTTATGACTCTGTTTCACTCTTCTAACGGAAAATCACATCTTTTCCTGAAGTAGGTAGTTTAAAAATCCCCAAGTGATTAGGGATTAGTAAATTAGTGCTTCCATGTGTAAATTTCCCCCCTCTCTTCCCCTTTGCTCGTATATTGGACTGTTCACAGTGCTGAAGAGCAATCATGAAAATGTTTGCTGAGCAGAGTCATGGGTCAGGTTGGTTTTCCTGAGGGCTGGAGAACAAGGCTGGGCTTGGTGTGTAACCCCTTCAAGGCAGGACAACCATCACCTCTCAGCCTGCTCTGACCAAGTGCTCTGTGTGGGGGGTGCCGAGCACTTCACTGCACTTGACTGGGCCTTATCCTTCTTAATGTGATTACAAGCTAATCCCAGCAGCAGATTAACTCGTTCTTCCTCCTGCAGCAGCCCTCTGGGTTGCCCTGTCTCTGAGATGGCATTTTTCAATGTATGCATGATGCTCAGATATGGGGCTCTTTGCCATCTCAAAGCTCTGAGAGTCTTTCCAGACCAGGAGCAGCTGAACAGTGTTAGAAAGGTATAAACCAAATGCATCCCAGAGAGATGTGACATATCAGCCTGACTTAGCTCCATAGCTTTTGGATTGGATTTTTTGGATGTAAAACTGGTTTGCAATACAGAGAAATAGATGTACAACTGCCTGCACAGGGCTGGAGAGAGGTAATTCATGATTTCTTTGATACTGACCTACTCTGTGACCTTAAGTAAATAAGTCACTGAAGGTTTCTGTGCTTTTGTTCTTCCTGTATATCTTTATTCTACCTTTCTGTAATATTTCAACCTTTCATATCAAAAAATCAAATCTTCCTTTAAAAGAAAAAAAAAAGGTTGCAGACTGTGGTTTATTCTGTATGATTTGCACTTGCTTAGGTAAGAATCAGACAATTCAGACTCGAAACCACGCACAATAATACTAGCTTGCCATGTTTTGCCATTTAATTTCAATAAACTTGTTCATCTAGAGGATTTGTATCTTTCAAACTGAATATTGGCCATAACTTCAGTTTCTTCTTAGATTTAGCCAGCAGCCTGGTGAATTTATGCTGCTCCCCTTAGCTGTGAATCTGTTGCCTTTTCCAGAACTATTTGGGCAAAAGAGCCTGTGTTAAGCAATTAAAAAAGACACAGAGCTTTTACAACTGTGCCTAAATACTACTTCTAAATTTGTGCACAGCCATCTCCACATAGAAATATGCACTTTGCTTGTGTGACTGTGCAGTTTAAAGCTGACAACTTAGGTTTATGATATGAATGCACCTGCATGTAAGTCTTTATTTTAAAATTTGGTCATGCAGAACTTTGCTTTTTAATTAGGTATTCTTTTTTTCTCTTTGACAAAAATTTGCATATGCATATATTTGCATATTTTGTGAGTATTTTTAGAAGGGGTCACCGTAAATTGAACTTACAGAATGGTAGAATACAGCTTGGATATACCCAACCATGTAGCTTATAAACCCAACCATGTAAATATAAACAAGGATACGTATCTGTGTAAAAACTCAGGTCTGGTTATAATGTGAAAAATCTCTTTTCTCTTTGGCTAAGGAAGAAAATAAATTTCAGACCATAAGAATATGTTCTTCATGCGTTTTCTTCTGGAATGAATTTTTTTTTCTTTAAATTACAGCTGATTTTTGTTATTACTATCAGAATATTCAATACTGATACTAATTTTCTCTCTGACTAGGAAATACTTTGCAGTAGTATTGGTTGCAATCATAGTGTAAGAGGCATTTGTGCAAAACAGTGACAGGCTTTTTATTTGTTGAGACATTAGTAGCTATTTACGAGCAGTACTGAAAGCAATGACTTTTTTTCTTTAGAGTATTTTAGCACAGTGTTTATGATGGTATCTATGAGTCTCTGGAGCAGGACATGGAGGGAAGAGGAAATATTTGGAGGCAAAAGTAGATATTTGCAGATGAGCAGCTTTCTTCTTTTTTCCTCTTAGAAATCTATCTTTCTTGTGTCATAAATTTCATCTACAGATTCCTTTCCGTGTGATGGCCTCCTTCAGTTTAAATCCATACAGTGTAGAAGGACAATATCAACTAGCTAAAGTAAAGTGAATGTACTATTTAGTGAAATAAATAAATGTTACACTTGGGCAACTCATTCAGGTCAGTTGCTGAATGAATTTCCAAACCTTGAGTTTGTATACACATATTTTTTAAGTCTTCCTCCTGCAAACTTTCTAACTCTGGTGTCTTCCTGTGAAGTGAAACATGTTAAAATAAAATTGAAGGCAGGATGGAAGTAGTAGGAAAACAGTACAACAACAAGTAAACGTAGAAGAAACCATCATTCCCCAGCAAATAAAAACTAGTTTTAATGGAACTCAAAAAGTTCTAAATAAACAAGGTTTACTTACATCATTGTCTTGTCTGTCCCTGTGTCAACACAGAATAGTTCTTTTCAGTAAATTTCCAAGTGTTTAACCCATTTTAAAATAACTTGGATGACACAAAGACCTTTAGAAGATTATTCCATGGTCAGGGACATCTAATTTATCAGCATTTGCATTCCAAATTCAGCCTTTACTCTGTTTCATCCTATTATTCCTACCCCTTGGGCCACACTAAACAGTTTTTTCCCCTTCCTTGGGATGTATGTGCCTCAGACACTTAAGGATGCCTGTCATTGATCCCTCAGCTTAGAAACAGTTAATGAGAGAAAAAACTGCTTCAGTAGTACAAGATGCAGGAATACAGCTTTTTTTTAACTGCTGGATATAGTTTTCTTACACCACCCTTCACTGTTTTACATAATATAAGAGGCATTAAAGTATGCACTATTTCAACCCCCTCAATTCTTGAGTTAAAATGGATTTTTTAAAAATTTGATCTCTTCATTTAACTTGTGTTACGGTTGTTGGATCAGACAGGGGACTTTAAATGATGCAGAGCTTGTAGAACTTGGCCTGCTTGGTAGGTTAAATAAATACCCTCTTAACTGCTTGGTTATTTCTGCTTGATCCAGGGTACCAGGACACAGGTCCACCTCATTTCCAAGCAGCAGACACTGAAATGGTTTTCTCTGAGAGGTGCTGCAGCTATTTGCAGCACACACACGCTGCTTTGCTGAGGGTTTAATTGTTTCCTACCATCAGTGATTTTTTCTTTTTCTTTTGTTCTACCTTCTAGTTATCAGTGTTGCTGTTTGTCTTGGGAGTGCAGTTTTCCATGAAATAAAGCCTGTTTTTGTCAAGGTAGGTGAACAAAACCATACATTGCAAGCGTTCTTGTACTAAGAAGGTTGCTTTTATCTTTGACACTTTCTGATGCTGTTGTCTGCTCATGTGTGTATGCTTCTTGGTGAGCACCTATAGCTGAGGAACTATTAAGCTAAAGAGTGAACAAGACAGCAGACAATGCTTGTTGCTTATAACACCAGCTTCATAAAGGAAATGTATCAATTATCAGCAAATATTTCTCCAAAATAAATCTCACAAACTAAACATTCAGATAAATATAGTTTGTGCAGCTTTCTGAAACATTGATAAATAATGTTATAGTTAGCAAAAAGGCTGAACACTGATGATTCTGTGTATAAACTTAGTTAAAGGTATCTTACTCATTTCTCATAGCTCCTTGAGTTCTAATTCTGATTACCCCTGTTTTATTCCTGAAACATTCTCTTCCATTCTTCTTTATATCACGAAATGCGATGTCATCATACTGTCTAAGTATGGACTACCAACAAAGGAAAAAATTGAAGTTATTTGATAAAATAACAAGTAACATTCTGTCATCAGCTGATTATTTTCTGTTTCTGAATGTCTGTTTGATCATTAGTGGTACTTTCTTCTGTGTGTGTTCTCCATCTCTGCAGTTACTACTGAACATGTGACAGCCCCTGTCATAAATCTGGAACTGTATTCATTACCTCTAGTGGGTTCAGTTCTGGTTAGACCAGAACTGGCTTTGTTACCCTGAACTTGCTAAATTGTTTTCTGCCAATGCAAAGGGCCAAATGGTGCAAGGCCCTCAAGGAGCCCTTTCCACCTCTTAGTTCCTACCTGTTGTTTGCAGTGCAGTGGCATGGCTACCTTTCAGTTCCCTAAACCAGGCACAGGGACCAGGGGAACTAGAGAGAAGTTGCAATGCTGATAGTGTAGTGTGACTAATGCCAATCCTGTGGCGTAGCAGGAGAACAGGCCAAGGCTTGCTTAGGGTTCTATCTCCTGAAGCATTCACATCCTCAGGAACAGGATGTGGAAACATACTGGAGTGGATTGTTAAAGGGGAGCTTGGATAATAAGGACCATCAAACAGTTTCCAGATACTGCTGATATGAATAACAAAATTCTACACCTGAGAACGTATTAGGAGAGTATTTTAATTAGAATTGTCCCTGGAAGAAACAGTTTCTTGGCAGAAGCAAGTGGTCATGGTGAAATGCTGTTGAATAATAGAATGGGGAGAAAAGAGAAGGAAATAGAGGATTGAAAGGCTGTGGCATAAAACTGGTCTATAGATTTTAGCAGATATGAACAGTGAATTTAAAGATATTTCCTGAAGATGGCTACTATCCTAAACTTGCTACTAGTGCTGCTTTTTTCTTTAGTTGTGTTTTGAATTTTAATGAAGACTTTTGTTCCTATGTGGAAGAAAATAATTAGTCACTGTTTGGTGGGACTTCTTGACTCCCTGTAGCAGTAAACAGAAGTTTATTGTACTTGAAGACCTCCCCTGTTTGAGGATGAGTTCTGCAACTGACTGCAAACAGCTCCTGCCTCACACGATCCAGGGATTCCACCTCCCTGGCACTGCAAACAGATTGTCATGTGTGAATCCAGGTTTTGAAAATTACCTTTGAGGTTTGCCCAGAGAGGTTGTGGAGTCTCCTTCCCTGGAGATATTCAAAGGCCAACTGGACACAATCCTGAGTTACGTGCTCTAGGGGACCTTTCCTGAGCCAGGGAGCTTGGACTACACGACCTCCAGTGGCCCCTTCCAATCTCACCCATTCTGTGATTCTGTCCTTCAGTAAGAAAGAACCAATTTTCTTTTTGATATTTCTGCTTTCTGATTATATGATAGCTCTTGCAATTGCAAGAAGGAGTTAAGGAAACCACTGAAGCTTTGCCTACTTCTAGAGAAAAAAACAACAGTACAGCATATTTAGAAAAATACAGTCTAAGGGAGTTGCATAAATATTATTGGCATTATATCTGCAAACATAATTCAATAATTACTGCCCCAGCATGGCTTATATTTAATATATTAATTATATTTGCATACATCAGGTATATACATGGAGACCTCAAAGTCATCTCTGTCAGATTTCATGAATCTATGAGTCAGGTAAACATTTGCAACCAGTACAAAAAGTGTGCTTAGTCAGGGGATTTATCAGGACCATGTAAAAACTGCTTCTCACAACCCTTTTCTGCTAATTGAGCCAGGACATAAAATAGCATCTGCAAATGTTTGACTCTTGATCCCTAAGCAAGGAATCATTGCTAGGCTGTTTACAGAGTATACCTCGAATACGGCATGTCCAAAAATAGTAGTACAGTCAAATACAACTGTCTTAAATACTAGAGTTAAGGCTGACTGATTAAAGTCTGTATTAAATGCTATCATTGCAAATCTAGCTTTATCCTCAGTAAAGTATATATTTGGCTGTTGCAGAAAACAATGGTATCCTTCCAGGAAAAATCAGTGTCTGTCCAAGGTTGTTTGCAAAAGACTTCTCTTTTCAATGTGGATTGGCTTTTGTCTTGAGAAAATTAATAGTAATTGGTAGTGATTTTCGTAGTCAATGCTATAAGCCAGCGCTATACTTCTGTGAAGAAGGTAGGGAAGTTTGTAAAAGTAAATATGATTTAAGATGATCTTCACCTGTGCCTAAGCACACTCCCCATTTTTTTACCTGTTCTCAAGCAGCTGGTGACTCAACCACTCTTTGCTGTTTGCCAGCCCCCTCCCTGGGCAGTGCAACAAAACATTAGAAACCCTTCTTGACAGTTACAAGAAGCCATAGAGATCTGAGCAGGCAAAACCCATGGTACAGCATCTTTTCCATTCAGACATTTGGAACTTTAAAAATGGTTTTAAACAGCAACCTAACATTTTCTAATGCTAAAAACAACATTTGTCAGGATGCAAGTTTTGCCTAACCAAAGTGCATTTCTACTAATGGATATATTCTAAGAAGCTGCATATTTAACTGTAGGAAAGAGGCAAATAATTTGAACATTATATTGAATAAAAATTGCTCATGTTTTGCTAGATCCCTAGACATGAATTATGAACTCCTTGTACAGGCTTGCTGGGGTTTCTCCAGTAAGAACAAGGATAGTGATTTCAAGACAGTATATTCATAACATAATTAAAACATCCATGTCAGGGATCCTCCAGCAAGTCCCAACAGGCAGTATCATTATCACTTGAACTAACTTTATTATTTAATAAATTTTATGTGAAGGGCTCATGGTCATGTGCACATCTAATTCGCTGAACATCTATAAACATCACATGAAAATCGTCTTGAAGTTACTCGTGGAATGTAATTGTGATAGTAAACCTTTAATGGTAATCAGTCAGTAGCTAATTTTTTTTTCTAATGGGATTTCTGAATGATAAAATATATCTCGTTTTCCTGTGTCATTGATCAGCAAAGATGGTTGGCACCCTTCCTGCTGTCTCCTCCTCATCCATCTCTTCTTGGCTGTTATCCCATTTTATAGCCTACACTTCTAGTACTTCCTTACTAATCTATAAGAGGTCAAAAGAGAGATTTGAATAAGTCTGGAGATAAGTAGTCAGGTCATCTAGTTTATCTTCTTTACACTGACTTTTGTTCCTCAGTTGAATTACTGCTTCACAGACAAGACTGTCTAATTAGGTACAGAGAACATCATCCAGCAGTAAGGTACTGTCCTTCAATTTTAATAAAGTATTATGGGAATCTTAGTTTTAAGTACTTCATTTGCCACAGTTACGACAAACAAACAAACAAAGCAGGGCAATAAATGTTTCATCTGGATCAACATTTTGAGAAGTTTCTTTTTGAGAAAGAAAATTCCTTTTGAATCTTCAAAAGCAGCATTAACAGCAAAATAAAATTCACTTTTTACAGTACAAAAATATCTCGTGAAAAACATGGAAATTTCAAGAACATCTCAAAGGTAGCTATAGCTAACCAATAAGTATTATTTCTTAAAACTGGGGACACTTCTATCTCATTCCAACTTGATGGGAATCTATAGGAACTACTGGAACTATCATTTGTGCTGTTTTTCCACAAAATCAGTTAAATGTTACTAATTGATCTTAGTTATGAAGCTGACTCTTTCTTTCCTCATTCCCATAATGTCTTCAAAAGAAAAAACACTGGCAGTATTAATGAAGGGAAGATAGCTGATATAACCTTTCTGGATTTCAGTAAAGCTTTCAATACTGCCTCTCCCAGGATTCTTCTGGACAAAATGTCCAGCACACAGCTAGACAAACACATTATGGGACGGGTGAGCAACTGGCTGATGGATTGGGCACAAAGGGATACAGTGAATGGAGTGAGAACAGGATGGTGACCGGTCACTAGTGGGGTTCCACAGGGCTCCATCGTAGGCCCTGTGCTCTTCAAAGTCTTCATGAATGGCTTGGTTGCAGGACTGGAAGAGATACTAAGCAAGTTTGCCAATGATAGTAAATTGGGAGGAGCTGTTGACTTCCTTGAGGGCAGAGAGACCCTGGAAAGAGAGCTGGACAGATCAGAGGGCTGGGCAACCATCAGCTGTATGAAGTTTAACAAAGATGAGTGCTGGATTCTGCACCTGGACCAGGGTAACCCTGGATGTTTGTACAGACTGGGGAATGAGATCCTGGAGAGCAGTGCTGTGGAAAGGGACCTGGGGATCCTGGTTGATGGCAAGTTGGACATGAGTCAGCAGTGGCCAAGGAGGACCAGCCCTGTCCTGAGGGGCATCAGGAAAAGCATCACCAGCCAGTCAAGGGAGGGGATTGTCCTGCTCTGCTCTGCCCTGGGGTTGCCTCACCTTGAGCATTATGGCAGTTTTGGTCACTGCAATATAAGATATTAAGCTGTTAGAGAGTGTCCAAAGGAGGGAAATGAGGATGGGAGAAGGGTCTGGAGGGGAAGCCATGTGAGGAGCAGCTGAGGTTACTTGGTCTGTTCAGCTGAGGGGAGACCTCACTGCAGTTACAACTTCCTTGTGAGGGGAAAAGGAGGGACAGGCACTGATCTCTGCTCTGTGGGGACCAGGGACAGGACCCAAGGGAATGGCCTGAAACTGTGTCAGGGAGCTTTAGGCTGTGTATTAGGAAAAGGTTCTTCTCTCAGAAGGTGGTTGGTCACTGAACAGGCTCCCCAGGGCAGTGGTCACAGCACCAGCCTGACAGAGCTCGAGAAGCATTTGGACAGTGCTCTCAGGCACAGGGGTGTCCTATGAAGGACCATGAGTTGAACTTTGATGATCCTTGTGAGTCCTTTCCAACTCAAGATATTCTGTGATTCTATGAATAAATAGAGGACAACTTAATTATATATCCTAAAATTTATGCTCTTTTTTTTTTTTTGAGAAATCTATTAAATGAGAAACTGGCTTTTTTTGTTTGTCACAAATCTGCACCTTCCTGCTTTTGACTTTGTGGTGGTGTTTATTTTAAATTACCACTTGAAAAAGCTCTGTTTTAAATCCACAAAATTCACTCAAGAAGGAAAAAGCGCTTATTCAGGGCTTCACTAAAATTAGTGCTTGTGACCTTGGGCTTTACCTGAAGCTCATGAAGTACTTACATTTAGGAGGGATTGGTTTACCCTATCCCAAATAAAAATGTTTAGGATACGTCAGAGAAATTGTCCTCTAGAAATGCCCATTTCTTTCCATTGACTGTAAAGTGATCCCAGCAGCTACCCTAGATACAGATGTCTGTGTGGATTCAGACAGCAGACAAATGGAAATCCCCCTCCCCTTTCCTGCTCCCCTTCCTATGTCTTTCTCTTGACTCCAAGGACTGAGCTCTAATTTTTTATCTGAATTAATGCAGGCATGAAATGTTTATTTTAAATTGCTTTCCACTTGTATTTTTAAGAAAGAAAACAATGGTTTTGAGGGAAATCTGGAGTTGGTTTATGCTAGTGTTCAATTACACATTATTTAGACAAGGGTAAATATTAGGATTTCAGACTCCAGCACACGAATAATAGATTTTTCTTTCTTTAAGGAAAATAGCCTATTTGCTTTACTGCCAAGCACTGACTCTTTCAATATGTTCAAGCCTAGAAGGCTGAAAACAACGACACAGATGTGATTCGCATAGGGCTCACCAGCATGGTGCTTCAGTGTTCTGGCTTGTTGGCAAGCTTCCAGGGGATTTAGGAAAAGAACGTACTGAAGAAATGCAAAACATTAGTTTGCCAATTAGTTGGAAAGATGTGTTTTTTCAGCCTGATTGGAATCAGCTTTGTTAATTTTTATTTGTTCTCATCAAAATTTCCCCCACAGAAGACAATATTTCATCACAGACCTGTTATATATACTTAAAATGTTTCTGTAGCAATCCAAAGAATTCTAGAATACCCTGATTACTAAAGGGCTTACATGTCTCCTAGGTGACTGTATGAACAAAGTGGAAGCATACTGCATAACAACAAGGCATATCCATTATTGTTTTAGTAATGTAATGTTGGAGCCTAGTTCATGTTTTGTACATGGAATTTATTTGACTGTTTTAGACTTGTAAATCCTAATTACAAGACTGCAGGTAATAGATTCTGCTTTCCTGGAACAGGATTACGAATGTATTTGGTTTGCAGGTAGGTGAAAGAGACCGTAGAAAAATACTACTCAGTAATGCTCTTCTCACTGTGTGATGTCCCCAAGAACTGGTGCAGCTGAAAGGCAGACCAATGTGGAGGCATTTTAAAAGTGCAGTTAAGTCAGCTTGGTTTATGTCAGATTAAGACATATTAAGGTTTCCTCAATCTCTAGACAAATCTACTGAAGATGCAAAAATTTCCTGATCTAAATCAAAAGTGGTTTTACAGGGAGGACCTTCCAGGCTTTCTACGTAGTAATAAAATATGATACAAAGCAACACAGTGTCAATAAATCTACAGGATAAAGGTCAGGTTTACATCGATGGACAGAGCCAGCAAATACATTTGTTCCCACAATGTCTGTGTTTTAAATGCCACCCTCTGATGAACCTAGTGCAGAAATACACTTTTGGCTTTGATGAGATGTCAGTTTTGTTCAGTGCTGATCAAATAAGATGAATGAAAGTGAAACAAGAACAAAAATATTACTTCTGTCATTTATTTTTTATGCATTGCAAGAAGTGGGTCAGTCAGTGAGATTTCTCTTAAACAAATAGCAATCACTGCACAATATCACCCATTGATCTATCTCACAGCAGGCAATAGCCTTTTTGTCAGAAAGGACATACAATTCAAATACCACAGAAGACACAGAAATGCCCATGACAAGTTTAAAGAGTATCTTCCCCTCCTTATACTTGCCAAGCCATTCTCCACAAATCAATCCAGGCTGTAGAGTCAGGGCACTGCAAAAACACTTCTAGATCTGTAGGGAAGGCAGATATGCTAAAAAAAAAAGGCATAACATAAATGTTGTCTAATGTAAAGGAAATTAGCATTTAGCAAAAACTAGTTTGTTGTCTATGATGCAGACATTAAAAAACCCCTGGCAAATTGCAATTGCATGAGTCATTTTACGTATCTGTAGCAATTTAAAGAGCCTATGCTTAGAATGAGTGATTAATTCATCTTCTTCAGAAAATGCCATCAAATGCTAGAGTCTATATATCCCACAGGATTGTAAATCTTTTTTTTTTTAATAATTTGTGGATAGACTGTTCCGAAAATGTGACACTTCCCTTTACACTTAATTTGCTTATGAAATTAATTTAAATCATTTAAGTGCAATGTTCTGCTTTTAGTGATTCTAAGCAACTTTCATGTGTCTGAAATGAGGCAACTAAATTCCAGTATCACCACCTAAATAAATAAGTGCCTTGAGTTCTTAAGCATTTATAACCTGCATAGAGGTAACTGTTATTTCCAGTTTATCACCTGTGTGTCAGCATAGCTGAAAAGCAAGACAAGAAATTCTCTAATAGTATTTTACCATCAAATATGGAATGTCTGCTTTATAAGAGTTATTTATTCAAATAACTGAGTTGTTTCCCTTTGCTTGACAAGTTGCCTTTGTTGACCATAAAATTCACAGATTATACCTTATTCTGAAGATGTGTATTTTAATGCCCTGGCACCCATTGATTTAATTCTGAAGAATTTTGTCTTTTGCTTTGGTATGCTATTTATGGAGGTCAAATGAAAAAACCTGTAAAACATAATGAGTGTCTGAAATAACATTCATCTACTAATGAACCAAAATGTGTGAGAAATATTGAGAACCTCTCACATCCAGCTGAAATCTGAGTTTACAGATAGCCCCCAATTTTCACTTTATCATTTTTCTTTTTAGAGGCAAAAATAAGCCTCACTTCTTCTTCACAAGTGGGGAGGAAGATAAGAGCACTCAAGAAAGGGAAAGCTGGTTACAGGAACAAGTTAAAATGAGAAGGAAGAAACCTACACTCATGGGGCTGGTTTGCTCCTGCTCTGTCCACTTGTTAGATTATAGACAAATATTTAACTGTTTACCATTCAACATAAAAAGTCTGCAGATCTTAACTATGGTAACCGTTTCATCACTTGCTATCTAATATACCTGTCTTACCCTTGCAATGCCCAGAAATGCCATTAATAGAAAAGCATGTGTTCAAGTCTTGAGAAGCATGATTATATTGTATAAGGTGTTCAGGGGGAAAAAAAAATCCAGATGTAGCACATTTTACATTCTGAATAGTTCTGCAGCTTTTCAGAATCTTTTTAAAACATTGAGTGACTGTAACAGGTAAATCTGAGAATCACTCTCATAGCGTGGCAAACCTTGAGCCTATGAGAATGACTTCTTTTTTCTTCTACTCTTTCTCTCCGCTGTATTGTAAGAACATAACATAATTGGCATTATAATCAATAAAAATCAAGTAATATTGGGATTTGGGGATTTTTGCTAAGCTTTCCATTTTGACTTTTATGTGCCACTGTATAGTATCTTTACTTAAGTGAGTTACCAATATGAAATTGAATTGTTAATGATTAAAAATACATAATATTTTAGGGCAATATTACAACAACAGACCGCAAAAATCAGACAAAACCAGGACTCTTTTAAAGCTTTAAGCATTTCACCCTGAAGATCTACTGTGAAATTTTTCTTTTGTGTAGGAGGGCTGAGGTATAATCTCCTTGTATTCCTTAAACCTTTCAGTTACTGGTCTGTTGGTACCCACCTAAAGTCAGAGACAGTCTGTGTAGTGTTCTTGTATAATAACCCTTGTTTGGCACATTAGTGTGAAACTTGGATGTCAAAGTTTTGGGCACAGCTGAGGGCTTGTCTCCCTGGGCTTTGGTCGTGGTGCAGGTGCATGGCTGTGAAGAGAGCTGAGCTCCACACAACAGCCTTACCAGCCCCCACCTCCTCACCTGGGAGCGGGGTTTCAGTGACACCTTTGGCCTTCATCCCTGTGTGACCTGTGCTGCAGCTGTGCCTGTGTCCTGGGTCTGGACCCTGTCCCAGAGATTTGATTCTCTGCCTTGCACTTGGACCTGTCTAGTGATCTGGACTCTTGGCTCAACCTGTTTTCCCTCTCTGAATTTCTCTTCTTGCCTTGCTCTGGTAAGGTGGGGCTGCCCTGCCTTTTTTTCATGGTGTTCCTGGCTCAGTTTTCACCCTCTTGAAGCAGCTAATTGAAGCACAAAAATTCCCATGCGTCCACGAGCAGAATCCTGACCTCCCACAATGCTGAATCCAAGACCCTTGCCTTGCCCTTTCATCAGGACAATGTTGGAAATGCTGCGTCCTGAGTCCCCTGCTCAGCCACACTAGAGAAGTGAGAGGAGCTGTCAGCTCCAAACTGTTAATGAAGTGGGCAAAGCAAACCTGAAGGAGAGTGTAGACCTCCCTGAAAGCTGCAGGGAACCTGTAGAGGCACTTTGTTCAGTGACCTAAAAGAACTTAGGTTTCTGTCTCTCTCTCTTTTGACCAACCTAAGGATTTAGTACTCAATTACCAGCTAAATGTACATTGTACTGGAGAAAGGAAACTTGTTTCTTTTTCCTGTTTGGTGAGATGTAAGACAGGGAAAACAGGAAGAAGTAAACCTTGCATTTTGCACATAAATAATTCAAAAGTTTAACTGTACCTAATTTCAGTTTAACTTTTCTACAGCTGCGGAGTCGATAGAGATCTCCCAGGTACATACCAGATATTCTACTGTGATATCCTTTATGGAGAGGAGGATCAGCTACACTTCCCTCACTATCTCCCCTATTTGTATCTCTCAGATCCCTTTTAGATTGTTGCTCTGTCTAAAGCACCTTCCTTCCCATCATTACCATAAATAATTGACCTTTTAACAGTGACAGAGAACAGAGAAGGTGTACTAAGGGAACTTTGTGTATCCACACAGTGAGACTTTTGGCTGTGTCCTCTTTTACCCTTGCAGAAAAAGTAGCTAAGAATGTTCCAGTGAATGAACTTGGTGCTTGTCTCCAGCACATGTTAATATTTTTTTAATATTTTGAAGACAGCAAATACTTGATAAGCATGGGGTGATGTATCCCGTGGATTTCTTCTTGCAGTGGCAAATAATTTAAGTCACCTTTGCTGACTAAGCAGTTGTTCTTATATGTGGTTTCCAGTAGTACTTTATAAATGACTTTAATTTACAGTGCATTACATGTCTATGCCTCTAAATCCCCATGCAATCATTTGTATCCTTTCCCTTGATAGTTTAATTGTTTGCATTTTTTTTAAGGTAGCTTCTTGATAATCCAATCCAACAACTTCTTTCCCTTGCTTCTGAATAATAAATCTTTAGGCACTGTTTATTCAAATTATCATAGGTACTTATTTTATAAGTCTTTGTAATCTGGGTAACACAAACAGTATTATTCTTACACTTCCTTGGGGAAAAAATGCACCACAAAAACATATTTCTTCACATAAATACAGAACAGAACATCTAATTAGATTTGCTACTGTAGCTGACAAATGATCTGCATGTACTATAAATGGGGCACATATATCACAGATCCTTGCACTTTAGTTGGAGCTTTATGGTGCCTTAATACAGTATAAATGTCGGTGTAAAGAAAAGTTTTAGTTCAAAATAATAAAGCTTCATCTTAATCAAATCTTTGCATGAGTCTTTTGTATTCAAAACTCTGCAATGTGATCCCTGGGATTTTAGATTCATGACAGAATATCTGTGTAAAGAAAATTTTGTGAAAAAACCCAAGAGGAATAGATGTCTGAATAAATCTGCCCTAAAATCCTTCCAGTTTGTTCATGATGGATCACTGAGACTGTGAAACAGTATCTGAACTTCAGTTACCTGTCAATGGGATAGGAAAGAGAACTTTAGGAAGATGGTCTTGGTGGTTTGTGAGACAGCGAGGTTTGCATTTTGATGCTAATATTTCCTACTTGTCATTTGAAAGTGGTGCACTGAAGCAAAAGGTTAGAAAAGGATTACAAGCTGTATGATGGTCGTCTTTTAAGAGGAAACTTTGTCTTCACAATCTCATAACGGAGCTTAAGAAAAGCATATCATATATAGAGTGTGGAACTTAAAATATATTTATAATGTAATAAAATATATTTGAAGGATAAGTCAATTCTGCCAATTTGTTAATGGAATTTTTTTTACATCTAATGTCTCACACGTGACTCTAATGTCATTTCCTATCAAAGATGAAAAGATGCATCTAATAGTTCTTTTCTCTTTCCCTAATGAAAAGGATTTTTTAAAATCAGAATATTCAGTAACACATATTAAATACTTTCTAGTTGTTAGTGTGATAGGGCCTTTTTGAAAAGTCTGTTATCTTTGAGAAGAAATACAAAAATCCTAAACTTACAAGTGCATGTACGTATTTGACTGCATGCCAATTTTGTTATAGTCTTTTCTCCTTTTAAACCTTATGAATGAATCTACTGTTTTGCATAGTTGCTAAATACCAGATATATTAAGCTCATGACACGTTAAATCTTCTATTAAAATCTTCACAAAGCTATAAAATGAAATTATTGAAACAAATTAATGGGCATAATTCAGTCCATTAAATGTGCCCTTTTAACCTGTGTAAATAGAAATTCACTGATTTTTATGGCAGTAGTTTATAAAACCTAATTGGTGGACGTAACCTCTTTGTAATGGTTGTCTTTTTATGTATTCAAGTGTTTTATCTTTCTTTCCTTTATTACCATAGTGCTTTTTTCCATGTTCAAACCATCACTGGAATATGAAATTTGTATCTGAATTACCTTACTATCTTCAAATCCTGAGTACAGAAAGTTCTTCCTCTATCAGTGCAGGCAGAAGTCAAGCAGAAGTTTACAACTTGCTTCTGTAAGTAAGATCATCAGCACAATAAAGTTCAAATCATGTGAACAGATATCCTAATAAATATCCTAATAAACATGGCAGGTTTAAATTAGGACAATAGTTTTTGTAAGTTTTTCCTGGTCCTTTAAAGGCAGACTTTGTTTAATTGTTTTTTTCCCCAAAGAAAAGCTTGGCACCCAGGAGTTCAGCTAAGGCCTCTTAGTTCTCTGAATCCTTGGCATTTTTTCATTTTTAGATTTAGATTTTAGGATGTGAAAAAGGTAGATCTGTTATGATCAGCAATAAATGGCAACTTTTGAGACCTTGGCTTTTGTAGGTTGTGGATGGTAAAAAATTCAAAAGTCATTACAGGAAAATTTGATTCATCATTTATAGTCCCTATATGCAAATAAGAAGAGAAAAAAAATATGCAGAAGGTTAATTAAAACCTCAGTCTGTAAGTTAGATATAACCATAAAGAATTCTAATAAAAATAAATTCTTAGGATAGAAGTGTTCCCTAAATTTCTAGTAGACATTTTTCTGATTTTGCCCCTCTGTTCCTTTGCTGTCCCTGGTCTTGGGTAATGTTTCCTTATGTGCCATTTGCTTTGTTCTTACTTTCTTAAAAAACTGTCCTGACTTACTCTAAATGGATATAATTCATGGGTGATAAGTGAAAATTGACAAGAAGTTTGATGTTTTACTGGTTATCTGCCTTCACTTTGTTTTTTGCTTTAGCCTTCAAAAAGGACAAGGACCTTACTGGCTGCAGTCACAGTTATGCAAATACGCATTGAGACAGTTTTTCCACATTCTTAACGCTTTTTGTATTCCTCATACAAATACAGATACACCTAGACACATATGCTGCAGGATTGAGTCTCACTGAGATGTTATAAACAAGGCAAAATTTCTGTTCAAGTAGGATTTGTCTTTTCTCTAGTGGTGTCACATCACTTTAAACTAGGTTAGTGACACTGGGAATAGGAAAGGAAAGTTCAGTGTGTGTCTGCTTTATCTTCTGAGTCTACTGAAAGTGCTCTTCTAGCAATGTGGGTATTCTCTCTGGCCAGTTCATCAGAAGTAGCTGAGTCAGATATCATAAAATAACCAACCCACATGCACTCGCTAAAAGCTCAGGCACATTATACTCATTGTTTAATTACTTTAATAGCTACAGGTTTATTGTAGCAATAAAATATGCTATAGCTGTAGCATGTCAATTCAAAAACACTGTTCCTTTCTCATAGAGAGACTGTTCAGAGATTATCAAACTACTATTCAGGAAATTAGATGACTCTGTGTAAAGACTGAGAGTTTTCATCTGCAGTTGCAGAATTTATCCTGGAGAAAATTGTGGTTCAGAGAGCTGACTGTATGTATCTACATTTTAATTAAAAATGAGAAGTTGTAGTCCTGGCTGTACTGAAATTGCGCTGAATTACTATTTGAACAAATACAGCTGATCTCCACAGTCATTTGTGAACACTGCTGAAACTAAAGGAGGGGCAAGAGATTAGAGTTAAGTGAGAAGATACCAAGGTAACCCTCTTGGGCATTGCTGAGAATGTCAGGAGTGAAGGATTAGATCAAACAAGAAAACAGTTCTCAGACTTATGATTACTGAGGACAGAAATGAAGTCCAAAGACAACACTAAATTTGACAGTGGTCATACAAAGTCAGGAGAACAAGTCAGAATAGAAGGTGGCACTGGAGAGAGTAGTAACTCAGGAGAGATGTCTGAGAAAGAATCTTATTGATAGGAGATTTTGCACTGCCAGCTAAGGTTATTAAATCAGCAACTAGAGAAATCCTGAGAGAAGAAAAACATGTGAGGGATGTGAGTAAAAATATTCTGAAAAAATAAACCATTGTTGAATAGCTTTGATTTTACAGGGAAAATAAACCATATGCATGAAAATCTGAAGTAACACGTCCCACTGTAAGGGTCAAAAATACACCTTTCAAAAGTGGATGATATGCTAACAGTACTTAAAATGGATTAGGGTACAGGGAGGAAAACTGGACAGTGACCTTCCAGTTGGGTGAGACTGACAGTGCGAAGGAAAGGGGGCTGGAAGGAGTGTGGGAATTACCCAACAATTTCTGTGGTGTTGCAGTCAGCTTGTTGAAAGCCCTCACCCTCAAGGTGAGGCATGAAAGATTGTTAAATGAGTGGATGGCAAACCATGTGACCAGGATTATTAACAATGTGAAGATTTGAGTGACTCCCTTGCTGCTCTCTGAGATATTTATTTTGGTGGGAAAGATTAAATGTGGATTTATGAAGAAGGTGGTGAAGATGAAACCAATACCAGAAGAAGAGGTTAAAGAGTAGTTTAATTATCACAATCAGAAGGCATTAATAGATTTGCAGGAGTAATGCTTGAGTGAATTGTCTAATAGGAGGGTGGTGGTTTGGAAAATATTTTAAGATTAAAATTTTCAAAATTATTTGGTTTTCCTTAAGATTAATAACCCAATTTTACCCTATCTTTCTATCAGAAGATGCACAGCTCTATTTTCAACAACTTGAAAATTAATTTCTGTTCTGTATTGGGATAAAACTAAACCTTTGGCACATATTTGTAAAGCAGAATCACTCTGAAACACTTGTTTTAAAACTTCAAACTGAACTAATATTTTTCAGTCCCTTTCTCACATCAAAGCCTTCAAAGACCCTTATCTGTTAAAAAAATAATTCTTTCAATATTAAATTGATATTAAAAATAGATATTAAAAATCAACATAGTTACTTCTCTTTCAATGGTACTTTAATCATTTCTCCTTTAAATCCTTTTCTAGCTCTGCCCAAATGACACTTTCTTAATCTCGTTTCTTGTCCTAAATCTCACTCCATATTTTCCCTCTTTTTCTTTCCACAAGCACCCAACTCCATACCTTTCTTTTCACCCACGTTACCTGTTAATTCCACAACATTTTATTTTCATCAAGCACTTGACTTTCCCAACCCACTGCCATTCCCTGTTTCCTTGGACTCACTGTGCAACACCAAGTAGAAAAGGGAATGGAAAGTAAAGAGTGTCAGTCTTTTGAGTGGTGCAGCTCTGCTCCTGCATGGATGAGTTTTTCTTAAGCGGCCTCTTACAGGAAAGTCTAACAGGTTAAAAGTTTAAAAGATAGTGATACCAAATAGTTTGTTGTATGCCAGTTCTCCACTGTTCTACTGTTTTGGAACACCCTTTCAGTACTGAGATGCTGCCATGGAGAAGACTACAATCAGACCTGATGCCAATACTTGTGTGTCTGGTACTTTCCCCTAATTTGTTTTTTTAAGTTATGTGCCATGTTTCCACTCAAAATGCTGAGTTTACATTTGCACAGCATGTTTGGCCTGCAGACGCTGGCTTTTTTAGATTTTCCAAAACCTGCACGTTCAGCTTTGCTGTGAACTGTAGCTGAACATATGTTCCACAGCTGAATCTACCTGTGGCAGTGCCTGGGTGGGACTGTGCAAGAAAGAGAGCAGGCAGAGCTCCTGTCAGAGCTTGTGCTGGATGAAGGAAGGGAAGCTACTGAGCTCAGGAGGCCCTGTCTAGGGACCAGACCTGCTGGGTGGCTGCAGAAGAGCTCTCTGTGCATCTCTGAGCTTTCACTTTCTTGTGTAGGTTCCTGTCTGCACTGGGAGTGCTCAGCAGGACCCGCTCTCTATGACATACAGTGGCCTTGTCCCTGTGCTACACACTGAAGTGAAGACTGTGCAGTTCTGCAGAACAGAACAACAGAATAAACAGAACAGAACTGTCTGACCATCCACCTGGCATTGGAGAGCACTGTTCTGCTAAGGCAAGAACACTGATGACTCTCCATGCTTTACTATGATCCTTTTTACTTGACAGATTTTAAAAATTACCTGTGTTTCTTCTCCATCTCATTTCTCCAGTTGCTCATATCTCACATTTAAGTACCTTTTGAATTTATTCAGTGATTACAATTCCTTGTCATCTGAAATATGCTTTATTCCTTTCATAGAATATTCCTTATTATACAAAAAATGCAAACAAGGTATATTTTCTATGTGCTGTTATTTTTTTCCTAGCTGTATCTGAATTTTTCTTAAATTCAATTTACTAATCATAGTACTCATCAGCCATGGTCTAGGTGTTACCTTATTACACAAGCACCAGGAAACTTCAGCCATTTTTAAACCCAGACTATACAAAAAACTTATTTTACTAAAGTTTTGAATTGCTAATGCATATCTTTAAGGGTTTTGTTGTTGTAATACTTTTTGTTTGTTGATTTGTTGGGATCTTTTTAATTTGTCAATAGAACTGAAATATTGAAAGAAATCTTTTCCCACAGGATCTCAATCCCAGCCTTGAAAATCCAGTATTTTATCATTTATGTTATGCATTTAATGGACCTTGTGGTTCCACCCTCTCTTTTTAAACATGTTTTCCCTGACCTTCACTAATAACTTATATTTCCTTCTTTATAGAGTATCTGTATAAAAACGTATCTCAACCAGACTCTGAAGCCCTGGGCCCATAAATACCCAGAACTTGTTGGAAGGCTAATTCCTTCATTTCTCCCGTGTCATAATTGCTTTGCTCATTAAGAGATTGCTGCATTAAATTTCTATTTGTATTTTTTTACATCTTATGTTTGAAAACATGAATCTATAATGTCTCCCTGGAACTCTGCACCATTATGATGAAAGATACAAGTGGAGTCTAAGACAGACATGTTTAATTAGTGAGGAAACTTGACATTTTCAGTGTTTAGACTAGACAGGGAAAAAGCCAAGTGCAGAAAAGTGTTTGGGTGTGATTGTTTTCTTTTTAGATTGCCGACAGAAAATAATTGATTTAACACAAATCAAACTGAAACTTCTCTACTTTTGTAGTGTATGAAAGGCCATTAGAGTTAAGATACAACACTTAATCACGAATCTAAATATTTCAATTACATAAGTAGGAGCAAATATTATATAATTTTTTCGTGATAGCCACTCAAATTCTGTAAGTGGCAATGGAAGACCTACATCTTCATTAATAAACTATTAAATTCAGAATCAGCCACTATAAAAATTCAAAATTACCTTCTCAAATCTATTTTCTTTTATTAATCAAAATTTGTTGCAAACATTCTTATTCTTTATTTGCTCTGTGATAGCACAAACTTTACGGCATTATGTAAAGCTCTTAACATGGGGCAGGAATGGAAGTATTCAGCTGTTTAATTGATGTTTAATTTCACTTAAGTCAATTGGAACTACCTTTTAGTTAGCTTTGAATCTTTCACCCACAGCTTCACATACATCGACTTGGCTGTATCCTTTTAAATACAGGGACTAAAAATTTCAATTTTTATTTCTTTTTTAGATTGATTGCTTTTTATAGAAATGTCAGTCCCAATCTCAGTCAACAGAAAAATTATAAAGGGAAAATATTCTTTCATTTCAGCCTCTAAGAAATTCTCAATTGCCCTTAATATACATGCCTGGATTTTTCATTCAGAGTAGAAAAAGCTGATCTTGGCTATCTGGTCTGTGGGATGTAGTAAAAACAAAAAAACTCACTACCCCACAAGGATCATAAGTGGAGTTAACTGACATATTGGGAAAGATTGTTTTGGTGAGGTCTGCAGTCAGCATAAAGCATTCACTTGACATTTTGCAACCTGATGAAATAGAAAATGTAACATAGAAACCCATCAAGTTCCTACAGAGCTATATTACTTATTCAATAAAGTCGGCACAACGTGCTGTGGTATAACATAAATCAATGACATATTGTTGAACGCTCCATATAGAACTATTTTCAAGATAATACATCTGTATGGTGGTGTCATTTGATCAAATTTCAAAGAATGGCACGTGTTTGTTAAAACCAAGGAAAACTGGAGAAACCCTCACGTTAAAGACACTGATATGTTGATCTATTGACAGTGCCTTTGTTCTCCTCAGAAGCTGCACCATTTCAAAACAGGGCAGTCCTTAAATTAGTACTAACATTTAGGAACTCTGCTTCCAAGATGCTTGTTGGAATTTGGTCAACCTTAGCCAGGTACATTCATCAGTATGTGAAATTTTCTTAGGTGCAGTGTGTTAACCTCATTTGCTGTTTAATGGGACGAATCATCAGATCTCAAATGCAATCAGTGTAATTGTTTCTGACCTGGACATTATTCACTGGCTATCAGGAGAGTAGTTGGAAACTAAATGAATAGCAACACTGTAATTTTTTACTAGAGATAGTAAAGGATATAAAGTTCTGTTATTTTACCTCTGTTTTCCCTAATTTAATGTATTTTTAGTCTAATAATTGTTTAAATAGTTCTAATTTGTCATAAAACTCATAAAAAAACCCCACAGTGGATGCTGTTTAGAATGAAAAAAAGCCTTATGTTCTGAATTACTCCTGATAATTGTGCCATTTTTCTTCCTTTTCTTTGTTCCTAATCCTCATACTATCTTACTTTGCTGCATTAAAACCTTCCACCTTGGAATTAGTTTATACCATCACACAATGTTAGAGAATCAGATCCATGGGATGTTGTACAAATGACTGAGTGACATGTGAAAAGGCCAACCATTTGGGCTGGCAGATTGAATGTGTTTGTCTGTATCTGCTTTACTAGTTCTATATAATATTACTTGGCAGATCATTCAGGTGGGTAGTCAAGTTTTGGTTTCAAGTGGTAGGGTCATTTTTTTCTCAGCTGGCAATAGAATTTTCATTCTTTTGGAAGTCTTTTTCTTTGATAGGTAATGAGTGATTCGGTAGAAAGAAGCAGGAAAGGTTCCATTTCACGGAGCCTTCTAATTCAGGGTTAGAGGATGAAACAGAAGAACCTACAGATTGTGAGAGCTGGGGCCCTTAGGATTTAGCTAAGGCCAACTTTCTCATCTGTGAAGTTGTGTTTTTCATTATATCTGACATTTTTTGAGGGTGAGTTTTGTTATAGATTATTAGCCTATGGCACTGGGCTGGGAAGATGAGACTTCACTGAGATACAGAACACATAAAAAAAAGAGTGAACAATTGAAATTACAGGGTTATTGGTATCTTGTTGTCAAGGTAGCTTGAGGTTGGTTTTGCACTGAGAGGAATTCAACTTGCTTTTATGTGTGATACTACGAAATGAATTCAGTGCCCAGTATGCCCCAACTCTAATTATAAAACTTTCTAAAAACAAAAAATAAAACCAAACCAATTCTTTCTACCTTTCTTTCACTGTTTAACTCTTCTCATGCACCTCTGGAATCACTGTATTGATTTACACAACCTTTAAATGCCATTGATTACCGTATGTATTCTGTTCTGTCCTGGGTTGTTTATACTCGTGGAAGGAACAGAAAAGATAATTTTGTATAAGATAATAATCTCTGGGATGTTATTTAGGTTGTTTAGGAGTAAAATTCCTGAATTCACTGCCATTAACTTAGAAGGGGGTAAGATCATTTCAGCAAGGAGCTAATAACTTTCTGTGTAGCTGCTATGCAACTAATCAGGTAACAAACATATCACAGTCATCAAATATTACCAGCTTATTAAATAAAGGAGAATTGAAGAAAGGAAATTTGTTGGAGAATTTAGGGAGAAGGCTTCAGAGAAGCCTCAGGTCATCTTTGTTCAGCCTTCCTTGATGCATGCAGGGGATCGAGCCAGTGGGCAAATGCCTGGTCTCTGGAGAAGATTGATGGTAATCACAGAGAAGATTTCAAAATTATCTTGGCAAATAGTGTTTGGAAAAAAACCAGAATGCAGTCCAACATGTGTATATTCAGGTACTGTGTTTAGGTAGGATTACAAGATGGGAGTAAATGGCTGGGTAGTAGTTTGCATCTGGAGGTTGTAAATTTAACATGAGTTATCAGGAGTCATGAGTGCAGCCGGTGTTCTATGACATGTATTAGCAGATGCATAACCAGGACTCAAAAAATAATACTCTGCTGTGCTTGTAGTTATTCAGACCTCACCTATGGTACAATGTCTACTTTTATTTCCTACAGGTTAAATAAATCATTATGGTCCACTAAAAGAATTTTTACATATTTAAAGATATACCTCAAACCTCTTTAGTTTTCTGTAAAGTTGAATGACTCGGTTGTCTCAGCCCATTCAAAATTGTGTTTCCTGGATCTCTAATCTGCTTTTATTCTCTGAATTAAATCTTTAAATATGTATTTTTAAAAGATCTATAAGAGGAAGGAAGTAATCTATTTTCATTATCAATCACAATTGAACCAGCAGTTTTGGATTTAACCTACAATAAGGAAAATTCAGATTAGTTACTAGACAAAACCCACCTTTTAGAGGTAATGATAGTCATGCATTGGAGTAGACTGCCTGGAGAGATTTTGGAACCCTCATAATTGGAAGTTTTTAAAAGATAGTCTAGACAAATATCTGTCAAGATTAATATGTTTGATCTTGCCTTGGAACAGAGGATGGATGAAATGACCTCTTGAGGTCCCTTCCAGCCCTGTTATGAATCTATAAAATAATGTTTTAGCTCCAAGGGGAGAAAAGAACTATCCAAGCACAGAGAATCTGCTACAAATGACCTTTGATATTTTTATTGACAAAGATTCTGAAGTGATCTCAGTATATAGCCAGTAATGATGAGATAGAGTTATCCAAACTAACATTAATCTCCAGTTTCTTCAATCAGAGTCCTATATGAAATACATATGCCCTGTGACTTAAGACTTCTTGTAGGAAATAAAACTGGGATTCTATGTTTGCAAAATGAATGTTTTAGTTTGTTATCCCATTGCCGCAGAATTGCTCCTATTCTCTCCAAGACAAGCTTATCAAGAAAGTTTAATGATAAACTTAACTCAGCCTGGAAAATGGTCTTTTGTGAGACACTGTATGACTTAATTGTGAAAAGATTAGTGTCCTCACTTTATGTCTTCAGAGACAATTGGAATTTGACTTTGAAAAGAGCTTACTTACAAGGGTCTGCTCACTAAGGAGGCCCATTTTTTTCTGGAGTTCTCTAGAGCAATGATTTTCAACCTTTTGCAGTTTTAAAAATTCCTTAGAAGATGTTGACTACAAAATAGTGATTGTGAGGTTATAAATCGAAAGTCTAGTATTAAGAGAACTGCAACAATAATGGGGAAAAAAAGCAGCCTGAGTTCACAGGTGTCTGCATCACAGGCCAAACTCACCTGCTGTAGAGCTGTCCTGTACATGGAGATGAAACTGTCTATAACAAGCTATAGGAAAAGGGCAAGATCTTCTGACAACAGAGAAATACCATTTTATTTACTTGTAGATAAGCCTTCTGTGGGAAATATTACTGAAATATAAGGGCAAATAATAAGGATATAGAGTCACAAGATATTTCAGATTGGAAAAGACCCTGGGCAATCTCTAGTCCAGCCTTTCCAAAGCAATGTTAACTGTGATGGACCGGGTTTGTCAGGGCTTTGTCCAGGTGTATCTTCAAAATTTCCAAGGACAGAAGATTGCACAATCCCCTTGGCCAGCTCTTCCACCACTTGAATTTCCTCTTGTTTTTGTGGGTCTTCATCATCTTTAGACCCCCTGACCCTTGCAAGGGTGAAGGAGGATTTTGTTCTTAGCAGTGGCAGTGTCTATGCAACACCAGCAATTTAATATACTTTGGAAACATTGATCTTTGTTAATAAATGGTTGTGACTTTAGTCTTTCAACTACCTTACCTTCATCTATAAAAAGAAAGTGTAATGCTTAGTTACTCTGGAGTATTTGAGAACCTTTGGTGAAAACTGTATTTCTGTTAGTTAAGATATTTCTCACACAAATCGGGATATTTTACTCTGGCATAAATGAAAGTCCTATCCTGTTTCACATTTGAAATATTCAAAACTGCAAAAAATATTAGCTCAAGGACTAATTTAATAAGAAAACGCAAGTACAATTGTATTTTACTGAATTAAAGAGCATTCAGACTATCAAAATGATTAATCTACTATGTTGAAAAAACCCTTACACATTTATCCCATTAAAAAAATTAAAATAATTTGGTTCTGGAAATGCAATTAGGTATCAGGATACAGAAAAAAATAGATTATTTGTATCATCAAAATGAAAAAAAAACCAACGAAGAATTGAGCATACTCCCCATACATGTGGAAAGCTTTTTCTAAACAACTAAATTAATTCATCTCTACCAGAAAGCAACAGAGATAAAGAGTTCCTCTATCTTCAAAGAAAACAACTTTGCAACAACTAATACTCTTGAAAGAAAATTGTTTCTAATTATTTTTCAAAGGATGTAATATAATTTCGGAGAATATTCCTTTTCCTGGGTAATTTACATAAAATATTAAGTTCAAGCAACTTAATAAGAAAATCTCTCTTAAATTCTGTTTCACTCTTCTTATCAGTCAATTGTTGAAATGAAGATACTGTGAATAAACACATGCAAATCATACCCATGCAGCAAAACAGCAAAGCAGTTATGGAATGGTATAATGAGGAAATGCAGGATAACACAGTGACTGTAGTATAATGTACAGGTGTAAGATGATGCCCAATGCTTGTCTGCTCTGTGTGTTGTTGTGACAGCTCTGTGGTGTCACAAAAAAACACGGAACACAACATTTAATAGACATTAACCTGCTGAGCCTTGTCCACATGCCCACCATTCATAACAAAAGGAGCTTTGCTGTTAATGAATCAAACCTGAGAAAGAGTATGAAATTTTAGCTCACCTGGTAGGTGTGAGGACAAGCTACTCTAAGGAGCTCTTCATCTTGTATAAAAATCAAGATCTCTAGCTGAAGATGATTAAGGCTTTTAACTGCAGATACACAGGGCCTGCTGAGTGACTTCTCTGAGCTGTTCACACTGTTTTATAAATATTTGCAAGTTTGGAAGAATTCTTCTAATTTTTTGTGAGTCACTTGACCGAACTTAGATCTTCCTTTAACAGTGGGAGAAATGTCCTGTTTGCTGCCAGTTCAGTGCTGACAGTGTATTCACTGCTGAACAAATGCTAAAGGACTTTTGTCCTTATTTATTCATTGGCAACAGTTTGAAGCAAAACTGTAAACCCCCTTGGGACACTTGACAGGGTTTTTCCATCACATAAAGCATGTTCTGAAAGCAGCAAAATGTTGTCTTGCCAGCTGAAACAGATGTAATATGCTGCTCTCAATTTGTTGTGTCCTAATTCTTTTGCTTAAACCGTGTAAAATTTGGTACCTTTGATAGCAGTCTCACCTAGATCTTTAAAAATAGCTTAGAATATGACTTAACGTGTTCATCTTCTCTGTCCTACTACTGCAGCTTATATCCTTCTCTGTAATATATATGGGTTTTTAAATTATTTATGATAGGCAATGTTACTAAAAAGAATATGAATCAAAATGCCAGACTTTGATAAATAAAAAGACTATTTTTCTGTCTCTTTAGAGTTGCATGAATGTGTGTTGTCTTGCTCATTTTACCAGAGAGGAAAGACATTAAATGACTTTCCTATGAAGAACTCTGTCAGAGTTGATAGTGAATAGCATCAAAGAGACTGTGGCTTTAGGTACACTTACATATGTGATTAACTTTCTCACAACAAAACAAGGCATTTGCAAGAATATTCAGTGCCTTTCAAAATTAAATCTTCTTTGATTTGGGCTCCAGTAATTTCTTGAACAATAATAGAAGAGGAGAACCTGCAAGAATCTTCTCAATTTACACTTATATTTCCCTCTCTGTTATTTTTGTCTATGTCCTCAGGCTGAGTGTGAGAAAATGGCCAGTCTTCAGGAGCTCTGAGGGCTTCTTCCATCTGATAAACAGACAAATCAATGGTGCAACACTTACATCTTGCAGTTCTTTGGGTTTACAAAATAATAGTTTTTAATTTCTCTCTAAATAAGCTTTGAGAGAAACAAATGTGTGTGCTCGTGTGTCCACTTCCCCCCGCCCTTTTCTTCTATTAAAATCTGGAATCAGGGAGACTTATTTGTAGATTATAATAGGAAAAGAGTATCAAGCAGCATTAGCAGACCGCAGTTGAAGGAGGCTGCATATCAGGATAGCAAAGTCATCAACTGATTTCATAATTAACAGAAAAAGAAGTTCAAGGAGACAAGGAGTCTTTATTTCTGCTCTTTACCTTGAAGTGGACTGTTGCTCAGTTATTCATGATAGACAAAAGAATGCCAAAACAACCCTGATTCAGGATCTCTGTTCATCTGACAAAGGCTGACATATGTAGGGGTAGGATTTCCTCTGCTGTGACATTTCTAGGCGTGTAGGACACAACAGATAAGCTCCATGAGCTAAGACAGCTTTTGCAATCAAACCCCGTAGCTTGATGAATGCATGGCATTTGGGTCTATTGATCAGGGACACAATAACAAGGAGAAAAGGCATTAAGATACTTTGTTGTCAAAGCTATGCTGGGGTTTCTATTTTCTTTCTGATAGCGATACTTAAGCAGAAAACATACGCAATGTAATGAAGAAAATGCTTGTATAGGTATGGATTATTAAAAAAAAAAATGCACTCTTGTGTTACTCCAAAAAAAAAAGAGTTTTAAAAACTTTTAAAATGCCAGCAACCCAAAATGTCAGTATTGAGTCAGGCTGAGGGAAAAGCCTGACAGCACTTTGTTTGTGCTGCCTGCATTTAGGAATGCAAGAATACTTGTTAGCTGGGGTGGATATTGTGGTCTTTGCCATACATTCTGAAATGTCCTTTGCCGAGTTAACCTGTAGCTGTTGAGGCCCTAAGTATCAATTAGTGTACACTGAGATGGACATCTGGAGCAGCTATTCTTTGTCACTTTCTGTGATACAGATGGTGGGTGGTTTCCTCTTAAAAAATGAGAGAAGAACAAAATGAAGGATGTTTCATGTGCTTTCTTCTGTACTTTACTGCTTTTCGTTGACACAGATGAGATCAACCAAACTGAATAACACTTCTTTCTCTCACCAGCATAGAACACTGATATTTTCTCCTCTCTTCATCAACCTCAAAACCTTTCATTTCAACAAGAAATTTTTATTATAGAACTACTAGGTATTAATTGCCAGTTTACCTGCTTTATCTTAGAGCTGCATAGGTATGGCAATGTATTTATAACTGCTCAAATGTTCACAATCTGGGATTTTCTTTTCTCTCTCTAGGTAATTTCTGAGATTAACTAAAAGGAGAAGTTAAGTTCTTGTAACTTCAGGTGAATTAGAAAAAAGTTTTCTGTGTTCTAAGGTTTGCAGCAAACATAGTAATGAAACTTGATAATGATATTGAACTATTCCTTGGAGAAGACTAGTTCTTAGTTTGAAAAAATAAATATTGAAGGAATGTTTTTGTGTTTTGTAGCGACTGCAAAAAAACAACTCCTAAAATAAGCATGCACATCTTTCCCACATTCTGGGATTTTGGCACCTTTTTTTTTTTTTTGTAATTCATTTATTTTTTTATTTTATCTTTAAACAGAAAATTCAATGTCACTGTAAACCGATGTGCCTTGGCAGAAAACCAACTTGAGAGCATCACAAGTATAAAAGAATCACAGTCATTTCTCTTCCAGGCCCTTGCTAGGTGTATCACTTCCTCTGTGTGGCTATTCTGTAGACAAAATGACAAATATATATATATATGTGTATATATATATATATATATGTATGTATCTCCTTCTGCTAGGTGCCCACTGACACCTGTAGTAGTGTTAGTAGTGTTTCTACTCCTGACTCCTGGCATTTGAAATGACTCACTCCAACCAGCTATGTGCACAGCTTCCCTGCCCCTGTCTCATCCTTCCTTAAGGGCCACAGTGATGCCTGAGAACATGGAACTGGGGCTACCTTTTCTCCCAGGCAAAGAGAAAAAAACAATCAAATGAAATTTGGAGCATTCCTAATTATATAAAATGAATTGGATAAACCAAGACAATGTGGAACACTGATTGATGACATATAAGACATTAGTGACTGACAGAGTATAATTTCTGAACCTAAGAAGTTATAAACTTATTGAATTTGGAACGAAGTATCTTGAATTGGTTTATTTGCTATCACAAAGAATGCAAAATAAATAGGAATGTTCTTTGCTTTTTGCTTCAGAACAGGTAATAGAAAAATCTTTAAATATAACTGTCCTCTGGAGGTTTGAAATACTGTACCTACATGAATATACAAACACACACATGAAACCATGGCAATGATGGATGCACAGCCTTGCACTACCTTGAAGCCCAGAAAAGGAAAAATGTACTTATTGAATCAAAGATTACAGTGTTAGTGTGAGCTACACATGGGAATCAGCTCCTGAAAAAGGAATGTTTTACTGTTACATAGTTCTGTTTTCCTTTGTCCCCTAAAGGATTCAACTTTGGTTCATTGTAATTACGTTTTCAGTTGAAAAAATACTGAAGAGTTTAAAGCTCCATGCAGCTTCCATTTGAAGTAAATCTTATGATGTGATAAAGATGTTCAAATTTTACACTAAACATAAAATGAGCCTAAATTCTAATGCTTACTGTAATCCATAAATGATACTGTAATTATTTCACCACAAAACTGAGGATAAATTTAGTCATACATGTGCATATTCAGTGTATATATCCAGCATGACATTAATCTTTAATGTTCCACAATAAATATACATCTTAATTACTGAGGAAAATATTGTAATCTTACTCCTTTTGAGCAATACCTTAACTCTTCACCATAGTTTTCTGTCCTTCCATCAGCTTGTTTGACCATTTTCTTGGTAGCAGACTGTGTTTGCCACAGTGCTGGCTTTGTGTGCCAAAGACAAGGGGATGCCTGTTTATTGCTCAAGACAAGAATCAATTCCCATCATTCTGGAACTTCACCTTTGTCCTAGCTTATTTGGGGAATTTACAGAAAAGATTCAGGTGAGAAATGAATGTACTGCTGACAGACTGTAGTTCTGCTAGTTGTGGAGAAAAACATGCTTGTGTCCTGCTTTGTGAAAGGAATTCTTAATGCAAATAGAAAGGAAGTTTTTAATTTTAAAATGCATCACAGATTTAGAAATATTTTTTTATCCAGTTCATTTTTCATGTCACGAAACATCCAGAATTAAGCAATTTTTCAGATGTTTATTCACTGTGGATAATATTTTTTCTATATGTTCTATTCATATCATAGAATCAGAATGGTTTGGGTTGGAAGGGATCTCAAAGACCATCTAGTTCCAACCACCCTGCTTCTTCCCCTGAAACAGGTTGCTCTGAGCCTGGTCCAACCTGGCCTTGGACACTTCCAGTGATGGGGCATCCACAGCTTCCCTGGGCAACCTGTGCCAGGGCCTCCCCACCCTCCCAGTGAATATGTGTGGATTTTCTCTCTGAAGCTAATTCAAAGCACACTAACTCTGCACCTCCCTTCCACACAGCCGGTGTTCCTGCTGCACTCTCTCCACTGCACTCCCTTCGGAGCGTGTGGCTCCCAAACAGTAATGATTGCATGTCTGCAAATCACACAACAAAGGCAGAACTGTGAAGAACTGCAGACAATGAGAAACTAGAATTCCCATTTTGCAATTCAGCCTGTGTTCCATTTTCTCTTTTTGTTTGACCCTGCTTGAATAATTAATGTGGGGCTGGCAAGGAGATATCTAAGGAAGCATATTCAACATAACGTAATTATGGAAAAATGAAATATATCATAGCATTGTATATTTTCTATACAAAACACAGAATAGTTGGCAATGTTGTACTAAGCTCAACTCATTGGTCATGATGATGGGTTTGTGGACATTACCTTTTTCTCTTTTTTTTTTTTTTGGTTTTTGGTTTGTTTTTTTTTCAGGGGAGATTCTTAATTTTTTAATCAAATAATATGAAATTTCTCCAACTATCTGAGAAATTGTTGTTGCTTCATTCTGAAGTTACAAAGTAATATAGAGATTAATAAATTTGGGGCTGAATATTACTTTGTCATTTTTTGCTGTTTTAGAGTCTTATTGGCTTGAGGACAAGCAGACTTGTATTCTCATGTGCAAGGAGCATTGCTGACAGCAGTGCAGATGCAGAGCCCACAACACACTAAGATACCTTCTGGAGGAAAGCAAATAAATGGTTGTTATGAGATTTAAGCTATAAAAGGGCTGAATGAAATATGGCATCACTAAAATGCATAACAAAACCCAGTGTGATTTCCATGCTGCCAGAATTTCATTCAAATTCAGCAGAAGTTTCTAGAACAAGAGAAAAGGTCAGACACACAAACCTGCATAAAGCATGAATATATATTATAATATAATATATATATATAAATTATATATTAATATTTTTAATCAAAGCTCACTTTTATTGACCCACTATTTCCTAAATTTTAACATGGACATAACTTATACTCAGAAAGTCTCATTTGAAACAAGACTTAGAAAGTGTTGATGTCTTTCTATAGCTAACCAGAAGTAATTTCTGAATCTGAGGAAAATTAAATTGAAAAGTGTAAGACAAGATTGACAGGTTTCTAAATGCATGCCTAAAGTTGGAGGCAGAATTGTTACTCTAAGAGCGGCAGTTCTGATCTTCTGACATCAAAACCAAAAAAATCCTCTAAGTGTACAATGCCTGAAAAACAGGTAAATCATTGTTATAGAATATGCTGAAGTGTTTCTTAAATGCCGGCTTCTTATTTTTTTGTATCTAAAAATACCTAACAAAATTAAAACAATCCTGAGAAGCAGTTGTTTGGGAGTAGAATAAAATACTTTCATCATTTGAGGCACTAAAAAATTTCTAAGGACTTAGGAGAAAGTTACAGGACCATTCAGACTCTTTGCATTTTTAATGGACTAATTCAGATGTATCTGCAAACAGAGATTGTGTTGGTTCCGTTGAGATTTGTCACTTTATTTTATAGTATTGCTGCAACAAGCTTAAAGCTACAGAACAAGCTCTTCAAAGCAGAAAAGACTTTTGCGTGTGTGGTTCTTGCCACTTATTTGACGTGAATAGTTCTGATCATAAACCCCAGTGTTCCCACCAGGCATACAGCTGTAAGTGAGTCTAAAACGATTCTTGCAAATGATTGCAAGAGCATGCCAGTGACTTACCTGCCCACAGGAAAGTCAAAGTCAAATTGTTCCTTAGATGGAATCCAACAGAGCTGGAGGGATTGAAATGTTCAGAGCGAGATCTACAAATCCCCACTTCATTTTCATGAGTGTTATGAAGATTTGTTTGACCCTTACTGAAGTATTTCCTGAGAGTACTTTATCCTGCAGAACACTTTGTGGGTCTCACCTGCTGTGACGCACAGAGCCTGCTGAAAAGAACCAATCTTCACAAGGCTTAGAGCGGTGTTTTGTAGCTGTATCTTACCAAGCACTTGCCTTGCTGCCAGGAGGGACACCACCATGCCAGAGGAGTTACCCTTTCCCAGAAGTGTTTGTCATGTCTCCCATCTGTTCATAATTTCAGTCTATGTAAAGGTAAGGAGAAGATATGTAAGCAAACTTGAACAAAGATTTCTAAAAATTATCGAATTCTTAAATTGAAATTATTGAATTCTTGAAAATTGTCCCAATCTTTTACTCAACAAGTGACTTTCAAACCTGCCTGTCTCTTCAGTTGTCTCTTCCTCTTGTTTACTTAAGCCCTGCCAAAGTCAATCTATGATCTTCCTGCAGAAGGCATTCTTTTTTGTGTGTGAAAAAAGAGGGACTTCTTAGTACTTTTCTTGCTTATTTTATGATAATTACCAGTAGCACAGAAAAAAAAGAAAGTAAAATTATGGATTTGTAAATGTACATCTTCCAGTAACGTGGAGATAGTAGGGATGATTGTAAGAACAGAGATGGGAACAAACACTCACCAGGTTCAAAAGAAAGAAAACCCACAAATGAGTCACTTCATTCTAAACTTGCGTCAAGCAACACAGGAGGCACCAAGTCTCTCTGGTTCTTTCTTTTCTTTTTAAAAATTTTTCCCTAAAGTCATTATAAAACATGTCTGATGACTACAGGCAATTTTTATTCCACATGCTGGTTTCCCAATAATGCTCAAATTTAGCTCTCACAATCTTATTTTTTTTACTGAATAAAGTATTGCTGCTGTTTTCTACTTAAAAAATTTACAGAATTTTAAAGCATTTAATCAGTTGGGATGGAGTGATAGGCTCTGTTTGCTGAAATCTTCTTAGAAGCAAACACTAGTGATACAAATATTGTCCCTTCCAACCTCTCATTCTGTATACTCTAATTTTCACTTTTATTTGATTATTGCTGAGGTATCTGAGAAACAACAACAACAAAAAAAAAAAAAAAAAAAGAAAGAGGAATACTCCAGCATCTACCCCTACTCTGACCTTCCCAGTGATTATGTTGCTAAATTAAATTTCTGAAGAGTTTTCTGGGATGAGTGACAAGAGCCATCCAGAGAGAAAGGCATGCTATAGAGGATATCTTGCACTCAGTTCTGAGCTTAAATGTTCTCACCTCCAAAGAGCTCCTACAATGTTTGATTTTTCCAACAAGTAAGAGATCCTTTAGATCCTCACTTCTTAAGAAACGTTTTATTGCTACAGCTGTACTCTGTTTTATTCATGTGTTGTTACCTGAATATTTAGTACAGAGCTTCCTGTATATATAGCTTCCTGACTGTATCTTTGAATTCCTAAATTGTGCTGTTCTTTCTTTATTAACGTTTACCTACACTCATTTACGGCTTCAAATTGTAAAGTTTATTATGAAAGGCTGCAAACAGTAAGGGCTCTCTACAAAAGATGATTAAATCGTTGTTCTTCACATAAGCTGATATATAAACACTGCTGCAAAAATCCTCTTCAGGCTCGATGACATTGTAGTACTTCACATGTCAGTTGAACATGGATTGGAAGTAGGTCAGGCTTTTGTAATCTCATTTCTTCAGATTTGCTTTGATCACAATAGAATTTCAAAAGAAGAGGATCTCCACAGGAGCAAGCCAAGTTTTAATGAAATCATGTAACACAGGCTTTGCCAGTTGATTTCATGAAATGCTTTGTGCACTTCATGGGCCTTCAAGACTCCCATGCTGATACAAAAGTTGAAGTCACTTGTTTTTTGCTGAGGTGGTCACATGTTGGCAATATTTGTAAGATACTTGGATAAATCACTTGAACAGGGCATTGTTTAGGGCTTCTTAGCTACCTGCGAGGTGCTGATGTTTCTGTCCATGTTCTTGAGCTTCAACATTTGTATTACATTTTTCCTCTCAAAATGCCTTGGTTTTGTTTACATTAGCTATGCCAAGCTACCATGAAAGGCCTCATTTCATGGACAAGAAAACCAAAGAAACACATCATACCACAGTCTGATACCACAAAATCTGCAATAAGGCAGCTCTACTGGAAAGTAACCAGTGACAGTTTGTAAACCTTAAGAAAGTGATGTAGTTTCTGCAGAGACAAAATCAACTTGGGGATTTTTTAGGACTAGCAAAAATTCAATACCAGGGCCAAATAAACCTGTGTGAATTGCAACCTCTGCTGAGATACAGAGGATTCACTGGCATGAATTGCCCTTCATTCTGTTACCAGTGTAGTTTGTAATGACCTATGGATGCTGCATCTGGATACGTAAAGAGAACTCCTCTTACAGCATATCAAAAGGCAGAAAATCTTCCAGCTGCCTTGCAGAGGACTGACACAATTGTGCTGCTGTTGCCACAGAAGACAAGCAGAAGGTGAAATCAGAAAGGAAGAAATGTGGAGGGGTTTCAGTTGGTTTCTTTTCTTTGCTAAGCAAAGATGAGATCAGCATCAGGACTTTAAAGCAGTTTGTTCACTTGGTGCTGCTGATATTACACTGGGCATTACCTGAATGGAAGGTTTTCATGTCATGCTCCTTCATACTCACAGCAGTATTAGGAGACTATAATGTGCTAAGGCTAAACTCTGTTTTATTGCTTTTCTTTCACAATCAAATGATTTTATGTAGTAACCAAGGTCTTTTGCAAAAATCATAAACATTAGCATATTGCTAATTAAAAAAACCCAACTACTAAATAAATCTATCATGCAGTGCACATGTTCCACTGTGCACTTTGCTTGTGTTGATACTGCTGTTTCCATTTTTATTTCAGCTGAGTAAGAGAAGCCTACCCAAAAACTTGCTCTCTAATCAGGTAGATGGGAAAAAGGATATTTAGGCCCATAAATCGCAAAAGTGATTAAGGTTTGCAGCAGTCCACTTACAATCCCTAGTGATTTTACTGTGTGAATTTCCTGGTCATTTCACATATAAAAATCTACAGAACTGTGTAGCTATTCACAGGCAGAGAGAACTCTTTTTCATGCAGAACCATTGGTACATTTCTAGGGAATGTATTGCATGTGAAGCTTTCAGAAATGTGGGCCTTTATGATTTTAGGGTTTATGTTTTTAAAGCTTATTTGGAGATTTTGTTGTCAGATTCTCACTTAAATCCATTAACTTTTTTTTGAAAAAGCTCATTTTCAACAACTATTTGTTTTAACGGCTGAAATAAGTAATTAGAGCAAAAGAACTACTCAATTTTCATGGAAGTTATATTTACTAACTTAAATTTTCTATACTATTGTCACGGTTTTGCTGTGACAAACCACTGATATAGTGCTTGCTATAGTTAGAAATAATCCTACCTGTCAGAACCCTATATTGTCATATTTTATTGCTTATTTCCCAGTGTAGGTTACCACTTTAAGATAGACATTGCTAACATTAAAGCTAATATTATTTCAAAGATCCCTACTTACGTGATAACAGTGTGTGACCTTGCTGACCTCTGTGACAAATAAGATTCCTGAGGATCTCTTTTAACTGTGTATTAAAAGGTAGAATATCAAGTTATATAGGGCAAAATTATTAATAAATTTCTTCAGAAATGTTAAAAGTAATAGAATCAAAGTAAATTCTAGGACCATTTGGGCTTTACTATTGGAATAAAGGTCTGCATAATAATGTGCAAGCTTAGGGAAAACCTGTATGCATGTCCTTTGTTGGATAGACCTCAGGATGGGCCTTGAATTCTCCCCTGTGATTATTTTGATTTTACAAGGAAAAAATGATCCCAATTCTAAAGCAATTTCTTACATTAAATTCTTTTAATTCCTAAATAAAACAGATTGTCAGTTTTTTTAGGGAGGTTATCCGTTGCTATTGAAGATATTTCTTTTTAGTTATTCCTTTATGTCTAAAAGCATGCAGGTTTTATTAAATGTAAAACACTGAAAGGAACACAGAATTCATATTACATGGCATGTCCTGCTGTGGCCTTGCTTTGCCAAAGAAATGTAGCAAAAATGTGCTGGTAATATCCTTTGTCTTCATTATAAGAATCTGTGTTACAACATTCTTTCTGATGTAAGGCCATTTACCTTGACTCCCAACTACATTTAATCTCATTACATTCACTGTCATTATAGCAACATCTTTATTCCACTTGAAAGACTTTAAAGCTCTGGAGGATGATATTACAGTAAGTGCAGAATATGCTTTATTGAATAGGGTCCTGTGTAAATTCCAGATATGATCATGCCATCCATTTTTATGAGCCTGCTCACATGATTCTGGGTTAATGCAGTAATTGTGATTCTTCCAGTTTTAAATATAGGGATGGAAAATCACACCATGAATAGGCATGCTAAATATTTTGATATTGAAATGACCAAAAGAAGATGTATTAAGAGATCTTAATATAGATCTTGAGTTAAAAAAAACTTCTGTACTTCTCCAGCAAAAGCTTCTACAGAATGAAAACATTCATGTATAAATACAAATGCTAATGTTAGAAATAAGAGTAAATTAATTGTGAGGCAGGAAATGACATCACTGTAACTTATCCTCAGTGTAGCACTCAGTATTTCAAGGATCATATTGGTTTTTGTAATGTTTATAACAAAATTTACAGTGCTGAGTTGAGTAAGATTTACTCACTTAAAAAAACAACAACAACAACAAAAATCTAATTTATACTACTTGTCAAGGGGTCAGCATTACAATGGAAATTTTCACAGATAAAATGCTTCAGAAAGTTCAAAAGAGCCAGAGAGGCAGGATTGGGATTTCCAAGTCTCGTACAGTTCATGAACAGCCCACAGGGCTGTTCAAGGTGTCCCAGCCCCAAGAGGCAGCAGGACTCCCAGTAAGGTGGTGGAACACAAGCCACTCTCTCTGCTTCCCTATCTGTCCAGATCTCTTAGGCCTATAAAGTATTCTTAGAATAAGTCTTTTTGTCAGATTACCTCTTTCATCTCCTGTATTCCTGTAGGTGGTTGTACAGAATAGCAAGAAAAAGGTGTATGCATGATTTTTTTGGGATCAGATAAACTAGTTTCTTCATGACTTGTTCTAGATGGTGAAATAAATAGCTATGTGAAACTAATGGGTCACTAGATCTTTGTGAAAAAACAGTAAGAATTTCTTAGTGAATGTCTGAATAAAGCATTCTTAAAGTACTCAGCATGACCATGCTGATAAATAGACTTCCCAAATAACTGAAGGGTAAATTATTGGTTCTTGCCTTTGGTAAGTGATAATGTTGTATGATTTTCTCATTTATTATGGTAGATTTTATTAGGTGTGTTATTATAGGCTGCCCGTAAGATTTTATGTACTAGTAGAAAATAAAATTACAGTTTATCAGATTATTTCTCTGCCCCTAACTATTCTAGATGGGTGAAAACAGAGATTTTCAAGGTGTAGAAGTTCTTAATGAATACAGATGTAGTGGAGGATGATATTAAAGATGATTCTGTCTGCTCTTTAGCCTTTGAAGCTGCAGCATCCAGTGCTGATCCAGGGACTGACCCAGGGGAGGGGTAGCACTAAAGACTGTTAGTTTTATTGAGATGGTTTTTAAAGATTTGATTTTCCCTTGAGAATGGCTACATAATGTAAATACTGGGTATGTCTTAGGCCAGTATATGAAGAACATGTGGGTTTTTTCAGGGGCAAGCTTTCTGCTATATTAGCTAAACTAAATATTCTTGTTGCTAATTGGTTCAGATAATTTAGGTAAATGGTGGTTTTTGAAGACTACTTACAGTGCAAGATTAGTCATATGAACAGAAATAATTGCCTATCTAGCCATTTCAGTAACCTCTGCTATTCTCTCCTTTTTATCTCACTTTACAAAGCAACTTCATCAGGCCATAATAAGCGTTGCTCAAACAGAGCCTGTAAGCCTTGCTTTGAAGGGGCATATAAATTATGAAAGGAGAGACAAGACAGGCAGGAAATAGAACTCAGTGAGGTTACAGATTCTTGCAGATTTTTCCTCCAAACTGTTATTCAGTAAAAAGGTTTCCCTTTCCCTCATGTCACGGAACCATACTTCTGTGCTATCTGTTCCTGGATAATCCATGGCACAGTATCTTCATCATTTCTATTGAACTTGGGAGACATAAGATCAGGCTGACACGGGGCTTCCTCACAAAAAGATGCATTGGTTTTTCCCCTGAACAGAGTTCTCATTACGGAGAAACACAATCTAATTTCCACTTATACAATGGATGGGTCCCACAGTTCACAAAAATATATGGACTGAAAAGGTGTCTTACAAAACTATCACTTCATCTTTGGTTTCTCAGAGTTTATCCCCAAATGAGTTCAACAAAGTGCCATTTGTTTTTTTCTTTTCATGTATAACTCCATACAGGCTTCTCTAGAAGCGACATTTTTACCAGGGTGCAGAGTCAAATGTTTTTAAAAGACTGTATTTCTAATGCCCTATTGAGTCTCTCAGGGGTCTTCTCAGAGTGATGGCTCCCCATTGCAATGCATTTTGATGGTCCTGAAAAATCTTTTCTAAATCATTGTTCTCAGCAGTGGCGAGTGCTAGTATTAAATTTCATATTTGCTTGTTGTTTCATTAAATAGTTTTGCTCCATGATTAAGGTGATTACTTCATTGTTTTTCTCCATTCTGATCATCCAGGAAAACAATTTCTTCTGGCATTTCTACTCAGATGTGTTCTGCTTTTATCTAAAAATTAAGATATTTGATCTTGTCTCTCTCTCCTGTATTAATCAGATCTATTTTAATGTGGGGAGATACCACATAATCTCTGTTTAGAAAGTGTTGTATTCTAGAAGTTCTGCTTTCATCACTCTACAAGCTAGCAAATAGTAAGAGGCTGGTTGCTTTTGCCACTGGCTCTCCATCATGCTGGGAACTGTTCCTGTTGCAAAAGAATCCAGTAAGGTCTGTGGTTTTGTAGTTCTAAAACTCATACAGCTAAAACCAAACAATTTATATAATTTACTCTTTTGGGAAGAGAAAACCTAAAAATGACAGTTGAACAAACCTATAGCAGAATCCTACCAACACTTAAACCTACAGAAAAAGCTTGACCTAATCTTATTTTTTTTTCAGACTTCATGTGGATTTAGTTATGTAGAAGTTGAAAAAACGAGACATGTAAGGTATTCCTAGTAGATATGCTTTAGCCTACCCTGACTGTTTTAAATTATTCCCAAATTCATAATTCTAAAAGAGAACTTTTCTTTGAAAAAAAAAAAGAGGTAGATAAAACATTCTTCAGAGAAAACGTTTGTAGAATTGGAATCCAAATTACTTGATGACACAGAATTGTTTTCACTCCTCCTCCCAACTCGATTTTAATTCATCAATCTGAGAGATTTTACAAAACTAATTATTTGCTTTGATCCTGTGAATACATTCCCCTTGAATCAAGACAAAATCAATAGGAGAAAACAATTGATGAGGGGAAGAAAAACCATTTGCCTATGCTCTAAAAATGTATCTGTCCATTGACAAATGGTAGCATATTCTACAATTAACTTATAGCATATCTCAAGGAGAAACATGCAGAAAAAACTTATGAGGGTCTCTCAGTGGAACACGCCCCTATGTGGTGTTGGGGATGACTCAAGTTCAGTTTGTCCTTCTTCACCTTGTCATCAATTTTCTTAACTTTAGTTAGCTGCTGGAAGCAGTTTTCTATTTACCTTTGATATATGCAAGTTAATCATCACCATGAATCTGCATTCCAGATATCTGGAAAGTGTGTTCCCTACTACTACTACTATTTCTCCTGTACACTTGAAAACCTGTGGACTGGTGCATGAACGATCCTATCATTACTGTCTGATTTCCTTGATTGTAACAAAATGATTTAATCTTTATGTTGTTGATTAAATGTTTGGGCTTTTTATGGAAAAACATTGTTTGACTCATCTGACTACCTTGAGTTTAATATGACCTAGGTTATTTCCCAAAATTTCCACAGACATATCTGTGTCCACACAGAACTGTGTTTTAAACAATTTACAAGCTTTCAGTAAAGTTTCAGCAGACATTGTAACATTAAATAATTGTAGTGACAATACAAATTCTACTCTAAGCATCACTACCTCAACAGTGAAACCTCAGTATTAAAAACCATATTCTTTTCAGAAATGGCACCTAAGGAAAGATTTTTAGAAAATTGCATCTAGCAGCATCTTTTGTGCACAGCCACCAGAGGAATATTTTTGCAGATAAGATTTATTAAGTATTAAAAGGAGCTAAGTACATATGGTCCTTTGTCAATTATGCATTGTCATCCTGCTGTGCTATAGAGAATACTCTTTTTACTACTCTTCATATATCTCTTGGGGGAAATATGTCATGGTTCTGGTTGTTAGCCCTGATTCAAATAGCCGAATTCTTTTGCCTACTTTTTGATTGCTCAGGTATACTGAACAGTAAGCATGGAATTCACCCATCTGTCTTTAAAGTCCATAAAAAATTTCCATTGGAAATCTAGTTTGTGTCCTGAAACACATTGAAAATTAAGAAAACTATTCAGTTTTTGAAGAACCATATAGTATTACTTGATACTCTACTAAATTGGATTTTCTCCAAAATCTATTTTCGTTGTTTAATTCTTTATGTTATGGGTGTTGTCCCCAAATATAGGATGTAGAGGAAAACCAGGACTTTCTAGCCTAAGGGAAAATGATTTTAGTACAAAAAAAAAAAGGAAGATTTTGTTTCTTTATCCTGCTTCCTCACCTTTTCTAATTTACTAACCTTTCATAAAAGCTTAACAGAACAGTGACAGTACACAGCACTTTCTAGAGTCAGCATTAGCAAGAATGTTAAATTTGTAAGGAAGGACAATTACAGAAAGTAAGGAACAAAACACAAAAACTGTAAATTTCTTCCCTTTAGTGCTTCTATTTCATTAGCTTCTTAGTTTTCATTCCCATGTGATTTAATGTCATTATAATTTCCATAATGTGTGATGCATTTTTGCACAGTATTTCCATTATGTATCTGTCTTGCTTTCTATGCCTGGCCTGCCATTGTATCTCTGCTCAGATCTGTACTGAACTACCTTCGCTCCTCTAGCTCGTGACTGTTGCCTTTCTGAGCCAAACTCTTGCTCTGTCTGTGTTGATGCTGTAGCTTCCCACTACTCCAGAAAGTTCCTTCTGCTGACTGTGCAGCATAGTCCCAGGAGGAAGGATAATGGTGAAAGCCTTGGCAGTGCTATGGGGTGCCATGGCTTGTATGTAAATCAGGTAGAAGAAAGACTGTACTGTGTGTTGTACAGTGAAGGATAAATCCGTGATTTTTTTAGTGTTCCAGACTGTTCCCTCTGTTCCTGAATGTAGCTTTTAGGTTCTGTTTCACTAACTCTGTGAAATATGTGCAGAAGTGCCAAGAAATGGATTCCTTCAGCTACATTTGTGTGGTGTCATTGAGCTAAGTAGGAATCACGTGAAGTGCCATTGATGTAAATAGGGCTCAGGTTGAAACATCCAAGGGAAGGATGAGGTATTTGGGTTCTATAAGAGCAAAACACCCACTAGATTAGTTCATTCACACATACTTTTCTAAGTGAGTTACAAACTATTCTTGTGTGTTCTGCAAGTTGAGAGCTGTCCGTTTCAACAGCAGGGAGCAGAGGCACCTGAGTCTTGTATTTGTTGCTGCAGTGAGCCTTAAATAAGCAAGAGCCAGTCTAACATTAACCTCTTTTAATTGCAGTTTCCTTGTCTGTTTGCTCTACTGTATATATTTAGTTGCATAGTCTCTGGCTGCTGTGATGTTTCCAGTATGATCACAACTAAATGACTGTGCACTTCATTTTCAGGCATCAGTGATGAATTTTCATTGTGCTTAAAGAAGAATTTGACTGTTTCAAAACATTAAAGCAAATACTTAAATTGGTTTATCTCTGTTGTCTCCATATAGACTCTTTCAGGCACTGATAAGAGGTTAGATTCAGACTACAGATAACTTACAAAATAGTGTATCACTTAAGTGTATTGGAAAATCCAGGACTGATCAGAGAAGACAATGGAGAGGGCACAGATGAAAGTGCAATTGGGAATCCAGGAGTCTGACGAATGGGAAAATGAGTGGCTTGGCAGGAAGCACTCTACCAATACCCAGATGAAATTAGAGAGTACTTTATGACTGAAAGTGCTTAATATTAGATGAAATACAAATTTAAGGTGCTCAAAACTAGTGTAGGTGGCAAATTCTTTGAGTTTTTAACATATTCAAAAAAAGGTGTTTTGTGTAGACAACCTTTCACAACAAATCAGCTCTTAAACCCTGATCAGATGTCTACGGAATGCCATTCTCTCTGAACCAATTCATCCTCTAGACTTATTTATTCCCACTTTCTATTGTACAGTACTGCTGTACAAAATTAAATCACTGCTGTGTTGTGTCTAGAAGAGGGGATAATTTATTTGTGAGTGAAGAAATATAATGCCATCACAGCTGGTTTTTTTGTGGGAGTTTCATGAAGTAAAATCTATATCAGAATCAGGTTTGGCAGAGGCATGGCTTTCTGAAAACACGTTTTGCAAATGTAAGGTGTAGAATTACTGTGGAAAGTGATGCACACCTAAAATTAATTGCTGTGTAGCAAAGCGTTTTATGCTACTTGGCTGCTCCTTAAACAAAAGTTAGCATTTCAAAAACACTTAGTGAAACCATTAGCTTTCTTGCAGCGTATTCCAGTTCAATAACTTTGATGAAGAGAAGTGATATCTTCACATTAAAATTCTAACAAGGAAAATATTTTCTAGTCGTCTCTGACTCCGTAAGTTTGGTTTTCTTTAATGGGTTTTGTTGCTTTACAGGAAGAAGTGTCCATCATTCATATACAATACCCTAACCTAAAAAAGACTTGATTTATATCTTTCCAGAGGTCTCCCAGCCTGGGGATACTAGTGGCAGATGACTGGAAAAAGGTTCTGTTATATTATACATCATGTTTTTTAAAGTCGCAAACCAGCACAAGATTTGGTTTTGCATATGCATTACTGATTGTTTTGTCTCAGTGGGTAATTATTCTTGCAGTATTCATTTAACTGCTTCATACTTGGAGTTACACAGTTCTGGTGCACAGAACACAGTTGGCAGAAGGGCTACAGCAGCAAGCATGAGGGGTTAATTGACTTTTATTGAAGCAGTTTATAGCTTGCTCTTGTCTTCATCCTTAAGCACTGCTGATCCACTGTAAACTGAGATCTACTGGGACAATATTTTTAAAGATGTTTAGTTTTCCACTAAACTATGTTTTATTTGTGTTGTTTCATTTTCTTCCCCTAAGATATCTAACAATAAAAAAGGATAGGGTCATTGTCACTGAGTCTCTTTTTCTTAAGGTGAACCTACTAAATTCTCCCGCACATTAAAGGACAGATGTTGCTTTTTTTTTTTTTTTCAGAGGAATTTACATACACTTCAGTTTGTGGAACAGAAATTGCAGTAATTCAGTAGGTAGCTACATTTATTTAGCTTACATAAAGTGCTGTAAAAAGATCTAAAGGGAGAAGTATTATCCTTTTAAATATCAAATTTTATTTCAGTTTATTCTAATGGTTTGCTTCCAGTAGTGTTTTACTGTTGTCACAGTTCAGTGTGCTTGAGCTTTACAAAAGATTTAAATGAAAGTTTTATGTAATACACTTCTTTAGAATTCAGAAGACTTTGTGGATTATTATTCATAGCATCTGCTACTTAGAGAAAAAAAAACCTTAAAATGCTCCTTTAATATATGTTTAATGCGTGTGATACAATTTTATATTAAATAAGATTTGTTTTATTTTAGTAGTTATGTTTGTCGGAAAGATCTGTTTGCTCTATAAAGCCTTAGGTCTGAGGTTTATAGCTTGGCTACTACAATGTTGACTAAAGGGAAACTTGATATTTCTCAGCATACAACATATATGTCTTTGGCAAAAGGTGTAAGACTGGAAAAAGAATGAAAAATAGATATTTCAATATTAATAAATGTTTACTGGTAACTAAAATGGTTTAAGTAGACGTAGATGCTTTCTGTTTTCCTGCTGTATAAAAATGATTTTCATAAAATCAAAAAATGATTTTCAGAAAATAAAAAAAAATTTCATAAAATCATTTTTTTAAGGAACAAAGCTTTGCCAGAATTTGAGAATTTAGCTGCAAGAGAGATCTTGGAAGGTATTCTAAAGGCAGACAATTCAAGCTTAAGTCCTTTTTTATTTTTGACTGCAGGAAACCCCCATTGTTCGGTTTTGTGCTTGACATTGAACTGGGCAGGTGTGTCCACATAAGGTGCAACAGGGAGGATTTGCATGCTGGCTTGCTGAAATGACAGAATTGTGCAAAATAACTGCAGTGGTCTGGCAAGCTTCAGGAAGCAGGTGGATCTGAGGTACCTGTCTCCAAAATTACAATGCTAAAAATGCCTTCTTGCCTGCTGCCTAACCCAGGAGGTTTCTACATATTTTTTCCCCACATTATTATTCATTGGGCTGCCCTCATGGCATGCCTAGAATTGCCCCACTGTTGATGGATCTGGGTGGTATAGCCAATAACTGGGCAAATTTGGGACCCAGAAATTCTGTCTGTGTATATGTGATTACAGTCTATGATGAATAGGAAAATTTGTGTATGCATATTGGGTAGTATAAAATTACACAATAGATGTTGATACTAATTCTTACTGAATGCAGAAAACAAGTGAACAGTAGTTCATTTTAGGAGGTTTAGAAGGTCCTGTTTATGTCAAATGTCTTCATCAGTGATCTGGATGATACATGCAAACACACAGTTGGCCAAATTGCAGACACTTAATAGGGGTGGGGCACGACGAAACCTTTCTGCTTCAGTGCAAAAGGATCTGGAAAAACTTTGACCTGGTAAAGACAAAGTGAAGCACAAAGTTTCTTACAGGCATGGAAAAACCCTGTGCCTTGCTGCAGATCAGGATCCTGTTGGCCAAGAGACAGACAGCCCTGCTGGAAAGCACTTGGAGTTACGGGGGCTGCAAGACTGAACCTGAGCTGCCAGTGCCCCTTAGCACGAATAAGGAAGTCACAGCTGGGCTACATTATATATGTTTGCTCCTTTCTGGTGAGGCTGCACCTCAAACACTGCCTCTAGCTTCAGGCCCTCAGATCAACAGGGAAGTAGACAAACTGCAGTGGATCCATAAAAGGGTTGTCCAGATCATTAGGGACATAAAGCAACACCCCTGAGACTGAGGGCTATGCACTTGTTTAATGTGGCAAAGATGCCAATAGCAGCCTATAGACACTTGAAGAGGAATTGCCAAGGTAAATTCTTCTCGAAAGATTACATACAAAGGGGTAATTGCCATGAATTGTGGTGTGGGAGGTTTGAATGAAGCCTTCCTATCATGCATGTATGTGTTGAGAGGAGTGTACTTTCTCACAGCTTACAATCATTTCTTTTATTACCTTCAACACCTCAACCAATTTCAATTGTTTTTAACACAGTATGAGTTTAAACCAGGTGAAAATTTCCTGAGCAGTTACTCGGTCCCTCAGCTATCTCCTGTCATATCACTCTATTTAAATCTCTTATGGGAGGATTTAGATTTCCTTTTTTTTACACAGTAATGGATTAAAGGTAAAGTATCAACTTGGAATTCCCCAGGAAAGGAATTTCAGTCAGATTTTATAAGAGGTTTTAAGCAGATTCAAAGAGAAGGTTTAGTTTATGAATTAATAGCACATGCAGAGCATCTGCACTGACCTTGTAGACACTAACAGCTCTGTCTGAGGCATTTAAGTCAGTTGGGTCAATGATTAACTGATTAAAAATTCTCAGTAGTTTTTTACATAATAGACTATCATATTCTGTCAAGTAAACCATATAAGAGTATTTAGATTTGTAATTCAGAATAAGAAGAACTATTTTTCCTAGAATATAGTAGAGTTATGTGGAAAATAAAGCACTAAGAGAATTGCCAGAATAATTTACCATTGCATGACATGAAAGTGGCTTAAATCTCTGCTGGCAGAGGAGCACACAGAGTAATGGTTCAAAGTGATCATTACTACTTAATCATGACACGTTCTGCTGGAAGAGCTAGTTATAATTCTTCAAAATGAGACATTTATATTTCCTCAACTCTTTCTCTTCTTCCTTTTTATGGCATATATCAAATGACAAGGTTCATATTGAAATGAAATTTGTTCAAATTAGTTAGTGAATTAGTAGAAGAATGACCATAAAATAGTTATTTAAACTTTATTCAAATAATGAAAAGCATTTCAAACCATAGTTATCACTGTTATCATCATTGACTTGAAAATCAATAGCAATCAACATAATTCTTTTTTTTACTCCAATCATTTATATTTCGTTTATATATTTATAGATGCAGTCAGGTAGCATTCTCCAACACAATGCTAGTTCCATATCCCATTTCTCTTGTTTGGTTTCGTTACAGTACATGTGCATTGTTTTATTTTTTGCCATACTGTGGAAAGAAATTTAATTGCTGTTATTTTTAGTTTACCAAATTAACCTTCTTCAGCAAGAACACCTGCAGAAGGAATCCCTGGAAAGTATATGCAAAATTTTTTTAAACATTTGTGCTTAATATGTGAGAGATAGTTTGAAAGAGTCCATAATAATCCTTAAATTATTAAAAATTATGAAAGCTAAGTTTAAAATTACTAGTATTTTGGCTGCCAGTTGATTCATGCCCAAGGGATATTAGAAAAGCAAGCACTTTCCAGGTGTTCTGAATTATTTGGGCAAGCCTGCTGAGACTCCTGACTGGCAAACAGGAATGCCTACAGCCCCCAGAAATACCATCAAAGTTTTTCAGGATTAGAGAGAGATGAGTGGCCTGGATTACTCAGTATCACCCCATTAATGAAACCCAAGGTTTGATGAAGATGTTTAAGCACATTACAGGCCATTAGACACCTCTGTGTTGTATCTCTTGATGTGTGTTCTTGAAGAGCCAGTACTGTCTCCCAGAGCCCTACAAATATTATTGGACTTTTCTAGGTAATTAGAGCCATTTTCAGTTAATAACAAGCACTGAATCATGGATCATTAGGATATTTAAATGCTACTCATATGTGAAACCCCAGAACTACTCAATATTTTAATTCATTTGGTTCTTGATGTTGATTAGTAAAGGAGATTGGCAAGAAAATTATTGAATGGGTGGACCACTCAATTAATATTTTGGTTATAATGGACATTGTCTTGTGTTAAAAGAAGAGGGATGGCACTTAATGACAACTTGCAAAGTAACTTTTCCATGGAATCCTCTTTCAGTGCACTGATCACTTTGTGAGAGGCTGTTTTAAATCCTATGCCTATGACTAGTTTTCCTCATTGTAACAGGACTGAACCATTTCAAATATTTCAATTTCAAAGCCACACAGGGTTTAAAATTTATATTTATCCAGTATCTCTATAGGATTATGGAGAATATATATTAAGTATGTTTGTAAAAACAGATCTGTCCTTGGTGATCCAGTAAAGGCTTCGATTTTTTGTCTAATATCGAGGATTTTTTTTCCTTGTGTTTCATTGTGTTTTCTTTCTCTCTTTTGTAGTGTCCTTCACTGACAGGCTCTGTGCTGCAGCCTCCCTGAATTCTGGGCAGGATAGGATGACTTTTCTTCACTCTGCTGTGTCTGTTATGTGGCCATTTGTTTGCTAATGTCAAACATCCACTGTGGCACATTAGGTCAAGCTGTAAGAAGAAATGTCCAGGCTTTTTTTGGTACTGTCAAAGACATGGGAAATGCCTGATCTTTGAGATCATTATGGAAATTATAGCATTATAACATTTTCCTTTGGACCAAGTGTCCAGTATCACATATCTGACTATATGCATGAACTTCAATGAAACATTTTTAAAATGGCTCTAAACACGAGTTTTCTGCATACTGGGTCTTGTCTGAAAAGATGGAGTCTATGTCTTGAAGGTACAGGAGCACCACAAAATGTTCTTGCTCTCTCTAATAAATTAGAATTTATCAGCTGAAACTCTGTTATCACTAAAAAAAATAAAAAAATTGAACAAAAGCCAGTTCTTATATTCAAAAGAGGAGCTCTACTAACCTGTGAGATATCAAAGACTAGGCCAAGCAGAAAAAAGCCATTGAGTTTTTCCCAAAGCTAATATTTGCTGAAATACCTTGAAAAATGTGCCGTGACTTTAAGTTTCGTAGGATAATGCTCTCACTGAAATTTTTTATATCCAATACTACAGCTGTAGGTAGTCAATTAAAAGCAGTAGTAACTGCAGAAATCAAGAGAACCCAGCCTTAAAAAATCAAAAATCAAAAACATCTATTTTGTGTCGTAAGAGAACTGCAGGGCAAATAAGATGAGTTGGTATTTGATCCATAGACAGTGATATTAGGTAAAGGACTTATGGAGTTATGTTCCAATTTCACGTTTCTGGGAAATACTGGCAGTTGCATTTGAGAGGACACAAAGTGTTATTTTACAGTCTAAACGTGAGAGGGAAAGAGTTGATATAATGTTTTTAATTCATACAGATGCTTTTTATCATATAGTCATATAGTCATTTGTCATATGGTAGAATTAAGTTAGAATTAATTTGCTCTATCCAAGGATTTAAATGATCTAGAAAAAAAATGATTTTGTTCTTTTATAAAAACTACGGAGGAAAACATTTAGAATTTTGGAACAGAGAAAGACAATTACTCTGGGCAAGATCAATGAGACTATGCACAAGGGAGAGAGGGATACTCAGCATGAGTTAAGGGTTAGTAGAAATAAGCCTTTAGTGTGAAATTCAATCCTGCACTAAGTACCAACACAGACATATCACACGAACCAATTAAGGACCATTTAAGACTGATGTACTGTTTCATTAAGTGTCTCTTAAATGTAAAGCTTGACTAGGTCCCATCAGTCAAATATTCACTTAAAGGTGACCAATAAAGATAGTAGAAAAGGTTTTCCTTTAATTTACCTTTTCACCAGGAAAAATCTTGCTGAGAAGCTTGAAAACAGTCTATAGTAACAGGAGGTTAAAAGGTAGTCTGTGCTTTCACAACTCCCTAGCTTATTTGTAATTAAGAGATGCACTGCATTTTACTCTGCAAGGCTGCAGTTCCTCATAGAACAGCTTGTGAATTATCAAGAAAGAGTACTAATTGTTTGTGTGGTCATTAATTAGCCATCCTGCCTTTCCATATCATCATTTAACTCCATTAAGCTTAATGTTTATACATATAGTGTATTAATGATCTCGCATATAGCTAGCAGTGGAGACATAGTGATTAGTGAAGCAATAATCACATAAAACATTATAAATTTCATCAGTATTAATGTTAATTTCATCAATTTGCAGCATTACAATAGAAACTGGATCACAATTGGAGATGTATTTTATTACTGGACAAAACCATTTCCAGAGCAACAAAACCCCAAGAAAATAACACTGTCTTTGTGGAGTATTCTTTAACAAACAAAGAGACAGACAAAAAACCTCAAACAAAACAACTCCCCAAACCAACACAGAAAATAATCTGAGTTTCCAGTGAGATCAGTATAATAACTAGAAGTCTGGAAGTTCTCATTTATTTTAGTTCTGCTTTCATGACATCATGATGACATGACAGTGATCATTTTCAGGAGCCGTGTTTCTATATTCTAAAAGTTATTCCAAATTTTGGTCAAGACAACTGATATATAGACTGTCTGTGAGCACTCATAAAAAGGTGACACAGTGAGTGAGATGTACAGTAAGACTTACACACAAACCACCTCAAAGACTACAAAGATTCAGAAGGTATAAAGTGACACTGCTTTGGATCATTTACCACTTCACACCACGGAGATTCTCATCCTAGAGTGGTTTTGTTTGAGAAGAGTAGGAAGTAGTGGGAACAGAACACAGTGATGGGGGTATTTTCTGCATTTCACAGCTTAGTGCAATCAATGCATCATCACATTAAGGACCAGTGCGTTTAGAACAAATAACAGAAAATATTTTATGCTAAGAATAATTAGCCCATGGATTTTTCCATGGCAGATCATGTGTCTGTATGTAATGGGCCTGGGTATTATTCTTGCTAATGCTGTTTATAGCTATGATAATACAGATGATCAAATCTCATGTGTCAGAGAAATATTATGAAAAGGGAACACTTCTTAGTTTTTCTTACTGTCATTTCATAGTCAGTTAGATGTTTTATGGGTATATAAAGTAGAGACATAAAGCATGAGAGGAGCTACAGAAGAGGAGATAGACCCATTATGACAAATTCTCTGTTACTTGCTCTGTGAATACCCAATCCAGAATAACCATTGTTGCCAAACTGCAGAAAATATTGTGATTTTAAGAGTTAGCTTGGACAAGCAAAGCTGACAAATGTTAGAGCTAAAATAAAACTATGGAGCAGAGCTGAGTGACCCAATAACAATATCTCACAACTTTGTTATTCATATGACACCTGATTTACACTGCTGTAGTTCCCCCTGATTTCAACGGCTCCTTGTGATTTACATTGCTAAAAATGACAGTGAGATCAATTCTTGCACAAAAAGGCATTTTCAGTAGAGATTTTTCTGTCTCAGTGCTCTTTTGCACAGGCTTAAGCACTATTTTCTCTTTTGTCACTTTTTGGTCAAGACATATTCTCTGTAAAAGAATCTGGAAGTGTTCTGTCACATGCTTTCTAACTGAAGGCATCATTTACCAGAGCCTATATTCAGTGTCATACTCTTTAAAAGAATTGCTCTTGGCAACACAGCCTAATGGTTTTACAAATCCTGTCACAGTATCAATAGTGAAGTGGTAAGAGAGTTAGAAATATCAGAAGGGTGCTCCATAGTCATACAGCTTGGCAAAGAATAATCTGACTGTTCTCTTGCTCATACCAATGAAATGTTGTCAATCTCGACTATCCTGATTTATGGTCTGTTTGGAAGACCACTGGAATCAATCTTCACCTCTCCAAGGAAAACAAAGAATTTCAATTTAAGTGCTCCACAGTTCTAAATAAGAACTGTGTTACTGAGTGTGTAAACAGATCAGGAGTATCATCTTTGTTTCCAATTTAACGGGAAAGTAAATCACCTTAGCAAAATATTCTTTTGGATTAATTTAAAACAAGATCATATAATCCAGTAGATTCCATATAGAATTTTGTATATCCAGTAAAATATGTCAAAAAACCATCTAAGAAAAGATCAAAGCAGTGTCAAATTTGGCCATATCAGACTGACTGCAGACTGTCAGTCACAGAGCCCCACCAGATAATTGGATAAGTCATGACAGAACAAAACATTTATTTGGTTCTTTCTGTGCATTTTTGAAAACTAAGCAGCAGAATTTCCAAGACAGCAACAGCCTAGAAAGTTCACAGAATTTCCTAAAATTAAGTGGATGCACTCAGATGGAGTGTATAATGTTACAGAAGAAAACCTCATAGTCTTAGTAAAACTAAATGTTTAGTATAACAAACTTGGCTATGTTTCCCAGAAGAATTATTAGTGATTTCAATATATTATGATTACGTAATTAGTTTGATTTTAATTTTAAGTCTTGGAAAAGGGTGTGAGATCTTTGTGATAATAATCTGAAGACAGCTTGATGGGACAGCTATGCATTGCTGATACTGTAAAAAATCAGCAGGAAAAAGTAAAAGCAACTAAAATAGAAGAAATTTTTATGTATTTAAACTGTTTCTGAATTTTGTTAATTTCTTCTGAATTTTGTTATCAATTTCTTTAATTAGACTAAGTGTTTACAAAAGAAGAAAATAAAACCATTGGTGGACTTAACCCTCATAAAACAGTTATATTGTGTGAATGCACTTAGTTTTGCTTCTGTAAAACCATCAGAAAAGTTAGTGGCTCCCTAAGGTGTATTTAAATATTCTTTGATGAATTTTCTTGTGTCATGCTTGATTGTGCATGTGGCACACAATTCCAAAGAATGTGTACAGTGGGAGCAATCCCTTCTCCTATGTAACTGTAATATGGCTTCATATATAATCATGAACAATTTACATGCTTTGTATCTGTGCAGAAACAACCATATTTAATGCAGTGCTTCAATGAAAAGATTCTTGTCTGTCATCTACTCGTGGGCAGGTTGTTATCTACAAAACAAGCATTCAATATGAATATAAGGCCAAGACAGGGTCCTTTGTTAGTGTAGCATGCTCAAGTGAATTAGGAAGACTCAAAACAATTAAAGTATTTTTGTATTTTTAAAGCACCTGATTTTTATATGGCCATATATCAACCAGTCATTAAGTCAGGAAGCAAATGTAGTCTAGTATTGGATGTAGAGAATGTCCCTGCAAATGTTGGACAGCATTCCTGCCAATGGGAGTTACTCATAATAATTCACCTTGTATCACTGCTACTACCCTAAAAGCATCCCTTATCCTTAGAGCCTTCACACAATTTTCACTGTTCTTTCTTTCTTTTTCTCCCCATGTATTGTGTCAGCATTGCAAGCCTGGTTAGTGTTGCATAGAGCTGTTTTTTCTGCATCCTCTTGATTTTAGGCACCTGGAAAAGAAAGGAATTTTAACTGTTCATTAAAGGGTATACAAAGGAAAAGCAATCTTCTCCAGTTACTATAATGTGGACCGTTTTTGGTCTGTGACCTGTATGTATGGAATACATGATAATTACTCCTTGTTTTTACATGTGTGTTGAGATTCTGACATCCTGGGGATTTGTTCTTTAGACTGGAGTGGGCACAGGCCGTTTTACCCAAGCTGCTGCACTTGAGTCCCTCTCTCCTGTTCTTTATGGTCTTTTGCAGTGTCATTTCCATTCCACCATTACCTCCCCTGCTCTTCTCTGTCCTCAATCCAGTCTCATTCCTTTCACTAGTGCAGGATCCATGGGCTTCTCTTGCAGTACCTACTTGATTGCCTGCCTCAGTTTCTCCGGCACTCTACTGCCCATTTCCAGTTTCTCTCAGTTCTGTCTTCAGTATCTTTGCAACAACTTCTCCCAGTTCATGTCCCTAGAAACCCTTTTATCTCCCTGTAATCAAATGGGATAGCTTTTACTCTGTTCCTGGAAGTGACTGAGCTTCTTGGAAATTTTTCTACATTTTTTTCCTGAAATTTTCTAAAATCAGCCTGAGAATCTCAGAAATTTCCTAGAGACTTTCATTCTAAATAATTCCTGTTTTGTAAAGCTATGGGAAATTGAGAATGTGACTTTATGACTGTAATAATCACAAAGTTTCACAGGAGACAACCTTTTAGCCCTACTGTTTCAGCTGTGCCCAATCATATTTTTGACTCATTATTCATTATATATTTTGAGTCATTATGCTATTAATTCAAAATGTGTGATTTCACTGAAATAACCTCTTCTTGCTATCATGAAAATTAGGGACACCATCACTGCTGGCTATCTTTTGCTGTGCTTTAAAAATATTCAAATACATAACTGATATCAAAATATAGATGTTGTATATCCAAGTTTAAACAAACTTGTAGACAAAGAGAATGCACGAACGGAGGACTGAGCAGAAATAACACTTTTTATTGCTACAAATACATAATTTCTCTTTAAAAACAGGAGGGGGAAGTAAGTTCTTTGATGGTAATTGTATTTTTAATTAATTTTTAGGGCCATGAATTAACATAACTCGAAAGTTTGAAGATTGAAGTTTCACTTTGACAATGTACATTAAGATTTAATGACCTAGACTTATTTACACATAAATGAGTTTTTTAATGGTCTAATTAATAAAATGCATCAGTTTGCCTCTTTAAATTAAACCACTCTAAGGTAGTATCTTTTAGTAATTTCAAATGTTTAATAAAAGATGAAAGCCTTCAGTTATTTTAAGTGAGTACTTTTCTAACAAACCATTTCATCTTAACATGTTCCTGCTGCATAAAAAATTTGGACTTTACATTCAGACTAAATTTAAAAATAGGATCAATTAAATTTAATTTAAAATTCAGAGGAATCTGATATTTTGTGTAGAAAAAAATGTAACAAAATGTTTACATCTTGATAAACTCCTGTATGAGTTGATTCCCAGGAACTGCTCTTTTCAGAAGAGGATCTGCAAATGGTCTTGTTTGTGAAATGAGGTGTGTCTTCTCAGCACTTAAAAGAATAAGTCCTCTGCTTCTCTTGGCTGCTTAGTCAGACTTGATTCATGGTGCATTAAGGGTTCTAAGTTCTAAGGGTTTCGTTTTATTAGGAGATTTAATTATGAAATAATTTTCACTGATTCTTAAGTATTGTTTCCAGCTGTTTTAGCTAGAAATCAATTTACATCAGAAAAAGAAAATGTATTAATTTTCTGAATTTTATTATCTTTTGTCTGGAGGCTTCCAAGTACCTTGTAGAGATAAATTTTACCCCGTTTTTTTAAAGAGCAGGAAGCTAGGATATAGAATGAATCAGGACTTGCCCAAGATCATAGAGAAAACTGAGCAACAGATCTCTTCATTCTTAGCTAACTCTTAATATTGTGACACAGGCCAACATTTCTGACGTGCAATAGTAACTTATATAAGTGACAAACTTCAGGTACAAGAGGACCCCCACAGGTTTCCGTGGGGCTGCTTGTGTGAATGAAGCTGAGCATTCAGAGAAAGTATTTGCAGGATTAAGGCTTTACATATGGTGGAGAATTGAGCTTTATATATCCTTTAAATAGATTCCCAATCCTTTGTGCTTCCCATTGTCCTGTGTTGTCTCTCACTCTGAAATAGGGCATATCAGACAGCCAGGAGAACTGAGCAGACAACTGGAAGGGAGAAGACTGTCTCCTATGAATTAAAAAATCTAAAGGCTGACCCCCCAAATCATACGTTTCAGTTTCAATAACTTCCATGGCTTTGATATCAATCCTGTGATTCTATTTTGGTTTGCCTTCTGATTTTTGAACTCCTGGGGTTGGCTACACTGACATCATCTTTAAATTCGGTGGGGAGAGAAAAAGGCAAGCATTGTTAGGGTGAAGGAGCCTGAACAGCAGCTGCTGCTGATCTGCTCAGTCAACACAGTCTATTTTATCACATGGCTTGAGATCGAAGGTTTCTCAACTGTATTTTTAGCACATTAAGTAAAAGGTTGTTTGTTTCTTGACTGAAGTGGTTATACCCTTGATGAGGTGCTACTGCCTGTTTTGCAAAATAATAAAGACTGTTAATCTTATGATAAACTCAGGGGTGCAAAATGAGCGTCACTCAAACCTCTATTGTATTACATTCATAGTCAGAATGTTCAGAAAAGAGACCTGCATCTCTGAAGTCATGATTATCTCTGCTTTAATGTGCATTGCATCAGTTACAAAACACAAAAATTAAGTTACCTGAGTCTCCTGTTAGGGCTGGAGAGCGATGCAATTTAAGTAAATAATAACACAGAGCATCAGCAAGATCTGAACAGGGGATATGTCTGTTTATGAGCTGTACCTCAGGAATATTTTTAGTCTGGATCCCTTAGAGAAAGAATTTGTGGCAAGAAATGAGGTATGTTAAGAAGTTCACTGTCATCTAAATAGCCCCTGCACTGGAGACCATGAAGTATTGTAGACCATAATTGATCATTCAGCTGACTGTCAGTGGTAGGTCAACAATTTCGTGACAGACTAGTGAATCCAGGCAGTTTGTGAGCCCACTACCTGTAACTTGTTCCTAGACAGCTCTGTAGAAACCCCCACAGCTGCAGCAGTGCTGTGGCTGTGTGTAGATGGCACTGGGCAGTGTCACAGAGTCACAGAGTGTCACCAGGGAGCAGGTGCTGTGTGAACACTGGAGCCATTGCACAGCAACAGCACAGCTGTGTTTGGGCTCCTCACGCTGACAGGAACAATGTGTCCACACTGCAATTCTGCTTTTAGTAGCAAGGGATTTGGAGATACCACTGTGTAATGCTGCATTATGCTATGCAGACCTGCACCTGGTGAAATGGGAGCAGAGAGGGGAAATCCTGGCTCCCACTGGAGTCAGTGGGAGTTCTCATGTCGCTTCACTTGGTTCGGTTCAGGATTACACCCTGCCATTTTTTTACTGGCTCGGGGTTTCCCACCAACATATGAATTCATCCCACAAACTATTCATTGCAATTCTTATTCTTCATTCAAGTTGTTTTGCAACTGTTATAAACTGAAGAATAGAAGATAAATCTCTGGCAGTGAAGGTCTTTAGTTACAAGGACTGCCTTTTACTGTCTGTTGCTATAGTGCCTAGCACAATAGGGGCCTGGGTCTTCATTGGAGTCAATGCAGGATCCTCATTGTAGTAATAAATGTTCCTGAAGAGATAAAAAAATACAACAGCTACTCTGTAATGTAGTTATGCACCATAATGGCATAAAATAATTTGACATACAGACTAGTCTCATTATATGTGGGATTGCACCTTGCTCTGCAAAAATTTGTCTGGTACTAAAATGATGCCTCATGTAGCACTGATGTTTTTGCAGTAACACAAATGATTTTAAAGACCCCAGAGCTCCCATTCACATATATACAGATACCACACTCTAACATAGCTCTGAACTCAGGGAAAAGCAGATACACAGAAGATGAAATGCAGATAATATTTAACAATACAAGAGCTGCAAGACAGAATGTTAGCTAAAACAGTGCTCTGCTAATGTTGTGAGGTGGATTTAAATACACAGGAAATTATCTGCCAGGATGGAATTTGGTTAATTTGTTAATTTGTTAATAAGTTAATTTGGCCAGAGTTAATTCTTGCATGTCATCCAGAATGTGTTGTGTCCATCTGAATAATGTTCTACTAGATGCAAATAGCCAGAAACTTCCCAGTAAGTAGTACTTCATTAGAAAATGCTGAGTTATTGAACACAGAAATACCTCACAGGAAATTCTATAGGTCTCTGGGTTTTTCTGTTGGGGTTTTGTGTGGCCTTCCTCCAACTCCAGGGCACCTAGCAGGCTTCCTGAAGCTCAGCTAGGAGCTGAACCCAGAGCTTACTTATGTTCCACATGGGTTTGGTAGAGCTGGAAATCCTGAATTTCTGAGATCTCCAATCCAAGCTGGGGCTCCTGCAGCTTTGACTCCTCTCTTCAATAATTTGGATAATTTAACTCCTGCCCCAACCCCCAGCCAGTGGATGGGGAAGCCTGGAAGACCTAGGAAAGCTTACCCAGTAGTGGCTCATTCATTCACTCCTCCAGCAGTGGTCGCTGTAAATTCCAAGAATGCTGGTTTAGGTGAATATTCATACTTTTGAGGCTCCTACTCTGTTGGTAGGTGAGAAACAACCCCAGGAACCCCGAGGCTCTCAGTTCTGCTGCTTTCATAAGGGGATGTTCCCCAGGTTCACCCAAGATTTGCACAGTTGGTTCCATTTGTTTCAGACAAAATAATCACAACAAAACTATCTAATTTTGCTAATGTAAATTTTTCAGAATTTTAATGTCATTGGAAAATGTGACAATCCTCTTTTTTATTCTCATTCAAAACAGAAATGTGGAGCAGAGATCTTGAATTTGGGTGAAAGCATCTTCAAGCACTGTCTGGGGAATTACTCAGTGCTCTCTTGGATCAAGTGCTTCCCACTGAGTTACTAGCATCACTCGAAAGTTGGGTGCTTGGGGGTTTGCCATCTAAGGTTGTTTGAGTCATTCTCAGCCTGTGAAATGTGGCATTTCCAGTCTAGGAGATTGATAATGTTTGGCACTTATTTCTTGGTAGCATATTGTTTACACCAGAGCCATTAAATGCTCTATAACCTTCAGATATCCTGTTTCTTAACTATGACTTTTTTAGTGTCAGGATGTGTTGAAGCGTATGTTCAGTATGTTCAGTCATGGTGTGTGCAGAGTTCAAAGCTTTGTGACTGTTGCACAAAATCTCCCTGAGCCTTCACAGCTGTAATCTTTCCTCTTGACAGAATCATTAAAAATAGCTGTGGATGTTAAACATGCTCCCTGCAACCCATAACAACAACATTTCATTGCATCAGAGTTAATGGCTGTGGAAGGACTGAGCACAGCTGACTGGTGCAATGAAATGTCACCACATTTGCATTGAATGCTCTCCTGTCCTGGGCCAAGATGGAGGAGAGCTAACAGCACTTCAGCTAAACAGCCTCTGAAATGCGTGTAATTAGGATAGAGTTTGCACTTGGTGTGGTAAATAAGAATAATTACAGCTCTCAAAACACACATTTAACAGATATTCAAGCACTGTAACAAGTCACCAGCAATCAGTGGTGAGTAAATGTTATTAGAAATCCAGAGATAGGTAATGTCTGTGTGTGTATGCAGAAAAGCAAGAGTGGCCAATGCTGCAGGTCCCTCCTTGTGTCCCTTCATGTAGTCTATGTACAATGGCAGCAAAAGCTGCATTTGCAGATGCTTGTACCAGGGCACACCTTGCCTGCAGTACCTGAGAATGAAAATGAATCTGACACTCACATAGGAAAGAATACCGAGTATTCAACATTAGCCTTCTGCCTTCTGTAGGACCACCCCTTTGTGGCAAAGTGTTCGCAGGACCAGGACTGGAAAAAGCTTCGGCTGGGATTAGAAGCTGTCAGTTCCCAGAACCACAAAAATTCAGAAAATGAGAGTGAAGGCCTTATTCAAGGCAATGCAATGGAATTTCCTCACCGTTTTGCAAAAAATTATATTAATGAACAGTTAATCTGGTAATTATTCCAGCAGATCATGCACAGAGGCGTCAAAAAAGAAATGGTGCTGACATTGTTTTATGTATAACGAGTGAAATGTCAGCACTATGCAGTGATCTCAGCTCAGTGGTGCCTAACAAGAGAGGAAAGGTGTATGCTGGGGGAAAGAGAGCGAAAAAAGAAAAGTTTGAGACAGTATTTGTTTAAAGAAAGAAATCCATCATATGGCTTTTTTAAATGAGGATAAAACTACTCTCTCCAGCTGCATACAAATGGGAGAGCAGCTCATGTATTAAAATGGATCTGGGACTTTCAAGTACTTCACTCAATATGCAGAAAATTATACTGGATGTTGACGGCTTTTCTCCACAGAGAAGACAGCTCTGGGGGTCCTTTTATTAGACAGTATAAAAAAAATCCTAAAGTGAAGTTTTGGCAAGTAAATAGGCAAATATTCAATAAAATAATCAAGTGCTGTTTTTATTTTGTTGTTCAGTGTGGAGTTTGTTACATTTTCTGCAAATAATACACAAAACAAATGCCTTTTTAGGACTGTGGGAAGTACTCACATATGACAAATGGTGATTGGTATACAAATGTGCTGAGCTGGTAATGTCTGTGTTCTCCAGAGCCTATGAATCATCTGGCAGTGCCAGTGTGAAGTTAAAGTAGATAAAAATATTTTCCTTTTCCATTCTGGAACAGAACCAGGGAACCTTCCTGGTAATTTAGAGATGGCACCCTGTGAAACCTCAAGCCCTGTCCATTCTTGAAATTTCTGTCCAGTTCCAGGTATGAGCTGTGCATACTCCACATGTGAACTATATATATTACCCTTATTCTCATAGGTGTACCCCTAGTAGAGAGCCAAAGCCTGGATTCAAGCCCGCAGAACTATGTGCTACCTTCTTGAAACTGCGTTACCCTCCATCTCTCTGTGTCTGGAATCAGGCTGGGATCAGTTTACCCCTAAGGTAAACTCACTGGGTATAGATATAAAGTGACTGTTGTGGAAGTACTTTGTCTCAGGAACTGCTTCCTCCATATCCCTGTGAACTGACGCTGAAAAACGCTCATTCTAAAGTAGTTTTCAGGGATTCTTTGAGCCTTCTCCAAGAACAGAGGGAAAGCTCTTTGGGGAAACAACAGTTTATACTGTGATGGTTATACATTTCACAAAATATTTATGATCCTTGTATGAGCATCTGGGACACAAAACAATTAATATGCAAACAAAAGGGTTAACTAGGATAACACAGAACATCACCAAACATATACAGTATAAACATGATGGGTGATACACGGAGATAAAAATCAGCTTGGCAGCTCTTAATTTGCATTTCCATTCAAAAGACAAGTTCCCAGAAACAGCTGCACTATTCCCATGCTTTACCTCTCCCAGACTCAAGAAGGGTCTTTGCATTTCAGGGAAGGAACGCTTCTTCCTTGAAACTTCATATATTATCTCTCTTGGGTTTTCCTCTCTTAATTGCTTTCAATCAAACCAGAGGTTTCTTTGTTGTTTGTCTTTCTATGTTTGCTTGCAGAGCTACAATTAAACACCAATTACAATTTGGATAGGTGACAATGTAATGCCATTCCAGTTTAACTGTCTTTTTCAAGTCTTGATAATGTATGTTTTAATCATAGTGACTGTTATCACATAGAAAGCCACATGAATCAAATACAGATGCTATTATGCAGTTTAAAATGATTGCCATTTTAGAATAGTAAAAAGACCGATGAAATTGATATACTGAGAGAGTTTTGTAAATCTCTGCAAAGGCACAGGAATACATTGCATAGTGCAATGAGAGATATGTCTGCAGCTTGTTCTCATTTAAAAATCCTTACGTAGTTTCAAATATTCATCCCATTTTCTCTCTTCAAAATGTGTACTTTGTTCTTCACTTTCTACAGCGGTAGAAATGAAAGGCTAAAATGATCTTCATGGCTTGTCATTTGACAGGTTATTCCACTGGCTCATTCTTTACCTTTTTGCCACAAAGACCCTTAGAAGCTTGCACTGTTCTCTCTAACTGACTTTTGTATCTGACCTCTACCAGCACTTAATCGAGGGATATTTGCTAACTTAATTAGCCAGTACTGCATTTTCTGTCAAATTGCTCCTAACCTCTTTTCCACATCTACACAAGGCCCAGATCCTCACCCGTAGCTCAACAAGGTGTAAAATACGGTTTTTCTTCTGTAACTGACCTTCATCTATTCCTCTTCTATATCCACAGAGCTATCCAAGGTGAGACAATTTATTGCCACTTTATTGACTCTTACGTCAGACTCCCCCTGGGATTTCAGTGCCACCTGGGGCTTCTCAGTGCTAGAATAACATAATTGTTTCAAAAAATAACTATAGAGAAGGAAGGGAAGCAGGTAGGAGTCAGGTTGCCCACAAATGTTGAATAATGGGACTGGAAGAAATGCTGCAAGTCCCTGTAAGCTGAAAGCTTACATTAACATCTCTATTCTACCATTAGACTGTATGCTCAATGATTGTTAGTTTTGGCTGGCGTTGCACAGTAAAGATGCATTAGAGTAATTATATTGTAATGACAGAAGATCATGAGTTAAAGATGTTGTGGATCCTGTTAGTACACACATCTGAAATTGTTTGGAGCTGATGTGGGAGGTGTATCCACATGGAATTTGATAGCACTGATATTGTAATTAAAACTGAGGAGATGAGGTTTGTACTTATTTCCTACTGCTACATGTGAATATTAATTAGCTCATGTAACCACCTGACTTTAGCAATAATTAGCTCTCTTAGAGCAGAAGGGAACATATCAATTGCCCACTAAATATTTATTAAGAAAGCTGAGATTAAAACTGCCCAGTTGTGATAAGAGAAGGCTCTTGGAAGCCCAATTGCCTCCTCCCTAGTGGAAGGAAGATTAGAATCTTTCCAGTTTTCCCTGGCCTCTGCTTTGTGGAGGACAAGGATAATCCTGGCACCACACAGGCGACAGAAACACATCTGGTTTGGCACACAAAGGAGTAAGAGCATCTCAGGTCTGCAGAGATCTCAGATTTCTCAAGATAGATGAGGTTTTCTATTTTCCTGCTTGCCTTCCTGCCTGCATAGGCTGTAAGGAGGAGAGGTGACTCCAGAAGGCCAAAGATGTAAGCCTGAGCTAAAGAGTGTCCCCAGGCCTGGACACCACACGTTACTCTTTCTGAGGGCTTCAGCATCACCCTCAGAGAGAAGGGAAATGATTGTTTCATCACTTGCAAAGATGAGATGAAAAGGTACATAGGAAACCCCTGCATTTTTGTACTGGGAAAGCCCTACAAATTAAACTAAATAAAACTAAAATTTTAGTCCCACATCCTAGGCTGCCTGACTCAGCAATCCTTCTCACTATTCTCACTAGTGTGAACTTCGGGGATATCAGAAAATTGCATTCAGGAAGAAATTTGAATGTGTGGTTTTTAAAGATGGCAAGTAAAAGCAAGGGAGAAAAGGAGGATTAGTTTGTATCCACAGCATAACTAGGTAGCTCTGTTTCTCTCCCCATTAGGACCTGGTCTTGTTTGGTGTACCAGCAGCCTTCCTAATGGTTTCCTGATAAGACTCATTATAGAGTTCATATTTTTGTCCTTGTCGCATCTCTCTCTTCTCCTCCTGTCACAATTCCCTCCCCAGTCCTAAGGGTTTGATCACCTATGAAATACAGTCTGTGCAGTCTGTGTGGAGGAACAGGCTGTGTTAAAAACATGGTGTGTTCTTAATCGCTTTAGGGTTGACTAGGCAGTAATTCTCAGAAAAGGTGGTGGAGCACGATGTTGCTGTGCACTGGTGTCTGGCTGCTGCTCTGCTGGAGATCCACGAGCAACAATAGCATTGCAAGTCCTCTTTCTTCTTTCCTGACAGCACCACAGTACCTGTGCCTTAATCAGTCAGTGTCAGACAGTGTCACAGGCTCTGAACGCTCCTCTAAGCAAAGCACAGCACAAATGCCTCCCTGCTGCTGGTAGCTTAGGTTACCATTACTAGGCTGAGCTGCCTGATGTAACACTCCAGTGCTCCAGACAGGCTGAAACCTTCAGAAGTGTTGGCACCAACATGTGTTCAGACCAAGACACCTCTAGCCCTGGGCCAGGTGGTTTCTGTGATCCCAGGACTCTGTTGGAGGCTGCCACCACAGCTACCCTGGTAGTGACAGCACAGACGGGAAGCAGAGCTGCTCCAAGAGGGTTGACGAAAGAAAAAGATGGTGGTTGTGATCCTTGATATAATGTTAGTCACATATGTTACAGAAAAGCACAAATTTATCTATATTTTATATGAAAATATTGCATGCCTCTTGGGCTATCTGGTTTGTAACTTTTTTCACTGGTATGATTTAAATCAGAAAGGATGAAGGGGGAAACCTACCCAAAGTGAAATGGTGGCATAAATAAAAGCTTTAGAGGAAACAATAGAATAGCTGACTATAGGGAATAATTGTAGCTCCATCAAAGTTAGAGTGGTTTACTATTCCCAGCAGTGAGTCTAGCATCAAAGGGAATCCTAAACCTGAAGCCCTTGGAAAGAAGTGGGTTATCAGCAGATACAAACTCATTCATGTAGAGAATAAAGAGAACATTTTGCGAGTGGGACAGCCTGGTTTTTCACAATTCTCTTCCTGGAGAATAACAGCTCTCTCTTCCTGGAGCACTGAGTGGTTAAGCTTGGCCTTTCACCATGTTAACACATTTTCCTCAAGGCCCTGTACCTTCAAGATATGAATATATCTTTTGTTTTTTGTTTGTTTGTTTTAAAAAGCATTATATAAGTTACATCTGTTCAGACAGGAAACTGATGGAAAAGTTTTCAAGTTCCATAAGCGAGGTAGAGCTGTGGTGTTAACACTGGAGTGAACCATGTTCACCCATGGGCACTGAGTGAATATTCACAGCACCTTCAGTAAAACTGTGGTGTTTAAATGCTTTACAGAATAAAGGCCACCAATGATAAACTTCAAACACTTTATAGGCCCCCCTGATGCCGTACATGGAAAACTTGGAGCTACCCTGTTAGTAACAGCACAGACTGGAGGCAGAGCTGCTGACATAGAGCTGATGAGAGGGAAAGATTGCTGTGGTGACTGATATAATTCTACTTGTATTATGTTACAGAGAATGAAGAAAGTAGGTTTAATAAGCGTGGAAACGCAGAGGAGTGATGACAACTTTACACGATGTGTTCCAGCTTGGCTGGGTCAGTCTTCCACCAAACAGAGGATCATTATGTGCAGGGCAAGGTATTTGGGGTCTCAGATTTCCATGAGGGTATTCCTTCTCTGTGCTTTTTGAACCAAAAGCCTTCCTACCCTGGGGTTAGGAGTGTACCTCAGTGCAGAGACTTGTCTTCCACAGCATGGCCCAGCACTCAGAGTTGCCATCATATCATGCAGCAGGAAGACACATCTGTCTCCTGCAAAACATGTACACATATGGATGGAGAAACCAGTGCCACATTTTTTTACAAGCACAAGGCCATTCACCCATCTGAGCTGTTGCAGGATTGAGATCTTGTTTAGAAACAAGATATTCAGTAAAAATAGTAAGTTAAATTTTATTTTTTAAAATCCTATACAGACTGTAAATATTTTGGAAATTAGAAAGATACAAAAATGCTCAAGTTCTGCATATTCAGAGGCTTCAGCTTTAGTAAAATGTTTTATGTAAAATGTATTCACTTCAGCTACCCCAGAAGTAAGAAGACAGTGGTGTTTCAGAGGCTGATTGCAGAGGTCACAACCTTCCGCATACAATATATTGAACAATTCCATCATTCCTGCCTTCAAAGTGAATTTAGACTGACATAGCAGAAAAGAAAAAAAATGCTTAATAAACTAAGGGTTTTATTGCACATACACAGTCTCATAGGTATGCATTCAGCAAAGAATGGGCATGACTTTATAAAAGGTGCACTAAAAAAAGCCAAATGTTTGTATTAATATCCCCTTTCAGTACAAAGCCCTTTCCAGTTATTTTACTCTTTATCCTCATCAGCTTTACATTTGTTTGACTATAGTATTACCTTAGTAGAGAAACTTTGTTATGCAAAGTGATAAAGATGAAATTTTAGAGAATGAATCTTTTATGGGCAGTGCACTGAGCCAAGTGAGGGAGTCAGGAGACAGTGCCCTGGCAAGCACTGGCCTGTGTGTGTCCTCTGGCGAGGAGAGAAACTTTCCGTTGTGCTGCCCCTCCAGCCTCCTCAAGAGCAACCAAGGCAAGTGCTTCCAGGGGCCAGCTCATCAGCCCACATGCTGAATCAGCTCAAGAATATTTAACTACAGCAGAAAAACAGATCACACCAGAGGATTTTCTCCTTGAAGAGAACTTCACCCTGTTCCGATTAGAGATGGAAATTTCTGAGGTATTCTTTAAGAGGTCTCAGCAGTTTTAGTGTGGTCCAAAATGGAAGTCGTGGTCATGCATTTTTCAACTCAGGCATAAACATCACTTAACCCTTTCATATGATAAGATTTGTAAGGAAAATCTATCAGACTTTCATCCCTTTGAAAAGATCCATAGCAAAACTATTTGATAAAAATTCCCAGTCTTTAGCACCCTCCCATTCAAAGTACCCCCTATGAGAAAGAAAAGCTTTGATACCCCTAATTTCCAGATGAGCAGCTGAACTCCCAGAGGCTTAGACCAAATCCTCCAGGTTATCGGAGTGCCTCAAAACATTTGAGAGCCTAGGCCCACCTGAGCCTCTAAAAGCCAAGATGAAAGATGGGAAGCAAAGCCTTAAATCCAAGGCCTTCATGACTTAAATGTTAATTATAAACACAGCACCATCCTTGCCCTATAGAGAAGTTCCTCACTGTAAATAATTCTTCATAACCAACAAAAAGCTAATTGCTTTTGCTTTGCAGTCTCGCTGTTTTGTTATTATGTTGTACAGCCACTGCAACCTTACTTTTCAGCCATATGTTGTCAGTCATATTTTTGGCTCTTATAACATTACTGTCAGGCTCTAAGCTGTTTATGAGTCCCTGAAATGTGAAATCTTGGTCTTACTTAGTTTTCAGCTAACACTGCTCCTTAGATGCAAGAATATCACATTTACCATACAGAGAGATTTATTTAAAAGCCAATTGTGAATTACACTGAGGAATCTTCAGTAAACCATGACAATAAATAATGAGAGGATGTTTGCCTGTAGGACTTCCCTAATGAGTTTTGGTCTTAGGAAGGCATTCTGTTTGGAGGTCAGATACTTTGTTTCTTGAGATTTTCATGTTTCTCCCAATCTAGCTGGGCTTTCTGTGAGGTTTCATTAATAATTGACCGTGGTGTCACTAATGATTACACATAATGTGGAAAGGCATGACCATGACCATAATTTTATGTACAATTCTAATGTCTAGTGTTTATTTATTTGTAAACAAAAAATGTTAAGACAGAACAGTATTTTGGAAGTAGACATAGACAAGTGTGCTTAGAAAGAGACTATGGACAGTTGTGAAGTAGAAAACAGTATTTTGGTCCACATTCCTTACAGAAGGGTTCTTTCTCTGAGTTGCACCTCGTTGTATTGTTAGTCTTGGGTTCTGTTCTTAAATGAATTTTCCTAAATAAACTCTCTCACTTTTGTAACTGTGGCATTTGCATAAGTTCACCCTCCAAAACCCATGTTCCTGTGAGAGTGCCAGCCTCAGTCTGCTCCTTCAGTGGCACACAGGATCTAGATAATACGGGATTGTTGCAGCTATGTGAGTGAATATTGGTGCTCCCAGTATTCCATCAGTTCAAACCTTCATCACTCTGTAAGGTACACAGGAACAATTTTCCAGCATGGTATTTTGGACACTCTATCATAAGGAGATATGTGCAGTAGGAGTGGAAGTATTTACAAATATACCAGTGAGGTATGTGCAATGCATGTGCGGGAAGAAAATCAGTAGGGAATGTTGTACAGCTTATTATGTTTGAGGGCGATGGATGCAGTTCTGCTGATGGTCATTGAAACCCCTGGTGTCCTGTATTACATCTGTTGATATTTCCTTGTAGGTTTACTTAATGCTTGTTACAAATAAGAGAGTGAAGCACTTTACTTGAACAGTGAGAGGCACGAGTGTAATTACCTAGAGACTCAGGGTCCTGAGCTGATTCATTGGGCCTGGAGAGTTACTTACTGGATGTTTCTTGAATTCTTCAGAATAAATGGATATCCAGGTAGTGGGATAGGAAAATCACCAGACTTATGGACTAATCCCCTATCCGTCTGAAAAGGTAGCAAGAATGTACATAAGGCAGGCCACAGTTATCGGGAATAAATGTGTATGGCAAATAGGTCTGGTTGGATCTTTCAAGCTGAATTAACCTGCACTGTGGTTCTGAATAATTATCCAGGAGGAAGTCTTCCTCCCTAGTTGAGATATTTCATCTCTGCTCATTAATGACCCACTGTCATATTGGGAAGAACTCTCCTTAAAGCAGAGTAAAAGGGAAAAATACTGTTGTTAGATTCCTAAATTAATAAAGCTCTCACCTGATGTAAAGCAGCCCAACCACTTACTTACTGCATACTGCAGCATGTCCTCAGTGGAGATGCACAATGGGAAAATCTGTGTTTGCCTCAGCTGCACATCTGATAGCCCTTAGGCAGAAGACAGTTTTGAAAAGTATCTAACCAGGAGCTGCACACAGTGCCTGGTTCTTCAGGTAGTGCAAGGTTCAGCAGCCAAGTTAAAAAAGAATGCACAGCTCCTTTCCTCCTTGCCTCCGGCAACATCTGCTCATGTGACAAAGGGAAAGCTCAGTAGTTCTGCACTTCAAATACTAGTTTGATGTCTGACTTATTATCAAAGTGCTCAGTAACTCTGTGCTTTGCACTTACCCAACTGTTTTAATCTCTCACAGTGCAAGCAACTTGATAATGTAATAATCAAACAAAAGATTGATGGAGGATGTAGCAAGCTCAACATATCCCTCCAATTCTTCTACTGAGGAGTGATGGATACTTCAAGAAGTGAAGAATTCCCCTAGTGGCTTCATTGTTTTCCAGGCATCTTTCTAGATGAACTTTTCCAATGGTAAAATCATTACAAAATAGAAATGCAATCTCTCCAAGGGCTAACTGGGAAACCCAGTCTAATATATGGTGCCATAATGCAATAATGAATCCCATATGTAAACTAGGAATTTTTGTGAGGAGAAGAAATAGGGGAAATGTTACATTAGGAGAGTTAAGCCAAAGTGTTATTTTTTAACCACTTTATAATTTGGGATGTCCAAAAGCTAGAGCCTAAACTGCGAAATGAAAAATCCTTGAACTCTTGAAATGTGAGCTCTCATCTATATTGTACTTTTCAAAATGAAATGGCAGTGTTGAAAACACTGGTGTATCTCTGATCTTCAACTTGACTCAAATTTTACTTCTCAATCATAGCTGCATCATGTTCTACTTCTGTTCCTTCCAAGGTTATTGCAGGGTACATAATTTCCCAGTTACATGGTGAAAGAGGCTGGGGGTATTTTATGGCTACATCAGAATAAAATCCCTTCCCAGTCAAACTGAAGCTATATCAGGGCCTCTGATGAGTAACAAAATAATGCTTAAACTTACCTTGCAAGAGGAAAGCAGAGGGAATTCAGGCTGGTATGATCCCCTCTGAGATGGCTTATCAGGAACTTTTATATGCAAAAATATAAAAAATTCCAGACCATCAGAAAAAAAAACTTAAAGCTTGCTACTGGGGGAGAAAATGAGTGAGAAACAATAAATCTTAGTCTAAAAAGCAAATTTCATTTCCAGCATGACAAAGAGGAAATAGTTATCTAAATTATAGATTTACAGAGAGAGTTCAGCCAACAGAAGGTGTTGAAAATGAGAGACGCTTGAAAGAAATATTATTTACTTTCATCTTTCTTAGGAAAAAAACCAATTGCAATCAATTATGTTGTAATTATAATATTGGTTTAAAACTATTTGTAAGATTACTTTGCATTTAATAACAGAGCTCACACTAATAGAAGATAAAAGCTCAATTTGCCTACTTTGGAAAATAAAACTTAAGAATTGCCTTATTCAAGTTGGAGTGAACCCAGTAGTCCTATGTGTAACAATCCATAGGGATAGTTCAGGGCAATGGAATTATCTTCTACTTTTCTTTTTGTCTTTGTAATCAAATTGATATGGACAAATCCATTTTCAATTTACTATTAATTGACTCCTTGTAAATACTAAAATTTTTGGCAGTCTGAAATCAGAGCATTTCTACTGTCCTCAAAAAAGAGATTATAACAGGATTCAGTGCCCTGCAATAAATCTAAAGCCAAACCAACACAACTGTACTTGGCAACTGTACCAAACTACTTCCCAGCAAAACAGTAAACTGAGAAAATCCCACTGTTACTAAAATTATACTAGATGAACATCAGGGCTCAAGTCCTTGAATGGAACGTGCACAGTGTAAAAGAGTTTTTCTTTTCAGAAGATTTGATAAAAATGACATTGTGTTTTACCTAAAAAAATTAAATCTGGTTTTAATCCAAGAATTATAAATCACACTAATTTATGGGTCACTGAAAGAAAAAAAAAAGAACTGGAGAATGTAGAAATCAGAAATGACTGTAACTTTGTTACTAGACCACAACCACTCGCAAAAACCCTTTTGGGGGAATGTCTGGGTTGCTTGAACCACCCCAAAATAGGTGATGAGACAAGGAAGAACTAAAGGTGTTTGTTAGTGAGCCATTTTGTTACCTACAAGCTCACAAGAGTCAGCCCACCTTCCTTTGAGGCAGCATCCTTTGAGGCAGTAAAGTAGTAATGTGCCCTCAGCGTACCTACTGACCCACCAGCTGACCGAATGGGCCTTAAAGCTCTCTTTTAAATCTTGTTCAAGTTGCTATTATTTCCTTCCTTTTTATGCAATAAATGCTACACTGCTAGGAACTGGATGTGTCCCCTTCTGGTATTGCAGCAGTCATTATTAGGAAAGAGCATATTTTTCGATAGATAGATAACATTATATATTATTGCTTATACATTTATTACAATTGTATTATTTGTTTTTATAAGCTATATATTTATATGCATATTTTATATATTTGTCTTTTATATGTGTATTCCTGCATTACTTACATTATTTATCTAATGGTTTTTTTCTTATGCTTATATTATATAACTTGCTTTATATAGTAGGTAAATATTATATATGTATCAAGTTATATTATGTATCAAGTTATGTGTTTATGTTTTTATGTTTTTATTCAGTTTGTGTACATATAAAATGACATGAAGGCTTAGGCCCTTTCCACCTATTTGGATGGGCGGGAAGAGGAGGATAGGTGATGGGAATTCTTTATTTTTTTTTTAATTGAGTCAGTAACACCTGATGCTGCTGTGTCCCAGGCTAAGGCTGTCAGGGTTCTGGAGCAAAAGGTTTGACAGTGCAAGCAATGCAGCAGCAGCAGCCACCTCTGAGCAGCAAGCTCGTGCTGCTCTCACAGGTGGGCGGGTGATGCTGGGGGTGTTTGGGTGGTTAAGCACAGCTTGGCCTTGCCCTGGTGCTGCAGGTGGGAGCACAGTAACCTCAGGTGAGTGACCTGTGACAGCAGCCAGCCAGCCCCTGCCAGGGATGCCAGCTCTGCCCCAAGGGATGGCTCTGCCCCTGCTCTCTGCAGGGGGACCAGCCCTGCCCCAGCAGGGCAGCCCACACCCGGCACTTCTCTTGCCCAGCACAGGGCACGGCTAATAAGGAGGAGGCTTTTGATGTTGCAAAATTCTCCATCTGTTCCCAGGATTTCTAATTACATGCAGCTCGCTGTGCACCTCCAATGAGCCATAATTGGTAGGCGTTTGCCTCATTAATCATTCAGGTGCTGAGCTGCTCCGTGCAAACCGCAGCAGTTATGGCCAAGTGCACGCAGCCGTGCCGGGGTTTGTGTCCTGGACCATTGCAATTTTTGGAATTGTGGTGGATTCCGAGGACATTTGCAATTACTGTAGCTCAGGGGCCTTTTAATATCCTGAAATGCCACAAGATGGCACTGACTGATTCCGAGGCCCCTCTGCCCGGCTGTCCCGCTGCCCGGGCAGTGGCTTTGCCATGGCCACAGGTGCACTTTGGGCTTCTCAGGGCATTTTTTACGAACTAGCTCGTGGCCAACAGCACTCAGCTTTTCATGGTTTGTTTTGATCTGGTTTGTTTAAAGATGTGGCTATGAAATGCTATGATTCTGTGACAATGACATGGAGCTTTAGGATTTAGACAGATTTGATTTTCCTATGTTATATGCAAAGGTTGTTTGTTTGTTAAAGGCCTGAGCCAAACCATACAAACAGAATATGAAGCCCAGGCTGCACAAGTCCACCAAGAGCTGACATTTCTAATTTTTGCTAAGTTGAGTGAGTTCTTACCAAAAGGTAGAAACCAGCAGTCATGGGACACTAACAATAGTAAGTTCCTCTCCTCAGCTCAAGCATTTACTGAAGCAGTACTCGTAGCTCTGCAACTTTGTGATGTCCTGCTGTGGTTGCTCCTTTCTGGAGTCTCTTCTTGCCATCACGCTGATGAGTTCAACACAGCTGCTCATTTTGCAATGTTTCTTAAGCCCCTCCCGTACTTTAGCATTCGACACTCATCTCTAGACTTGTCAGCTATCCCCGGCTGGTTCATGAAGTCCCTTGCTGCGTTGCTATAATAGGAAGGTATCATTCACTACCTTTGCCCAAACCGTGCCTTTCAGGCTGGCTGTAGCATCCTGAATGCTGCTGCAGTGGCTCATCTGACTGATAAGTAGCAAGAACTGTTTTTGAGTCTCTTTGTTGTGACACTGGTTCTGAGTTTCGCCCATGTATAATGAATAGCCTAACAAACATAATGTATTATTTCATTCCTTTATTAAGTCATTTATTACGCTGCAAGTTCTTTAACTTCATCAGAAAAGTTTCTGGATAAAAATAATTTAATGTTATGGTGTAACATTAGGCTGCTTTTCAGTAAACCCATACATTGCAGAACCCGCCCAACACTAAAACAATAATTTTTTTATTCAAGAAACTTCTAGTCAAAATTTTTATTTTGCCTGGAAATTGAGTTTGTTTTGGTTACTGAAAGGGAAAAAATTCTCTTTTAAATACTCTTCTCACCTATGAGAACATACACATTGGCCACACGCTGAAATACTAAAAAAACTATCTTTCTTTAAAAAACACGATGAATCCCACATTTTTTCTGGGTTTGAATCCAACTCTTAGTCAAAAGAAAATATAGAAATAAAAAAAACCAACAGTACAAACAGAGAACAGATGTTTGTTTACATTTAAACATATGCCATTCAGCAGTTAAAAAAATGATTCAGACACCAACATATCAAAGGCATATTACTGGCATATGGTGTCTGACATGCTTCTCCAAATGAATACATACACTGGTTTTGATGACAACCATGCAAATTGTATCTTTCCACATGAACAGTTTATCAGGGAACAGTCAGATTTGTGCCTGTACATGAACATGTATTTTGGATTTCTTCTGGATGACACACCATGTTGTAACCATACAGTATGTCAAATCAGGAGAATGTGTGTCAAATCATCCTCCCTCCTGTTTCCTTTGAGACCCAGGGTAAGACTTTAAAGCATGTGAGACTCAGCAAGCAGGTCTGCTTGGCAATAAGGGCCATCTGGCAGCTGTGCTGCACAGGACTGCACTACAGCTCCAGGAAACACTCCTCCTTCTAGGACAGTGACCTTGTCTCCAAAAGAAGGGCCAGGGCAGAGAACCCTCTAAAACAGCCAGACAACACAGTGGCAAGTTTCAGCCAGCCACATCAGGTTGGTTTTTTGCACTGTAGATTTGCCCTGGCTCCTTCAGTCCCTCAGCACCACTGAGAGTACAAAACCCAAGCAGAGTCTCCCATCAGTTGTCACAACACAGTCCTCATTTGGAGCATTTGCTAAAACCAGATTACTCACCATACCAGGAACAGCAGAGCACAACCACTGCTGCTGCTGAGCTGCTCTCCCAGAGGCAGGCAAACACAGTGAATTGGACACAGTGCACTACTCCCAGTGCTCTTCTCAAATCTGACAGCTTGATCTCCTTGGTATATGGTTGACAGTTCCAGCACATGGGAGGTGATCATTTCACCATAGGAGAAATAAGTGTTAAGGCTTATTAATATTATGGGGAATAGTCAGGCTAATATGAGGTTACATGTCAAGGTATTGTCTAGACTTCAGCATGTTTCAGGGGAAAAAGCATAATTTCAGGTGCTTATAGAGCTGTGCTGGCCAAGATTTGAGGTACCAACTCACAGATTCTGGAGGGCCTCCAGGATCAGATATAGGGTTAAGGGAACTTTTAAGATTCCAGCTTTAGAGCACAATACCTCAGTTTTGCCTGCGTTCCTTTCTAGAAAGTTGTGAGGACGTAATTTTTCAGCTCAGAGCCTGTGAAAGCGAGAATAAAATAAGCAAAGGTCATACTGAAGTTTACACAAATAGCAGCTGAGGAAGGTCAAGCTGTTGAGAGAGAGACTTTACTGTGCTCGTATATGTAAATAAACAAGGAAAAAACCCTCAAAAGCCCACTTACTTAAAAAAGCTAAGCTAACACTATAGTCCTCGCTCCCCCAAAACAGGTCCAGCTCCAACCCTGATTTTGAGTTCAGGGACACTACCTGATTCGTGGGGCCTAAATACATATCTTTCTCTATTAAATAACTAATATATTTCTACATCAGAATATCCTTGAGCCTAGCAGTTGATTCATCATTTTAAACAATCACAATTCAACCAGGGAGAGTCTCCCATGAATGCACTAAATCAGGAGAAACGCCAAAGTGTTATTCCATCTCTGGCTACATTTAGAGCCTAACGGGGTGCACATGCTGGGCCCACTGATGCCTGGGCAAGGCTTTCAGCTCATAGCTGGCTCACGTCCTGTCACTTCAGAGCACAGAGAGCAAGCTGTCCTCCCTCCCTAGGGACAAGAGTACATCTGTTCCTCAGGCCAAGGTGCTGAAGACAGGCAGCAGCTAACCAGCGTTCAGCATAAAACTGCCAAGCAACTCGGGCTAGCCTCAAGTTGCAGGTTTGATTGCAAGAGCTCTGCCCTGATGTTTTCTGTACTTCTGATCCCAAGCTTACTGCCCTTAAATAAAAATACTGTTAGTCTTTATAGAATTTCCAGTTTATTCTGTCAGCCTCTCCCATGTGTTCTCTCTGGTATAGAAAAGGGGGGGAAAATAGCCATATATTGTCTTCTAGTCACTAGTTGGTCCTCCTTTAAGGACCTTGTAAGACATTTTTTGTGTATTGTTTCCCTGCATATGTGGGCAGCTTTACTACTTCATCCCCCTCAGGACCACTTAACAACATCAGCAAAGCAATTAAGTGTAGTTTTCAGGAAAATGCCAGAGGCATTACACTGTCTGGATGGGAGTCTCAACCCAATTATTTTCAGCTAGTTGTGAACTGTGGAAAGTGGACTTTACTTCATTATAACTTCAGTTCCCACTGATTAAAAGTCTAGTGTGTTACAGACGGTAAGGAAAAATGAAACAATTAAACTTTCCATCAATAAAATTGCTGCATATTCTTCAACATAGGGGTTTACTTCTCTCCAGAGAAGTGATTAAAATGAACTGATTGAACTATAATTTGATTGACTGAAGAGCTGCAATCTATTGCACTAAAGCTTAAATTCCATCTTATTGCTCTATTTAACTCTGAATATAAAAAATTACTGGCGGTCTTGCAAACCCCTTATGCAGTCATCCAGCTGAAATTTCTTGCTGCTCACAGGCTGCAGCAGGTTCTGTTCTTTCACTGCTGTGTCTGCATGATTCACAATGGATTGACGTGGAAAAAGACACAATGATAGCTAAGAAATGACATTAATACAGCCATAGAAAAAACCAGAAAAGGCCTGTTATATTATTAGGTATCTTCCACCTATTACATAATCATCTGGGACTTCTAAACACAACCACAGATAAAGTTAACCCAAGAGACTGGAGAGAACAATTGTCAGGTTATATAGAGTTGTAACAGCAAAAATTAGCATATTCTCCTGATGAAAAATGCAGCTGTGTTGCACCTTCCTATTGCAGAGCTGTGTTCAGGAAGGTGTGAGGCTGCCAGATGTAGAGGTTTGTAGACGTGCATGCCTATGTACGACTCTTTCCTTCTAGGAGAGACCAGAGGTGCATGTTGGGTCTGCCCTTGAGTTTAAGTTGTGCTGGCTGTGAATCAGGACACCTGGGTTCCAGTGCAAAGACTGTTTCTTTGGACTAAGGACAAGTTTTTATAGTTTGCTTAGACTAGAAGGGCTACATCTCCAGAGATGAAGCATGCTGTCAGGGACTCCTATTGAACAGTGAGGTCTAACAAACACCACTTAAGAAACAACGAGCTGCTGCTTCTGTCAGTTGGCTGCTATGATGTTTTGATACAGGAAATACCAAGAATATCAATGCCCCTCTGAAAATTTAATCAGAATGCCATTTCCTATCATGAGGTTGCCCCTCTGTTGTATGACACCTGTCTTCTCTATTCCCACCTTTTTATTTGAAACAAAGCACTGTATTTGAGTTACAGCTGCACCACAGTAGCATTGAGTAAGAATATAATATAGTATTAAGTCACAGCAATAACACCTTATATTGGTAATTAAATGCATCAGGTTGGGTAGAATGTGTGGTTAAAGATGGACAACATCTGGGTTAAATACTTAATGCACTTCCTCTAACAGGCAGCTCAAACTCCAAATGAATTCAATACATTTTCCCACTAACATCACCAAGAATCAGGGCATGTACTCCTTGATAATATTTACTACTGAGCTCAGTTTGCTGTGGAGCTTTGCACTTCTGGCTGTGACTGATCTACGAGGTGGCTTCACAGCTGATCAGGCCATGTACGTGATTTGTGCCAGCTTCAGCCCTTGCACACTGCCCATCTCAGTTTTACAGGGATGTCAGACCACAGCTGAGGTCTACTAATCCACTAAGTTCTTTGGTCTTATTGTTTATGCATAGGGCATACCACAACTCTTCCTGTTTGCTAGCCAAAAGCTACCAGAACTCTAGGGGAGTCACTGAGGCAGTATCGATCTGAAAAAATGCTGCCTCCACCTAATTTAGAAGGAACACCTTTGACAAATTATATTTGGCACTTAATGATTGTCTTGCATTGTTGGCCTTTTCTTTTGTTTCCTCTTTCGATTCCTAATTACTATCCATGTTATCCTCGACTCCTCCTCACCACAGGTAACTTTGAATAAAGCTGTGCAGCAACAGTAACAGGAGCCTTTTAAAGGGAGACAATAAGACAAATACAGAACCAAAAATTTGTAGGTGTCTCTGGAGACTGTAGAATGTTTTCTATGTTCCCCACACACCAGTGTAGCTTAAATGCCTACTTAATGCTTTTTAATCTTTCATTTCTTACAAAGACAGATAAATTCTCTCAATTTTAGCACCTTTGCATAAAAGTTGCAGAAAAAGGTGCTGTGTAATTAATATCTTGCTTTCTTGCAGGATGAGAAAAAAAGGAGCCCCGAGTGTGAAACTAGCCTTGAGACTTCTCTAATTCCTAAATGGGAATGGCTGTTTGTCTTGCTGACACGAGTCATAAGAAATCTGGGGAGAGTGCAAACAACATCAAGAGCAGGGCAGGACCTTCTTCCGAGCCCAGCCTGTGTTGGCACATGAAGGAGGAGGCACAGACATCTCTGGTGACCCAAGGAATTGCTTAATGTGGTTCCCTAGAGAAGTGTCAGCAAGTGCATGGACAAGAACTGGCCAACAGTTCCAATAGACCCTGCTGGCCTGGCACACCAGGGGAAAAGTGAAGAATGATTCAAGCTGGATCTGTTTTCCATACCTGTTGACCTCCTGGCAGATGCACAGGAATAACCATTTGTAACTACCAGAAAGAATATAATTTTGGTACAGATGCTGTAAATCACACATGTGACTTCTCTGTCTTTATTCTGTTATGGAGAGGCAATAGAATTTTCTGTGCTTTAACAACAAGTTGATTTCAACATCTCCAATTACAAAAATACAGAAAAATGTATTCATCAGCAGATTTATATTTGGAAAAGAACAGCATTTTAATTACATAGATACCATAACTCCCCACTTTTATGGAAATGTGATTATTGCAATTTCTTCATTAGGTAATAGTTCCACTATTTAAAAAAACATTATTTAAAAGACATGGTGTTATCTATTTATTCCACACTGTTAAAACCCCAGCAAAATGTAGGCAAACACTTGAATACTTTCCTCCTAGCAACCAAGGTCTCTCACATCAGAAAAGCAGCATATTTGGTTTTTTTCTGTACCTTATATTAAGCCAAATTTTTAGTTTATGACCCTTTGGCCATTCAATATCATCAAGTTCTTGGAATATAATTTTAGGCAAAAGCCTAAAACAGTGACTAAATCATCTCTTTGTTCATTTTCTAAAACAATTTAATTTTTTTTTTCAAAAACACCACACAAGTAACAAGAGTGCGCTCAGCTTTAACATTACAGGAAAACCATCTACCAAACTACCCAAAATTACTTTGGAACAAAATTCCACATTGGATACATCCAAATCCCTATGTGAATGCCTCCATCAGCACTACTTGCATGTAACACGGCCAGATTTTCAGACTTTTGCATGTCCACCAGCAGAAATATCACAAAATTAATTTTTGGCACTAAACTTCTTTACGTTTACTAACCTGCTGCGTGACTTAACTCTTCAAATTACAGCAGCATTTCAAAAAGTACTGAGTTTCTGCAATTCCCACTACAGTGAGTATAAAACACAGATACTGAGTACTCCCCTGGGATTTAGCTCTGTCTTTCAAGGCTGTGATAACGGTGCTGGTTTTGCCGAAGAAATTAAGGTTTCAGATCTCTTAACGTGTTTGTGGAATCTGGGATCCAAAAAACCCCAAACAAACCAGAAAATACACTATCAGAATCCTCTCATTCTTTCCATCCTTCTTTCCTTACATAAAGGTAGGTCCTCCTTTCTTTCTTTTCTTATCTAAGGGAGATCTATGGTCTCCTTGCTAACTCTTCAAGAAAAACAGAGGAGCAACAGGGAAATCTGTCTTCCATGGAAAAGATGAAAGATACAGCTAAGTGAGAGGATGTGTCCTTCCTCACACAGTGTAGTCAAAGAGACAGCTCCCCCTGACTTTTCCCAGAAGAGTTCACAGAAAAGTGTCCAGAAAAGTCCCTGTTCTCCCCAGCAGCTCTGTGAACAGCAGGATATACTGCAGCACTCTGGGCTGCTGCTGCCGTGTCATTTCAGTGCCTCCGAGGTCAGCTGAGAGCGTTAAATTAACACTGTTCCCAGGCAAAGCAAAATGTCTGGGAACAGGATGGTGCAGCATAATAATGGGAAACGAGGGGTTGATCCACACCTACATGCTAAAGGATCGGAAGGAGCAGGGGACATTGATGTGAATCTGACTTCTGTGACTTAGTGCCAAATGTATGTTATCACACAGATCTCCCAGCAGATTATGTGTCTCTTCACCTCCACTTAACATTTTCATAGCTTATTTCAGTATTTTTGCCTTTGTTTCACCCATAATAATTTATTTATGAGTTTAGGATTATTAACAATTTGAGGCTTCGTTATAAACCATCCTGAGGGAATCTCACCTGCCTCATCCCATTACATTATTAATCCCAAATATCTAATTTATATTTAATAAGACATCAATTGAACATCAATAAAATAATAATGAATTAATAAAATATAGCTTCCTAGAAATACTACTAGCTTAAGTATGTATGCAAAAGGCAGTGCACAGTCTGTGGGTCAGCTATCAAATCTCTCTGAGACTATTTCTCAGAACCATTTAGTACTTAGAATATGATAATAAGCCATAAAAATATTTAATTGCTATGGTCTTAAAATAGTTCTTGTGATAATTGTAACCCATACCAACCTGTGAACCTGAGCTGGGAAGTAACCAAGAGTTCCACATATGAAAGCCATCTTGAAACATTGTATTGCCTAAGGGGCTCCGTGTTTCCACAAACTGAAATGGCAACAGAATTTTAGTTTGGGTAAATATTTTACTTTAACATGACCTCTTAAACTGAAATGATGGATTTTTCTACACAGAAAATCAAAATAAGTCTTTTTTTTCTTTTCAAACTGACTTAAATGTCTGCCTATGGACACTAACAGCATAATTCGACATTACTGCTCTGGATTTCTGTTTTAACAAAATACCAACCCAAAGGACAAGCTTTGGCAAATACTTCTATGCAGACAGAAATGGCATTATTTCACCCTGAGGAATTTCAGTAAAGGCTGTGCTCCTATCCCACCCTATCGCTCCACAGCAATGATTATCACTAATTAGTGATAAATTCCTCATGAGGGGAAGAAGAGGGGCAGGCACTGATCTCTTCTCTGTGGGGACCAGTGACAGGACCCAAGGGAATGGCCTGAAGTTGTGTCAGGGGAGGTTTAGGTTGGATGTTAGAAAAAGGTTTTTCACCCTCAGGGTGGCTGGGCACTGGAACAGGCTCCCCAGGGAAGTAGTCACAGCACCAAGGTTGACAGAGCTCAAGGAGTCTTTGGATGATACTCTCAGGCACAGATTGTGACTCTTTGAGATGGTGCTGTGCAGGGCCAGGAGTTGGAGTCAGTGATCCTTGTGGGTCCCTTCCAACTCAGCATATTCTGTGATTCTGTGAATATTCACTGACTCTCTTTTCCTTTTCATCCATAACACATTTGTCTTTTTTTTAACTGCTCAGGTCCACTCTTTGGCTATCTGCATTACACAAAAGAGGATTTTAAGGCCAACTGTGCTCGGGCACGCAACATATGTTCAAAATTACAATCCTATTTGAAACCTCAATGCCACTTGGGATGTTTACCAGTCCACTGAGAAGTGCTATTCAAACACAGAGAAGTTCCAGCTTAACATTTAAAATTTGTTAAGCTCTAAAAGGGCCATCAGACACTGTGGTCTGATCTCCTACAAGAGATTTTTACTCTGTTACTTCTACACCAATTCCCACAACACCTATTTGATTAAAACACATCTTCCTGAAATACTTCCAAATTTATTCTGTAAATGGAAAATCCATCGTCTCAGCGCTTTACATGAGCATTTATTACCCCACACTTAAAAGCATGACTTCTCAACTGAACTTGTCAGGCTGTCACTCCCACCCACTGACTTGTAGTTCCCTCTACACAGTGCTTTGGCAGCCCATATTTTGGTCCCATGAGGGTGCTGGTACACCACAACCTCCATGTGCTGGACTCATCAAAGGCACGAGCAATTCTACCACTCAGAAAGACACAAGCAATTGCATGCTTACGGTCACATCCTTGGCAAGTCTTTTTACCATGAAGGATTCATCAAAGTTCAGAATGGAGGATATGTGCTATGTTCTTCCTGAGCAGACCCAAATACATTCCATTTTGGGACACTCTCATAGGGAAATGATGACTAGTTTAACACAGAGAGCACCTTCCTATACCTCTGAGGGGCAGTTCTAATTTTTGGTCAACTCGCTTACCAGAGTTTCCATTTCCTGCCATGCAACCACAGTCAAATTTTGAAAGAAAAATGCCACTCACCTCTCTTTTTAAAAACTTCCACTATGGACCAGTTTCATTGTTCTCGTTTGAACTACTCACTGACTTGAAGAGATCAAGTTGAAGAGATTCTTTTCATGAGTAAAAAACAATAAAGTCTTCTGTTTCTGGGTGTTCTTTGCAATGGATCCTGTGAAAATCAAGATAAATAATGTACACCAACTCACCTTTAGTGAACACAGAGCCACCCAGAGTGACAGCTATCAGTTTGTCTCCAGTGAGAGCTGTATAACCTCTTCTGTAAACATGATGCTGAATAACGATCAGTCTCTTATTCCTTGTGTCTCTTTAGTGTGACAGACCCTTAATTATGGCTATTAGGTTAGTAATTGCTTCAGAGAAATCTACATGGCTAAAGCTGTGTTCTCCTCTGGACATCAAAGACAGTATTAAAACCCAGTTTAGGAAACTTCTCAGAAACATTTGCTGATGTTCAGCCCAACTAAGGAATGCTCTGCTCTGTACAGAAAGCACATACCTTCTCACTGTCTCCTACTCCTGGATGATAAGCAGCCTGCAAAAATTGATACCTCATTGTAAAGGGAAAGATTTACACATGAAAGCACTGATGGAAAACTCCACCTCTCATTAAGCTCTGAAAAACTACTAGAGATTTTGGTTATCTCACCCAGACCTCTAGATCCTGCAGAGTTCACCCATCTTTAATAAGTCCCTGACATATCTGCAACACAACAATGCAAAAGCAGTATTACAAATTATGGCTGTGTAACAGAAAATTGAACTAGAAACCACCCACTAAGGCACTGTAACACCAGCATCTGTCACTGCACCATAAGCAGAGCTGTAACATTTTAATTCTTTATGTGTAGCACTTACAAGCACCCTTCAGATATAAACATGCTTCTACAGTAAACTGTAGAAGGATCTCAATGCAAGTACCCCAGAGAGGCAACAACAGGGCAGAATCAAGATTCAGGTTCGCACCAAACAATAAATAATTCATAAACCCTTTACACGTAATTCTTACATAGCAGTTACTAGAAAATTAATGTAACTGCCTCTCAAGAGAATTGCTAGAAAACACTGTTATCTTCTGCAGGTATGTACATGCAAGCTAAAGCTAAATCTATATAAGAGATGATGACACATCTTATGATGACTTATTTGGCTTCAACTCGTTTTGGAATATGTAGCAATCTATTGATAGACAACGTCTTACAACACTGTCTATGTGGAAAGTAATGCCTGGCAAATTATCCATTCTTAATAAAGCTCTGTGCTTCTAAGTATTACTGTTGATGCTGCTCTTGACTTAGATTCAGCTAATTTTTGTCTAGGCTCAGCACTGTGCCTCATCCATGTTTCTCCAGCTCCCTTAGGATTTGGAAATACAAATTTCTACTTAATGAGCCTATTAAAAAATTAAGAAATGCATATGCAGCACTGCCCTTGTCTATCCATGAAAATAACACTGGTTCAGGATGCTAGAAAGGCATATGTGTGTACTAAAAGCGTAGATTCCAAGATGAACACTGTATTATCTACAAGCAAGTTATACTGTCCTAAAAGAACACTGTCAAGGTGTACTACCACATCCAAATAAGCCTGTGTGTGCCATGCAGGAAAAGAATATTCAGATGAACCACACCTGTAAAGGTAAGTTTCTTCTGATCTTCACAGCCATATGGTGATGATACAAAACTCAGTAGATTTGAAACATCTCTCTTCTTGTTCCATACCTGTACAATAATAATTATTTTAGATGATTCTAAAGGATGACTGCATTTCCTGCAGAGTTCATGTCACACTCACTCATCAAGAGCTGCTGTAAGCAATTGTGATATACAAAGACATGTATAACCTTAGCAGCAGTAACATTTCTCTGTGAATGCTTCCCTTTCCAAATATCTTTTAACCAATACCACATCTGCTGCTCCATAAGCCACGATCCTCAGCTGTGGGAGCTTAGAAGCTTTCCACTCATTTAGTTATCTGTGGGGACTGCTAAAGACCAGGTCTCATGTAATTCTGAGTGCAAGAAAGTGTTCTGAAAAAGGACATTTAAACTATTTATGATCCTTGTAGCAGTTTAAATCCTGCATAGTATTTTTGATGAAGCTTTTTTACTCCAGAAATCCACAACCTAAATGAAGGTCTGATAAAACCCCTCTGATTTGCCACGAAAAATCAATCTTCTACTGCCCAATTCCATTCTTAATGAAAGAGACAATTTAGAAACCTACAGGAACATGCTTTATTGATTCATTCACAAGTCACTAAAGCCTGTGCCTGTGTTCCCTCCAATAAGACTAACCACATAGTGCTTCTCATGCACTGAATTGCAGGAAAAGACGATGACCTCAGATCTGTTCTGCTGGAAGTCCAGTGAGACTAAACACGCCCAATAAATGTAAACACAGTGCACCACTAAGTTAATGATAAAGGTATGTAGGAGACAAAGAGACTTATATTTCCTTTTTATTATCCCTTCATTTGAGCCTCTACCTTCTTTGTAATCTGTTTACTCAGGACAGTTGTGCCCAGATGTACAGCTGTTTTTTCATGGAGGTACCTGTTTTTCTCAATTTTGTGGATGGGTTAAACAAACCAGGAGGAGGTCAACTTACATGTGTGAGGTCACACAGAGAACTGTAATCTGAACTGCAGCAGATGCCTGAATTCATTCAGGTTCAAGACCTAATTTGGCATAAACCTGCAGTGTAGCTGCACTGTCTTTCAATAACCTCCCACTCTTCTCATGAAAGCAATAAGAAGCAGTAAGAACAGCAGAGCCTATACTGGGCAAGCTTTCCTATTTAATTCCACTAATGCATTTCTGCTGTGACCTGTAGTAACTTGGGCAATCTAGTACAGCTGAATGCCCCATAAGAATTCGGGATGATACACTGTCTACAAGCAAGATACAAGGAAGTACAAGAGAGCAGCTGAATACCAAGAATCATCCAGAAGTCGGAAAAAAAATGAACTTAAAAAATAGAGCTTAGAAAATACAGGAAAACACATTATCAAGAAAATATGTTTTAGATAGTCCTATAGGTACTTTCAAGTACCACCAATTCAACATTCATGTTCAATTCAAAACATTACATCTGCTTGTCCTGCTTAAGGAAATACGCTACACTCAGATTTAGTATCAGGTTTTACGGTAACTACAGTTACTACAATTATTCCAGTAGAAATACCTTGAAGCATGATTTCAGGTTCACCCAGGTTTTACCAGAAACCCAAAGTCTTCTTCCTTCTACCTTATGACAAAATAGATTTTAGGGAGCCCATTTCTCTTATATCACTCTAATATTCTTCTCCCTTTACATATGCTTTTGGTAAGTGTCCACAGACCCAGGCAATAATGCTCTTTACTGCAAAACTTGTCTGTTCATTTCATGATTTAGTGGTTTTAGTACAATTCTATGTAGAGAATGCCTTCAGAAAGCAGCCTCTGCTCTCAGGTAGCTGTTACTTGGATAAAAAAGGTAACAACTAATTTAGTGGTGTATAGAGGAATTAAAATATTTTGTTATGCTCTTTAATATTTCCCCTAATTCTAAAATCAGACAAAACCCCAGCATAAAAATCACTTTTCCTTTAGAATTGTCTCTCAGCAGGGTAGTGTGCACAAGTTATCGCTTTGTGCCATACTGTATGTTCAAAGCCATCAGTACTCAATGTGCTAAGAAGTGACACTGAATCCCACAATCAGAAATAAAACCGAAAGTTTCAAAAAGATTTCAGAATTTAGATGCATATAAATAGCTGCTTTGAAGATGGAAAGCATTTTACAGATTTACATTTCGGTCTGTTTTGAACGGATAAACAGACAAAAATATGTTTTTAAAAGGAGCAATATGATTTCCAGTTTAACACTTTCCAGAATTAGATTGTAAGAAATACTAGGAGTGACAGAATAATTTATATTCACTGTACAGAAAGCTTGTTTTGCTTCTGCTTATTATTTGAGCTTCTGAAAAGCATCTCATTTTATAACCTTAACAACTATTAATGTAAGCCACAAACTTTCTGCAAATGTACATTCCCACTTTCACCTTTTCCAAATAAAAGGATCCAAAATAATCACGGTGCTATCATTGTTAAGTCAAGAGATTCAGAAGGTTTATCAGAGGTTTCCTCCTCTTCTGAAACACAGAAGTAATGTTGCCAAAGATTTCACACACACTTAGAATTAAAAATGTTGGGAAAAGGGCCCTGAAAGGAAAATTAATTGGAAAGATTCATTCCCTAACACTGCTTCCTGTCACTTCACTCCTAATGACTGAAGTGTTTTTATAGTTTTCTGTGTTCTCCCTTAGTGCTGTATAATTTGATTTCCAAATCCCCTGAGAGCTCTGTGACAAACCTCCAGGGTGTTTCCAGGATGTAAAGGTCAGAGCTGAAGACAATGGGGATGGGGTGTGCAGAGGACAAGTCTCAGAATCTCTTGCTTCAAATCCGTCACTGACACAGAAACCAGAGTCAGTAAAGCACAAAGGGGAGTCTCTTACAGGAAAATCTTAAAGGAACCTCTTAAAGAAGTAAAGAGTAGCTGCCAGCAGAATCCAAGTGACATTCCTTAAATCAAGGGAAGAAGACAGCTTTCCCAGAGATCTTCTGCATGGAAATCAAACAGGCTTCCAAATTTCTTGAATAAAAATCACTTGGAAGCCCAAACTGTGGCTTGCACACTTGTCTCATGTATAATGCTTGGAATTTCAGGAAATCCTCCTGTGCTATATTCCTGGACTTCTTCCCACCCTATGCTCCAAAGAAGTCTTTTCCCAGTCAGCTCCTTCACTGCCCTCACAGCAGCCTCCAATTTCTGACAAGATATTGCTGTTTTGGGCTAGATATCATATGACCTTCTGTATGCTGGCTCTATTACTGTTAAATTAGTGCCAGCCAATCTCTATCTTAGAGTTACCTAACAACCTTATTTTCCTTTTTATTAGTTAATTAACATAATCACTTCCTAAGAACAACTGTAATGCTAGTTACTGGAACAGGTGCTGTAACTAGTAAAAAGTCTATAAAGAGAAAAATCAATATCCCACCAGATGTATGTAAAGGATGTACCTTCCAACATCACAAATTCCCTTTTGGGGACCTGAAAATATTCTTTGCTGTTTTTGCATGATTTGCCTCAGTTTTAACTCATTTTTTATTCTTTGTTTAATCAAATTCTTCTGTAGTATAAACATGAACATCATTATGCTAATTTCTGCACTAGACATGCAAATATATAAACATTTGTGTGCCAAATTATTAAGGTTCTGTCTATAATGTTATGCCCCTATTTACTATCTATATTTTATGTCTTATGGATTTCTAAACATTTAAATTTGTATCAGTGCTGTCACATATCTGCAAGCAGAGACAGTTTTATGAGCACTAAAAAAGCTGCAACACACAGCCACTAAATACTAATGACATAAATGGTATCCACTAATGGTCTCTATTTTTATTACAATGCAAAACTTCAATACATTGCAATTACCATTGCTCTAAGGCTGAACCATACACACTGTATAACGCCAACTTCCATCTCCATAGTATAAAATGACATTATTTGTTGTTCAGCCCTGTACTGCAAATGTTGACTGAATGCCCAAGTCAGCAGTTGTAGCTAAAATTCACTCTATTTACAGAGTCTCACTGTTAACTAATACCCTAAATTGTCAGATATGCCAATGTATTAGACATTTTTCAAAGCCTGCTGCACTAATAGCATGTAAGCATAGCACATGTCTTATTGTACCTGTCAACAGCCCAGTAACTTTGCAAAGGTAAAGTGTGTCAAAAAAGGGAATTATCTTCTTATGCTTCTGTTAAAAAAATCTTTAGTGAGTGATTTTTCTAAAATATTGCAATACAAAAGTGTATTCAACAAAGCTTACTGTCTTGTAACTGGGTTTCTATTTTGCCTTTTTAATGTTAAATTTTAAATTCTTCATTCTTAATTAGAACAGTGCCTCCTTTTACTTCAGCTATCAAAGAGACAAAAGCTTGCTCTTAGAACTTTGAGACAGTGGAAACCTCAATGTTGTTCATAAAACTGGATGAAAACAAGCGCATGGCAAAATCTCTGATACATGAATCAGGGAGTGGAGAGGTAATTTAACTTCATCTATGCATTTTGCTTGCCAGAAACTTTCACCAAAAAAAGGAGAGCTAAGTTCATCTCTGAGACTTTCTCACGCCAGTTCATCTCACATAAAACAAGTCCAGTTGGGTTCCCTTCCACTGACATCAAGAATAACCTCCAGAAAGCCGAAACTTTTGTTGGAAACAAGAGATATTTTTTCTATTTCCATGCAGCTGGGAAGTCATTTACACAAGGAAAACACTGGAGACAAAGTAGGTGTCAGACTTGGTAGCTTTTTACATGCATTTTGTGACACAAGGCAGACAACAGAAACGTGCACACAAAATATTTCTTATCAAGGGCTGGCTAGTGAGAAGAGCAAAAATTAGGAGACATTAATGTAATTATTACAGAGTTACCAAATACTGCTGGTTCTTAAAAATACACTCCAATTATCCCCCATAACTTTAAAGCACAGAAAACCATTCCACCTGAAAGCAGTACTTTCTTTAAATGTTCTTACTCAGTTTGCATAAAGCTAAACACACATGACTGTCTATAGAAGAACAAATGATTTGAAGTACATAGACTAATAATACCTAAATCTTACAACTGAGAATACTGACAGAATATTACTTATTTTTGATTCTTCTTTTCTCTGCCAATAATCTTGAACAACGCAAGTGCTCTCTAATGCAATCTGAACCCACTTCAGTCTTCTAATATTTTGACTAAATAGGTTTTAACATGGATTGCAGTTAACTACCTCTGTTCTACAACTGCAGCAATAAAATATTCCAACTGAAAATTAAATGGCAGTTTTAATTTCAGAATACAGGGTTTCTCAAAAGAACAAATTCATTACTTTAAACATTTGTAGTAAAACACAGCTTTTCTAAATAAGTAAAATATGTTAGCTATTTTCTCAACTGGGATTTAAAATAATAGTTCCTTTTTGCAATTCAAAATGGTGGGTGGGGGGTTAATTTTTAATCCTCTTGACACATCTTAAAACTGGAAACAAACCAGACTGACTGACTTCACCAATGCAAAAATTAAATATTTGAGTATATGAAAAGCATTTTTTTTCTAATTAATTCCCTGCTTTTCTTGAGGAAACTGTTGGGTAACCACAACCCATTCTGAGGAGTATTTTGGACCTTTTGAGATACCATCTTTGACAACCTGTATCGTTCACTATAATTCTTTCTCCTTGCTTAACAATCACATTGTAACAAAGGAGGCCCTCAGCTCTTTTTAATAAGACCTTGGACAAAATTTGAGGCCTATCAACTTGAAAGAAAATGTTGACTTTGTTTCAGTTTGTGAGAGTAATGCCTCCAACACAAAAGTAGTAATAGGTCACAGGTCTGCTAATGCCAAGCCAACAAGTGCCCAACCCATTTTTTGTCGTTTTGGTTTTTTTACTGTGGTTTCTTTGCTTGCTTGGGAGATACCTTTTTTGTTTGTTTTATTCTCCCTGACTGGAGGTTTACAAGTTTGCCTGTATAACTCTCTCTGTAACAAAGCCCAATGTCATTCCCCTAAAAGACCACACTTAAGTTAGGTCCCTAATTAAGAAAGCAGCTGCCCTAGAAACCCTGTAGTATCAAGGAGAAAGAAGGAGACACCTGCAGATGCCAAGTCAGATGGTCCCTACACGAGAGTGCTCCCAAGCTCCTAATGCAGATGCCTTAAGATAGCACAGTTTCATGGTCTGAAACCAGTTCAGGATCTAAACTGTCCTCCCCTAAAAGTCTGTTTCTATTTCAGCCTAAAAAGTGTATGTTCAGTGAGGGCACTGAAATAGAACACAGGTAGGAGCACAGCTGCTGCCTGGAATCAGAGTTACAAAGGTCTCTCTGGCTATTCTGTACATTCCCAGAGTATGTCCGGTGGGTTTCCAAACTCAAACACTTGACAGCTGTCTCTGGGCACCTTTCCCACCCTGTTGCTCAAGTCTCATCTACAGTAAAAAGAACATAAGCTCTCGTGGAGCATATGGTTACACACAGTGAAAACATTCTCCTTCACTGAAAAATAAAAAAAAAAAACCCCATGGAAAACAACTAGAGGGTCTCTGTACACTTCAACGGGTGGTCAATCCAGCCCTAAACCAAAAGCCTCTTGCCCCTGTTACCTGCTTGGAATATCTGGCTATAGTTTTAGGGGGTTTTTAACATGTAAAGACACTATTTTTAAAAGCACTCCAGGAAGGTTGGCTGCCCGTATCTGTGTTCCTTCCAATGGGAATGGGGTGGAATATTTACACCTAAGGCAATGGGTTTTTTAAGGTGTTTCTTCTGATTACAACAGGACAACGAAACAGCTATAATATCTGAAAGCTTTAGACTTCTGTCTTGTAACCATGCAGATGAATAGCTTCAACCTTTGCAAGAAATTGCAGTATGAATGTCTGTTTTATTCCACAGTTGTGTCTGAGTAGACTATTAATAGAATACTGATAAATGCTACAATAGCTATTCTTTTTCCTCCCCTTTTGCTTTTATGCCATTGCCAATACCTATCCTTTCCCTGGTGCTGTCAGCTGATGCCTGTCTCATAACTCTTGGGGTAACAGTATTAGAAGAAAAAGAAACTAAGTTCAAATAAAGCTGCCAGGTGGAATTCAACATTATGAGATTATGGACTGAATTGTTTTCTGAAGCAGGCACCTATATGCAGAGTTATACCACTAATGACCTACAAAGAACTTACATATTAAAATTTAATTACTATAATAATATTTAAGAGAAGGGAAAAGGTACTAAAGCTAGATATATTTCTTTTTCTAGTAGCTATGTGATTTTTAATGGCAAGTAATAACTACCTTCATCTTCTCTGTACATTTCCTAGGGACTGTGTTTGTAGCACCACACATTGCACCATGCTCACATGAATCCGAAAGGGGTTACAAAGTCTTTGTAAAATATGCATGTGACTAACAGGACATATACCCAGGCCTTTACCAGTCTGTGTGCCATTCTCGGGCACACAGCTGCATTTGTACAACTCTCTTGTGTTCACTCTTGTGTAGTAAATCTAAAGAGATTGGGAGCTGCAACCATTGGTCCTGTGAGTAAAAATAAATCAGTGACATTATGAAGAACAGACAATATAAAGACTACACAATAACTATGAAGAAACCTAAAAAGTTGGATTTCTTGCAAATACTTGTAAGCCATGCAAGTGAAAATAAATGATTACTTCGTTACAACACCAACAGCCTCAAATTATCAGTGTAGAACTGTTTGGATGCCTTTATTCAGTGAGTGAAATTGTTTAATATATAAAAGTTATCCATGCTATAATTTATGTCACAAATCCTAGAACCACAGTCAGATACTTCATTCCGATTGCAGCAACTGCCATTGCCATCAGAAGCAACCAGCTCCTTAACTGGCTCTTTCAAGAAAGCCAAATAATGAAGTGCCACAGAGAACAAATATATTTTTTGTTCCCTGAAGCAATGTCTTCAGTGAGTTAGAGGAAACAGCTTTGTTAGAGAAGCCTCTAAGGCTGCAACTGATGTTTTGTCTGCTTTGAAAATTTGTATTTTCTATAGTTCTCAGACTATTAAGGTCAGAGTAAAAACACATGTAAAAGAAACTAAGAGAAACAAAAATCTCATTTTCTCAAAAATATCTGAATAAACTTGGGAAGAATTAGAAACATCTAGATGTTTTTCCAATCTGAGCACAATCCAATCCACAAATATTTTGTTCAAAAGGTTCTAACACGTCCACAGTTAGGAGTAACAGTTCTACCAGTTTTATCTTTTAAGATCACGGTGGCAAGTATGGTAAGTACTGTTGAAACATGCATGCACACATTTTAGAAATTGCTAACATTTGCTCATTACTGGAAAGCCATCTTGGTGAGGACAAACAATCTTATAAAAATGTTGCAATAAAACAAACAAGAAAACTATGAATACAGTATACGTGAAGTGAAATAGTCAAGGAAATGAAGAAATTATGCGGTGTTTTCAGGAAAGCTGAGTCGGCTGTGGCTCTGATAGGTGGAAACCTGAACAACCACAGACATCACAGAGAATCCCGTGTGTTTGCTCACCAAAAAAACCTGACTAGTGGGAATTTCCATGCACAAAGGACTAGATTGGACACTAAAACTGTCAGCATCTGAAGGGAGGGTGTCAGAGGATGGCCCAGGCTTGGCTCAGTGGTGCAGAGCAATTGGACAGGAGACAATGGGCAGAAACTGATGCACTGGAAGTTCCATCCAAACATGAGGAAGAACTTTACTGTGCCGTAACCATGCACTGGAACAGGTTGTCCTGAGAGGGTGTGGAGTCTCCCACACTGGAGACATTCAAGAACTATCTGGACACAATCCTGTGCCATGTGCTTTGGGATGACCCTACTTAAGCAGGGAGGTGGGACCAGATGACCTACTGTGGTCCCTTCCAACCTGAGCCATTCCTGTGATCCACAGATGTCCCTGCCACCAGATCATTCATGTGACTTCAGAAAAGCTCCAACTGATTCCCTTATCCTGTCCCACTTGTACTCATGTTTCAGACATAGAATCCAATTTTCTCTTCTCCTCATCCCCACTTTTAAAGCTAGAAGCAGTTTGAACAAGCCACCACTGAACGAGTAAAACACTGAACTGAGAGCCCATTGGCTAACATCTGGTTGCTGTTTGCATTCAGTCTTTCCAATCTGTGTTTAGAGTTAACAGGATTTTACTTGCTATAGCCCACCTTCACCTGGAATCTTCTTCACCTCTCCCTTTCATATTTACCTTAAACCCCAAATCTCTGAGATGTCTAACCATGGGAATGGATCAGAATGGATTTAAAGAAGTCTGCACAATGAAGGTGAAGGGCTACAGATCTCTTCACATAGCTGTGCACTAAGCAGTAAGCAGCTGAACTAAATGCAATAGTAATGCAGGGCTGAATTTTCAGATGCATCCCCTCCACTTGCTATGTCTTTCCTAGTAATAGAGATACTGCTCAAAAACATAAAACTTAACTAGCTGGTATAAACTAACTTTACATAAGCAGTTATGACCTAAACAAAGTTTGAACAGTACATAGCCTCTGGGTACTCTTTTGAGTACATTTTGAGTTTAAATTTAGATTTTTATTGCCCTTGGAATGCTGAAATAAACTTTCAGTCCCACTGGTGCAACTCCAGGAAGAGACTATATTAAATTTCTCTGTTCATGAAGGTGTGTGCCTTCCTTCTATTCATTACCAGGCATGCAAGTCACATAATAAAGCTGAGCTGGTTTTATTCTTATACAATGTGCACCTTATTATGGTTAGCAGAATTCTGCAAGGGCAGTTCCCATTAGCAAGTGTTATCACGTAAGAGCTGAGAATCACATCAGGGGGCTTTGGGATTGAAAACACAGATCTGACACACACCAGGGCCTATCAGGGAATGGTCACAGATTTAGTTCTTCTCTAGCCTGGGATAGATATCCCCATTTTCCCTGTTTCTGCATAACAACATTTAGAACTAACTCGAATCAGACTAATCAGATTACTAAAATGGCAATGGGAAAACAAAACAGAAAAATTAAACATCTGAGTTTTGAAAAGCCAAGCCAAGGATTTGATTATTTGACAAGGAAAAAAAGTCTTGAATACCCTAATATTAGTAACATGCATGAGCCTTATGCATCTAACATTTTACTAGCAAAAGAATAAAGTAGGCATTGTTAGGTACAAGTAGCATTAACAACTCTAACATGGGAACAACCTGACATACTAGTAAAATTAAAAATCTGTTGTTTTGTCTGAGGTTTCTTCATCACTTCCCAAAAGAAGTCTGTCTTGGAGTCAAAACAATTTAGTTAACTGGGAACAGCGAGACATTTCTCTTACAAATCACAAGGAAAGATTCACTCATTCCATTAGTTGTTTAGCTGTGTAACTGGAAGAAACATTCCTTCTTTCAAACATACAAACCCATAATGCTGCACAGGCCCTGGGCAGAACATTTAAGGTAACAGTTTTAATATACAATGAAGCAGAGACTCCTACACACGAGAACAGGTGCAAATCAACACTTGCCTAAATAAATAAATAAATAAAGTAAGTTGCTTTGTGAGTTTAAAGATAGGCAGATTTCAATGAGCTGAAAATAGTCTTTGGGACAAAATAGCAGTAACCATGCCTATGAAAAAGAAACTATAACCAGTGTATCTCTTGATGCATCTTATCATTATCTTATTGATGTTCTCTTATCAAAATCTCATTCAGCTCTGTTTTTATGTCAAGCAAAGGTCGTAAGTCTTCAAGGCACTTTGCCCTTGTGATAAGTTGTAGAGCCACATTGGTGGCAGAAACACATCTGTTTGGGGAAAACTGGACAGAGATTATCCAGATCTTTACCCCACTAATAGCAGCTGCAGCTGGTATGAAATTCATGTTAACTTGGAGCATGAAACACTTTACCAATATAGTTCGCCATTGAATCATTTGCATTTCAAGGTGGCATGGAAGGGAACACCTATCGTTCTAACCATGTTCATTATAGCAGAAGAGAATTTGTGATCTAACATCTAACAGTAAGTTTAAAGAAGAAACTGTCATTTTGACAGCTCATTTTTGAGATTTATATTTTGTCGTGGGTTTATGGAGTTTTTTACGTTATTTAAAGACAGAGAGGAAGTTTGAGGAGAAAGCTGGGAGATTGTTTATTTTTAGGCACTGTCTCAGCAATACAGTCAAACTGACAGTATTTCTCTGATCCCCTTTACCCAGAGGAAAGTTTGTGATTATCTCTTCTTTTTCCATACAACATAAATTAAAATTGTTTAACCTTTCCTTCCTCTTCAGCTCCTAATCTATACAGCTAAAACTGGTTTAGATGAACTTCTCTTTTGCTGGTTTGGGGGGGCGTCTTCCATCTTTTGGCTTCACTTCTAGGTGTTTTCAAAGTTGTTTTTTCCACAATAGCCCGCAATTTGTGGTTCTGGCCCTTTCTCCTCTTCTACAGTATTTTGAAGTTTAATTTTATATCTTTTACAAGGCTTTTGATTTTTTTTTTTTTGTAACTCCTACTGCTGCTTTTTCTTTATGCTTTTATAGGCATTGATAACATTATGAATTACATTATGCTGCACAGAAATAAAGCTCACTAGAATTGAAACTCGCTGCCATTTTTTTTCCAGTTTTTGCAAGGAGTTGAGACTCCCTATGAATTTATTTTAAAATCTCCTTTAATCCCCCCACTGGACTGATGTTTCCTTTCAGAAAAGGAGGACGTTGTTCCAGCCAGAAGAAATGACATAGCGTGAAGGAAGTGAGAAAAAAAAGTCCTGAGTCATGAAAGCAAAGAAATACAAGTGAAACAGACTTGAGAAAGGATTAAAATCCACAAACTGGAAGGAACAGAAAAGTAGGATGGAGCTCTAATTGAAAGGAAATAGAGGACTGATTCTACGTAAGAATTAGGTAGATCAAGGAGGGAATACTTGACCAAGGGAGAGCTGAACTAGCAGATAGCTCTCACCTTTTAGCTCTGTTCATTATTCTCCCTCTGCCTTCTGTTCCCAGGGAGAGCTGGGAGCCCTTCCGACAAACTTTCTCTGGCCACAATGTCGAAGCTTGAAAGAAAAGCACTCGGGACAGGAGCTGCTCTCAGAAGGTCACACAAACACTACCAGCATGCAGTGATGGACCTGCACTGTCCTTCCAAGGGTGGGAGGAATATCTGGGCTCCAAGGAATGTAAGTCAGTTCTTGTTCCCACCTCACCAAGAAAAGGGAAGATCTGTATCTAAAGTCTGCCAATTGATGTGTTTTATCAATAAGTGCTTCCCTTCTTCCCTGGTACTCTGGAAGTCTGACTGCTGTGGAGGCAAAATCCCACTGCTAAGAGCTGGGCACACTGCAGCTGTGTGTCAGCAGAGCCCTAAACACAGCCATCAGTAATGAACCACCACCCTGGACCACTGACCACAGCCCCTGTGCCTCCCCTGTGTGCAGCCTGGCTGACTTCCTGCAGGCCTTTTTGTCAATTAGAGAAGCAATTTTGGTTTTTTGGTGTTCATTAATCTCCTTTCTCCTCCCAAACACTATTTTGAAAAAATCCATGTTTACAGTAACTAAGTGCACTGTGCATTCATCAGAATGAGTACTGTAGCTAAATCAGAGCCCACGGTTACAGATACCCTGCTTAATCCACCATTTTTGACCATTCTGTCATGTGAGGTAACAGCACTTAAAATGAGAGCTGTGCCAACTAAAAAAGCTGAAAAGGCCAATATTTTCTGCAATTATTCCCAGGGAATGCCCAACTGGATTTTAAAAAAACTATGATCTTTTAATATTCATCCTTCTGAATAGGATGTTAAAAAGTAAATCCCCCTGAGCATCATGGCTATACTTTAAAGATGATTCCAGCAATAAAAAAGATTTCACATGGATAACTGATATATTTTCTACTAGGTGCAGGGGAAAAAAAAAAAGAAGAAATACCCCAAGCTATGACAAGTTTGCGGTATACGTGATATATGATAGTAATTGACATCCTAACAATAGGAGACCATAAAGATACCTTGAAATTATTTCCTTTTCTATTTCTTCCCTATCTGCTCTTCCTCCTCTGTTTCTTCAGTAAGGCAAATCCACTAGCAAGGCAATTTAATCTTCCAGGGATAAAGAAAGGCTTCCTTGTCTGAGAAAAATAAAAACTTCTACTGGTCAAGGACAGAAAGCCCAAGAGAAGGAATTATCTACTGACAGTGAGCTATGTTTTTTTATCTCTAGGAACGGAAGCAGCAGTATTCTGGAAGAAATAACATTGATTTAGCTAGAACGTAAGGAAGACATCTTCTGTCTGATGTATGCAGCCTTCTGGACAAGGGTAGGACAATAGCTTGTATTCCCTGAACAAAATACCTCCTACCGCGTTTTCACTACCATTTACTGAGAAGAATTTTATTCCCTTGTAACATTTAACTCTGAACCATAAGAAACTTCACGCTCAGTCATGAGCCTGGATGGATGCTTATGTAAGGAACTACCAACAGGATAATTCTTCTGGGCTCTTATGCCATGTATAAATAGGACAGGGAATAGTCATTGTCCCATCCTGAATGGATAATAAATTAATCCATGCCAGCCAAAGAAACAGGTACAATTTACCTCCTTGGTAAAACAGATACAGAAACTAAATCTCACATGTTGCACAACTTTACCATGCAGAGCAACCTTTTTTTAATGGTTTTTGCTACTGCACTTCACAATATAGCAGTATACCAGTCAGGGTCAATAATGTTTAATGAAGTAACTTATTAGTCAAAGAAAAAAACTTGCTAACTTGGGCTTATGTGTAAATACAGAACAAGCCTCCACATTTGTCTTCTTCACAAATGCACATTTGCCATCCACCTTAAAAGCAGCTGAGTATTCCTTGTGATTCCTTCTAAAGGAATGTTCCAGTTTTCAAAAGGCCATTTTATCTGCTAGTTTAGATATAAAACAACTCTTGTACTTCTGTTATCTAGCCTGAAGGCATACATAGCCAGTAAGCTTATGCTTAAGTGCTTTAACTTTGAGAACACGAAGCACCTTGTTGCTTTCAACTGGATGAACACATTTTTCACATCAAGCACATTTTTAAGTGTTTTGCAAAACAGTAGGCTTCTCAACAGAGTAACTAGATATATTGGTATCTATCTCCATCCTCTCCTGAGGAACCAATCACAGATATGGGTAGTCAGTACTTCATCCAGAATTAACGTATTACTGGTTTCCAGCAGAGACCCTAATACTGTATATCAACAGGGTTCTTCTAAACAAGAAAAAAAAATTAAGTTAGAAAAGCAGAAGCACAGCACGAACAACCTATAAAAATAGTGAAAAAAACTGGAAAGGGCTACTAAAGACAAGAATTATTTTAAGTTAATCTCCAGGATGATAGGCAGTCAACACACAAACAGGCAGGCACAAACCCAGTTACCACAGTAAAGAGGCTCTCCTCATGACTGGTAGTGCTCAAGTATTGGGCCTTAGGAGAAGAAAGATTACTAAAGCAGTTAAAACTGAACAGCTGCACAACTTGTAGAGGAAACTCAGCAAATGAGCAACTGCAACAGAAGGAATGTACAAAATATTTCTCCAGATATAAAGGACCATACTTCTACAGCACATTACTGATGTTGCAGGCAAAGACACAAACTGCTGTGGCAAAGGGTTTAAAACTCTGCCACAAGTGGTCACATGTGGCCAGGGCTTACCTTGCTTGCTCAAAAGTGTTTAGTGCTTCCTACCGTGCAATAGTCCTTCTGCTTCAAGCTTGCAAAAACACTTTCCTGATGTACAGCTGCAGGAAGAAGTGTCTTGCAATCTTCCTCTGGCCCTGAGAACACATATAGGGTTAGTCCAACCTGGCCATGGTGTAACAGGAGGAAAATTTCCATAAACTGCAGGGGCTGAGTGAAAAGCACCTGAGTCAGACAGGAACTCCCTCAGCTGCACTGTGTACAACAGCCTTTGTGCAGAAGCATTCATTAGACACTAGTGTAGGTACAGTAAGACAGAAACACAGTGTGATACGATGTGCTGTCACCATTAAGGTAGGATGTGACAGATACATTTGGAAAATATAAAATATGTTCACACAGCTTCAAATTAAGTGAATGCATGTGAAGCCAACCTGAATGAACAGCCCTGCCTTCTTTGGAACATGCTGACACTAACAGCATTGATCAGACCACCTCCTAATTATATCAGTTTACAAACAACACCCCAACGTTGCATTTGCAACATCTTTAGCTTTGTTCAAAGCACATTACGGTAAGGGAACATTAAAAACATACTTAAACATTAAACTAAAATTACCATTCTGCAATTGATCTGTGGTTATACAGAACTCATCTTTGCAGCTGCTGAAGTGTAACCAAAGGGATTTGGCTGCATTACCACTGTTATGAGCATAAAGCAGTCATGACCAAACCTGTTGGTAGTGACTAATTGGCCTAGGGAACCCGAGCATCAGTTTGCCTGGTTTCTGAGGAGTGAATACGATGACCATCTCAGCTGCAAAACCACACAAAACTGTGTCAGAAACAAAATTTGTATTTGTCCTTTATATTCTGTTCTATACATTTTTGTAAGCACTTTACTTGCTTTGTCTTAAAACAGCTCCAGAACAGTTCAACTACTTCCATTCCCACCTCCCAGAAGAAGTCTTCAAATCTTAGGTACCCCTCTGAAAGACTGCTGGTAGACAGACGGGAGATGGTTTCTTCATAAAACCATCTACCATTTCAAGAGAAAATAGTAACAGATATTATTTAAACAAATACCTTACTTGATATGTTAATTTCAATGGATGTTATTCTTTTTCTGCACCTTTAATATAAATATTTTAAATAGGTAAAGTTTGCCATGGGTTAGGCACCAAAACCCCTACACTGATGGAACTTAACATGACCATCAACAGATAACACTGGACCAGTTTGTCCCTGTGACATTCCAATGATTTAAAAAAAAAAAAACCAACAAAAAAACCAAACAACCAAAAACCAGAAAACTTATCCTAGGTATCTTATTTTTTTGGACAACAGAATCCTTCCACCATATGTTTGCCACTAAAGCTATTAAATGCCTCCATACTTGTCCAGAAGCTTTACACGATCTTGAAAACATGGCCAAAAGAATTAAGCTGTGTTCTGTAAAGTCACATAAAAAAATAAAATAAAATGGGAGAAGAAATATGAACAGGTTTCTTCAAAAATCCTAGTAATCCAAATAATCCTTGTCTTTTGCAAGTGTATCTACTGTTTGCAACAACTGAGGAAATGGGACTGGGATATATTTCTGTAACAGCACAATTTCTTGGCTTCTGCCATAAGATCCCATGGGCAGAATAAGTTGCAAGAACCTGCACTGCAACACAGCTATGCAAATTTATGTCAGCAGAAAATCTCATTTAATGACCCACTGGAATTTAAAGCCATATCTTATAAAATGAGCCCTGGCACCTCTACTTTAAAAAAGAAAGATCCTTTCACAGGTCAAAATGCTATGTTAAACCAGTGCTTCAAGACTCAGTGATGTCTTACTTCAGGATGGGAAAATAATTTAATTCTGAGTTTGGTCAGAGCTATGCAATTTTTCATGTGCACGATAAGCTAAGTGCAAAGCTGATAAGTGTATGTATATTAATGGTGGTTAATTACTAGTAGGGCTCTCAATTTGCTTAATCAAGCCACAATAGGGACCTGGGAATATTGCAGGAAACTCAGTGAAGATCTCTGCTCAATACATCACTGCAAGAAGTTGGCCACATGACAAACCTCACAGCTACTCAAATTAGTATTTCTGTTATGTATATAATAACTGCTGAGCCTCATCTCACTCTTCTGGGTAGAGCTGGTCCTGCCATTTCAAAAGAGGCATTTCAAAACTAGAGGCTGCAATTCTCTGGGTTGTATGAACAATTGAGCCTCTGGAAAGTCTCTTTGAAGACTAAAATAGTGAGATTAATCACTCAGAAGACAGCAAAGGAACAATAAAACCAGATTAAAAAGAGAGACATCAGAAGCTTCTCCTTCCCCACACCTGGACAGAATCGTAGAGAAATTCAACTCTATTGACAGCAGGGAGATGCAAAACCAAGAAACTGTAAAAACATTCAGAAGGGAATTATGAGTCCATGCCAATCAATAATTTTAAAACATAACTCAATATGTACCAAAGAATTCGTGAGAGTCAAAGTAAGGAAGGATAACTGACCCATCTGGTCCTGTGGACCAGATTTTAAAAATTATGAAATCATGCCACATGCACATGCATGGCAAAGTACAAAATACTTCCCCATTTTTTTCTGTGGAAATGGTATTTATAAGGACAACACAGTAGGCAGTCTGACCAATATCCTGTAGTGTGTTACAAGAAATTTTGAAGGAAAGAACTGTAGAGTTAGTAATATGACAAGTTCATAACTTTTTTTTCCTGAGACTCAGTATTTTTATTTAATAACAGAAAGAAATATTGACCTGCTTTGGTGACAGCAACACCAAAACCAGCTATCATGCAATTAGTGGCATGGCAGTTTTATTATGAGAAAAGATGCAGGACAATGTTAATTTCCATTTTAAATACCTTTTTAAAAGGGTTATTACTACTGCAAAAATTGGAAAAAACTGTCAGTATAGAAGCAGCTCAAGGAGGATGGCCCTGACTTGAATGACCCTGAAGCCCAAAACATTGAAAACACATTACAGTTTATTAGCATGAAGCCCAACAATGAAGTGAGAATTTCCACTACAAGCTGCATGAGTATTAACTGCAAACAAAGCAGGAGTCCTCTCATGAACCTCTAGTCCTTGAATGAGTGTTGTGTAGATGAAAAAAAATCCTGGAAATATAACTGAAGTTGAAGCACTGATATTTCATTTAACATACTCTACACAACAAAAATTACTGATATGAATGACAATTATTCACATGTTCTGTCTTCATTTTGCTCAAACTCTTCCAGCATCTCTTCCTCGGGTCTTCTTTCTTCTGATAGCTTAGCAGAATTACAGTCAATTAGAAGGTCACCAAAAACAAGAGTGCTGGGAGCAGCATGCTGCAAGGAACACTCAGTACTGTCTGAACCCGGTTTTGTTAGTGATCTAGGCAGAAAAGACAGGAGACCCTTGGGAATATTTTTCCAGTCTACATGCCCATGCAATGGTAGAACCATTCTCCAATACCTCCACAATTCCTTCCTGAACGAAAATTTTCCAAGCAGGGCTTTTCAGCATCCCAGATATGTCCTGGAACAACTGTTTCATTTTAGGAATCCCAACCATAAAAAACTAAGTGCAACTGGTGAAATGTGACAGAGTTCATTATCACAGCTCCCCACCAGCACACGAACACAGTTGCAAAAAGGCAAAGGGCAGTATCTTGCTCACTTGTCCAACAGAAGGCTCAAAGTGTCATGGGGCAGAGGGAGAATGCTCTGCACCCAGACACACACAGCTGTTTACACTGGAACCAACACTGCCGTTGACCCAGAACCACCAGAGCAGTGGCACTCCACTGCCCTGTACCCCAGGAAAACATCCTAGGAAGCCTGGAGGTGCTAGTGCAAGGTGGGGAAGTGTACCTAATGCCGATACACCCCGTGTAGGCAACACTGTCTCCAACCCATACTGGGTTTTCAGTGAGTGCTGAAAGCATAGAGGTGCAAGTGCTCAAGACACAGGGACTGATTACTGCTAGCCTTGCCCAAGCCCTCTCCTCCCACAGCAAGGCACACAGATTGTTTCAGTCTCCACAAGAATACAAGGCCTCTTTTCTTTTGGGGCAAGCAACAAGAGAGGCCCTTTGGCAACTCTTAGCTGGCAGAGCATATGCCACACTTCACCCACTGACCCTGACCAAGTGGAGGCAAACAAAACAGTTCTACAAGTTTTCCCCCATCCCTGAGATTTCTGCACTATGAGGTTTTCCTCAGAACCTGAGCTTTCCTCCTGCATATCTCACTGGAGATGACTCCAACAAAATGCTCCGATGTCTCTGCTCCCAGACTACCTTTCTTTTTAAGCGGAAAAGAGTCTCAGAGGTCACCCTCACGGACACAGAGCACAGAGGGAGTACGCAAGCTGCTTAAAATCTGCTCACCCCCAGTCCTCACGGTACTGTCCCCTCCCTCCACTGCCTCTAAAACCCCACCGGGTGGCCGGCCCAGGCAGTCCCGCTGCTCTCCCCTTACCTGTTGCAGCCCTTCGCCCTGCTGCAGCCAGGGCTCTCCAGCACTTGCCGGTCTCCAGCTCCAAGGAAGGATGCGGGCAGCGAGGCGGGCACGGCGCTCCCTGCCGGGGGCGGCACTGCCGCTGCCGATGCCGCAGCTGGGCGAGCTGCCCCCCTGACCCCGGGCAGGGCTCAGCTCTCCCCGCCCGGCGGCGGCTCTGCCTCCGAGCCGCGCAGCCGCCGGCGGGGCTGGAGGGAACCGCCTGCCCGGCCATGCACGAAGCCCTGCCTCCGTTGGCTCCTCGGGAACGGCCGCTTCCGAACGAACTTATTGGGCTTCCAGCTGTACCTGGGGGGCAGACGAAGGGAAATTATGTTTTGCAATGCCGAGTGTGCACTGACTATTCCCAGAGCTAACTGCATTTGACTTGCTCTTCTGTTGGACCAAACTCGCCGTCTCCTGCTGGAGTCATTAATCTGTACATTCGCATCGTTTGCGCATAAGAGAGTTGGTTTGTTTCTCCCTTTCCAACCCCTTGCCCCCAACACGCACTCCCTAAAAACCCAACAATTAAAAATGTGGATTTTTCCTTTAATTCCCCTACATTGTGTAATTATATTCACATTAGAAATCAATCAACACTGGTCATTACCATTAGTGATATGCTCATAAACCAAACACTAGACATGCTAATGAACTGAATAAAACATAATTTCTTGTTGTGTAAACTGATGCTCAACGCTAATCAGCAATAAATTCAATCAGACATTACTTACATCAACTGAAAACACATTAAAGCCGGGTACGGAGCAGCGGCTGCTCAGTTCTGAGGGCAGCACGGCCCCGTGCCCGGAGCAGCCCAGCAGTGCCACGGCCGCGGGGGCCGGGGACAAGGCCGCCCGAGCCCCGAAGGGACACGGCCTCACTGCGAGGGACCCCTCGGTGGAGGGGCCGTTCGTGGCTCCCGCCCGTTGTTCACGGGTCGTGGCGGGGGCACTGAGCAAAGCCGGTCCCTTGTCTGTCCCCAGCTCCGCGGAGCCCGGACGGCGGTGCCCGCAGCCAGACACCGGGGCCTGTCTGGCTCCAACACTTAAAACGGCACCTGTGTCCAATTACTTCGCCGTGGTCACTCCTTCAGAGCCCGTTCTCCTCCTAGAAATCGCCCGCGGCCCTGCGGGTCGCACGGCCCAGCGCTGCCGAGGAAAATAGCGTTGCCTCGCCCGCCCGAGTGCGGGCGGTTTCCAGGAGAAAAACGGGCTCCGAGGGGGTGCAACCAAACGCCCATTTGACACTTCTCTGCCAAAAAACAGAGGGGTCAAAGCACCGGCGATGGCCCCGGGCACGGGTACGGCCGCCCGGCCTGGCGGTAGCCGCGCCCTGCCCGCCCTGTCGGAGAGAAGGTTCCCCCGCGGCCTGATCAAGGGGCACCTTCACGCCCTTCTTCTCCCGGGGCCGGTGCCCTCTCCCCTGACCGCCGGGGTCATAGGGATGGCAAAAAGGGGCAGTTTTTAAACACAGCCCGTTTGCTGAAGTAAATGACCGGGCAGCAGCCCAGACACATCCCTCGCGCTTCCCAACGCCGCCGTCGGGGGAGCTTCGGGCGGGGCCGGGAGGCGGCGGGACCCTCCTGCCCCTGCGGAGAGACGGGGCGGGAGTAAGGTCCCGGTCCCACGGCACCGGTAAGGGCTCCCCGGCCCGGCGGGGCGGCCGAGCTCCATGAGGTCTCCGGGCCGGCGGCTTTACCTCCCCAGCAAAGACGCTGTAACTCGCGGCCCCGAGCTGCGGGGGGCTCGCTAAGCGCGGTGGGAGGGGGGGGGGTCGCTGCGCGGGTGCGCAGCAGACGAGTGTGTTTCAAGCAGCCACGGCGGCGTTTTGTAACAGCCGCAGAGCAGCGATTTGCTGCGATTGGAGTAATGTAATTTCCAGCTGCACAATATTAATGAGACGCTCAGAACCAGGGGAAAACTTTCAGCGGAAGGTGGCGGGTTTATTTGCTTCGCGTTAAGGGAGACGAGGGAAAAAGAAGGGGGAAGGAAAAAAAAAAGACAAAAGACAAGCATCAGCATCATCAGCCCCCGCACCTGCGGCGATCGCCGGGGATCCCCCCGCGGCGGGCCCGGCCGGGACCTGCCGCCTGGCCCCAGCGCGGTGAGGGCACAAGGCCGCCGTCCTTTCTCTTGCAACCTAGTAATTGTTGTTTCGCCCCCCCCCCCCCCCCTTTTTTTTTTTTGCCTTCTTTGCTCCCTCCCCGTGGTCACGGGAGGAAGGGGCGGCTCGGTTTGCCTTGACCATACCTTTCGCTGGGGGGGGGGGGGGGCGCGAAGGGGGCGCGGCTCTGACAGCCGGGCGGGTGGGAGGCAGCGCGGTGCGGGAGCGGTGAGAGCCTTCAAGGGGAGAGCAATGAAGAGTCTCACACTGAGAGAGGAGCGTGCGGCCGGAGAATGAGACGTGTGGGTTGTCTTGGCCAGTTTGTAACTCCAGGTGAACACAGCCCAGCTGCTTTCCGTCATTATTCCTTCTTCAGAAATCTCCGTTGTTCCCTCGCACGGCTCCTGGCCAGCGGCGAGGCTGAGGGGGCTGAGGAGGGCCGGGCCGCGACTCCACCTCTCCTGCGAGGCGCAAATCGCAACATGCGCCAGGCAACCGCGGAGCCAGAGTCAGTTTTGGCCCACACACCCCTGGGCGACAGAGGAGCAGGAACTGAGAGGACGCTGGTGTGTTCCTCTTGGAGTCCAAGGGCCGCGGCCATCCCCGGCTGCGGCTGAGCCCGGCCGGCCCCTCTCCCCGCCGCCGCCCCTCCGCGGAGCGCGCTCCCGCCCGCCCCGCCGGTCTGTTTCCAGGGAAGAACCTGTGAATAAAGCGAGAAGCGTTGCTTATTGTGCTCGTATTAATCCCCCCAACTGCTTGGAGCTAATTAAATTCCTCCGCGGGAGCCGGGGGTTCGTGCGGCTCCGCCAGTGCCGCAGCCGGGGCGCGGGGCAGCCCCGCGCCGGCCGCCGCCGCGCCACGCACACAGCCCGGGGGTCGTTTCACCGGTTTATTTCACATTAAAGTTTAGATACAATCGAAATCCTCGTACGCACCTTTTAATAAAAGTAGTAATCTCTTTGAGTACTGCAAAATTATAGCATTTACATCTTTAAAAGACGGTAAACAAATAATACTAGCGAATCAATAGTACCAGCATCGAGAGCACATGGTCGGTTGTTTTTAGGCGGCCGTATAAAATGCGATCTGGTTTATAGAATATAATACAGAGAAATGCTATAAATAAGTGGATATCAGAGCCGGTGACAAACTTTCTAGAGACGGGTCCGCTGGGGCTGCCGGCACCGCCCGCGGGGCTTGCGGGACCCGCGCGGGGGGGCTGCGGGGCAGGGGGGTGCGGGGGGTGGCCCGCCCGATCCGGTCCCAGCACCGCAGCTCCGGGACCTAGACGAGCCTCCTGCCCCCACCTACCTGCATTGAGAAACCTTATTTCTGGTTAAGAAAAATAAAAGTCCCATTTAAACTTTATTGAATTAAAGCAAAAATTAATTTTCGATATTCACACATATATTACAGAGTAATAGTAAAAGTTCAATATACTTCCTGGCGTTTGGTTGGGCCACATTGTACAAGAGCAAAACAAGCATCAAAACATTTAGCAGCCTTAAATTTCACAATCACTCAGAATTACATAGAAATATTGAAATACTCTAGTCAGCCTTGGCTGTGAATAGTTCTTCATGTAGAAATTTTTCCTTTTGCCAGCCAGTACACAGCAAGAATTGCATTTTCCCTTCCATCATGGCATCCATGTATTCAAAAAATACTTTGCTTTTTTTTTAAAAGTTAAACTCAGAGAAAGAGTCAAGAGTAACATGTTTTAAAAACAAAACTACAAAATATGCTGTAAAGGACAATGAAAATATCTAAAGTCTACTTGTGTGAGGCAGAAGCCATGGGGGAACAATGGCAGATTACACCAGTGACACAGAGATGGGAACTAATTTTGTGGGAGGAGAGAGAAGAATATAAATGGGGTTTTGATCAATTATAGTGTCTCCCGCCTGTTGGCCGCAACACAACAAAAATAAGTAGTAATTCTTCAAAGCAGATGTACACAAACCTAAGCAGGATTTAGCTTCTTTAATATCTGAATGTAAAAAGTCTGCTGTCCATGATTCTTTAAACCCAGCTACGACTTGGGAATTTGTAAGAGATCTCTCCCTTTTCTTGGACGAGAAGTGATTTAAAGTGGGAACACTAGAAATCCAGAGAATGTTGAATACTTCCAGCCTCCCATCAAGTTTCCTCTCTCCAGTTTTAGATAAGCTCTGTCTCCTTTCTCCATCTGAATCAGGACTCCATTGCTAGCAGCTTCTCGGGTCACATCTTGGTCCCCTGCAAAGGCAGAAATCACTGGCCACCCATTTAGCATCAAACTCACCTAAAGAGCAAGATAAAACAAAGCCCTCTGTCAATTAAAGTCAGACAACGACACCGCCGGGGCTCGCCTAGCAGGAGAGATGCTTAGTTAAGAAAAGGCCTCTTTTGACAGCTGAAACTCCAGTCCCATAAAAAAAGAAATACCAATCTGAACCCAGCTAAGGTATGTACTCTAAAGGAAGAAGTCTTTCACTGCTGTTTTAGACCGACAACCACATCAAAATACCCAGTGCATATAAAGCAGAACATTGATCCTATTTTGGAGAATTTCAATAGGGTGCCTGTGTTTTCAGGCTATGAAAAGAGGTCTGCTTGTACTTATTGAAAGATGGCTTTATGCGAAACCTCAGAGACAGCGAGCAGCAGAGCCACAGCCGCCGGAGTCAGCGCCTTTGAAGTGTATTCAAGAGGTAGTTTTCCTTTGTTAGGCAGCAAAGACAATATGATACAACACAGTCAATAAGCTCTGCTCAGCTCGCATTAATGATCCCGGGACTGCATACCCCACATTAATAATACACTACCTGCCGAATCTAGAGGTGTGAAGCCACTTGCACCAGAACAGTGCTATATAGCTGCACATTCACCTTTGCAATGTGCATTGCTATGCAGTCATTCCTGTCTGGGTTATGCTACCTGGCTCCAGGCCGGTAATTTATTAACCCTACCTAGAGGTGTGTATGCATCGAACCACATACAAAAGGCATGTATAAGGTAGCTGCATACACATGCACAGATTCGTTACTGCATCCATGCCATAGGCACCTCCGTGAACCCCAAATCCCTTTGAAACCTTCTGCCATCAGAGAGCGAGTGAGGAGCCCACTGGGGGCCGCGGTTCCCACGGGCTCTGCTCAGGGATGCTCCCGCCGGCGCTCCGCGGCACTGGGCAGCCCGCGGGCCCGGGCAGGCTGGGAGGGGGCGGTAGGCAGCCGTCGGGCGATCACCTCCCGTCCCGGGACAGCTCATGCGGGCAGGGGCCGAATGGAGGCCTGGTGGGGCTCCGCGGCCCTTTGGGCACCGTCCCCTCGAACGGTGGGGACGCCGCGGGTCTGCGCTCTCGCGGCGGTCCCCGCACGGCCGCCCGCACGGCCCCGGCCCCGCCGGGCCGCGGACCCGTCCGCTCCCTCCCGCGGTGCCCGCGGAGCCAGGCGACGGCGCTCGGGGCTGACCTGGATGGTTTGCCTGTTGTACACTTTCACCACGTGAAAATTGAAACTGTAAATCCCTTTCCTGGGCGCTATGAAAGTGCTCCGTTCCGAGTCGAAGTTGCTGCCGATATTCACTAGTACCTGGAAGGGAAGGGCACCGTCAGCACCAACGCGGGGCCACCGCCGTCCAGTCCCGTTGCCCCGCGGCCGCCCCCGGCGCCCCCCCTCCCGCGGGCAGGGCCCCGCGGGGCGGCGCGTCCCCGGCCCGGCCCCGCCGCCTTCCCCGGCAACTTCTCCCGCGGCGCCGCGCCGGGAGCCCCCCGCGCCCTCCCCACCTGGTCGAAGTAGATGATCATGGTGCGGTTGCTCATCTCGGAGGGCTCGTGGTTGGTGCTGCGGATGGCGGAGAAGGCGACCTTGGCGCTGCCGGAGCGCACGGAGATGCCGAGCGCCGTGCCGGTGGGATCGGAGGTGGGGTTGGAGTCGCACACCACGAGGCACTTGCCCTCCAGCACGATGGGCTCCGTCTCGTTCTGCCCGCACGCCACCCACGCCGCGCCCAGCAGCAGCCCCAGCCCCAGCCCCAGCCCCGGGCCCCGCATGGCGCCGCGCTCCCTTCGCTCCGCGCCGCTCCGCGCCGCGCCGAGCGGCACGTCCAGGCTCCGCTCCGCTCGCTCCCTCTGCCCCGCCGCGCTCAGAGCGGGGCCGGGCGCGCCCCGCCGGCTGGGAAGCGGCCGCGAGGAGGAACGGGAGCGCCGGCACACATAGCGCGGCGCGGAAGCGCTGCGGGTGCGGGAGCGGGACCGGGCGGAGCGGAGCCGCCCGCCGCGCCGCGCGGGGCTGAGGGAGGCGGCGGGAGGCGGCGGCGCTGCCGGGGCTGCCGGCGAGCACAAAGACGGCGCGGGGCGCGGCCCCGCCTCCCCACCGG